>NW_019525225.1:829129-910899 GCF_002814215.2 Seriola lalandi dorsalis
CCACCACCACAACCTCCCTCTATGTCCATCAAGCATCTCACTCACTGTCTGTGATGGGGCTACCAACTGAATCATGGAGATTTGTGGATGTACTGTATGTATTGACTTTGTAAATAATAAATAAATTAATGTAGATGAACACATATATATAGACCAGACTGTCCTGCCAGACCTACAGCACACCCTCTTGACACTTGATCCTCTTATTCCATCGCTAGATCTTCAGCATTACATAGACCACAGTGACCGAGTTGCTCTTACAGAGGTAATATGAGGATATGTTAGAGTTGTAGTTGCTGAAATGTAGTGCTGATAAGACATTTTGAGGAGTATTGTCAGCTGTAGACAAAATAAACGCATTCTTACATATTGTTAGAGATGATTTTGCTGCTGATTTTAGGATGCTCCTGCAAAGCAGTGGAGAGATGAGTTGCCGTGTGGTTTGTAGTTGGAGGAAAAAAAAAAAAAGCTAAGAAAAAAATCCTGTTCACTATACTTCCTCTCCTTCTCACGTTCTTCCCTCACAGGGACCTCGTCTCATTGGCAGGACAGTGTATAAATATATATTTTTGTTCTGAATGTTGTTGTACCTCTGTTGTCAGTCTCTGAACTACACTCGCCTCTCTCACCGATAAGGAACATATATAACGGCAGCTTGGGTCACTTCATTGATCCACATAATTAGCTGGTGGTGTCGGCCCTCAGTGGAGCCCCGGTATGAGTTCGATTTAGCCCTCTTGTGGTTGGCGATGGGTGGTCGAGGGGAAATGATTCTATGTTTAGGAGCAGCTTCGACCGGGTGCTGGAGGGTTGGAGTTTGCAGCTACACAGAAAAAAGCTTGTTTGAAAACAGATACTGACAGTAGACCCATTTTAAGAGCCTGCAGACACCATACAAATTTGTGAGAGAACATGGTTTAACAGAGACAATCTCATAGATATCTGTTGTTAGATTCCTCGATTTATAATCAGAGTATGAAACCAAATGATTCCACAGTCCCAAACTGTTTTTAAATCGTTAAATCTCTCTCTCTCTCTCTCTCTTACTCTCTCTCTCTCACTCCTGTTAACTTGTCTCCTGTTTTTCTTTCTTTTATTGTGAATTTGTGCCTTTTTGTCATCTTATCTTCCAATAACACTACTGTACATTGGAGACGTAAAGAAATGAATAAAAAGAAGCAAACCAACTGTACATACATTCTGATCTAAATATTTGTTGTTGTTTTTTTAACAATGTAACACATGAGCAATGGTCTCCTCACTTAATTACCATCGTGGTCCTGAGGGGAGAGAAATGATACGGCTTTTTTCAGGTAATCATAGGTGCATTAGACTTGTAGTAAAACCAATGTGGTGATTTTCTGGAAAAGCTTTGAGAAGCTTAGAAATATCTGACACTATATCATTAGTCAATAATAAAGAAATTCATTGGTGGGTTTAGGAAGCTGGAAGAACTAAGTATATGCACTTTCACATCTCTGGCGGCACGTCCCAACAGGTGGCTTTAGTTTCCCCAAGTTCCTTTTTTGGACAAATAAATGACACAACAACACAACAGGCTTTGACAGATATTGGACATTAAATATTACTACACTACATTATACTAAACTGTTACTATTGTCACTTTATGCAGTAGTTTTGCATGAGTGAGCTGCTGCAGAGACTTGCAACTGGTTAAAAAGCAAATCATTAATTAACTACGGGTAAAAAGGTTTCACTGATTAATTCATAGACATATCAATTATAAAGTGAATCATCATAAATTGGATAGAGCAAAGATGGATTAACGCAATACATATAGCTTATATTAAATGAGTCCAAATAAAAAGGATTTACAAACTAGAATTTACGAAAAATTAGCAAAGGTTAATCAAGGCTACTTAGAATTTGAATGTTTATCATTGGCGCCCCCTGTAGCAGAATCGAACCAGAGACTGTGGCAGGCAGCAGCCGACACACACACTCAAACACGAACACTGTAGGCAGGGTAAAATTAATCAGGCTTTGGATGGCAAAGATTACTTTAAATCCTGATTATGAGGCAGAAGAGGAGCCAGGACAGAGAGCTGCTACACATTTTGTGAGATGTTGATGACACTCTAGGACTCTGCACAGTTTGTGGGTGTGAGAGAGGAAATCTCTTGAACTAAAAACCTTTATGAACCATTAAGTCTGTTTAGCTTACGAGTATAAATGATTTTGATACCTTAAAAGATGTTCTGATTAACTAGACATGTCATAACCTTATCTGACTGAAAAAAAGGGAAGTGTTAGCATGTTTTTTTCATTTATTTTGTGTTAACTTTATAAAAAATAATTTTAACAAATAAGCAGCATAATGACAGCTAACTAGTTTTTGATTACTAGCCAAACAATGGTACAGTTAAGTTTCCTCTCCCACCAATACAGACAGTCAAAGACAGTTTATTCACCTCCAAAACTAAAGTAGCTATCCAGTGACAGAATACAACACTGCACCCTGAGTCAATGTAAAATAAATAATACAAACATTTAGTGGAATCAACTAATCTTTTCTCATTAACATCAATATATGAATTTGGTTCATTTCAAGTTAATTCAACTTTGTAAAAATTGTTGTTTTTTTTCTCCAGCCACTTCAGAATAACATGAATTCTCTCAACTTGATGAGTCTGACAAGTCTTTAAACTCGAAATGATGAGTTGAATGAATGAATTGTTTACTAAACTCAGTGATTTAAGTTTTTAAAGAAACAAAACTAGCATATCATCGGACTAGCATGCTTTGTTATATGGTAATAAAACTCTCCAGACAACCCTCTTTTTTGTACTTTGAAGAAAAAAACATGTTGGAAATGTATAATGTGTAAGATCGTGCTACTTGATCCACCTCCATAGGGGGCAGCATTTCACCTCTTCACCCCTGTCTAGTTAATCATGTTGTTTTTTTTCCCCATGTTCATTTTTTTCCATAAATGTATTATTTATATGTGCATTTATTGTTGATAGTTAAAATTGTTGATAGCACTGAAACAAATTATGAGTTGATATAATACTAACAGTAGGTTTTTATTTACCTATAAAAATATGAAGGCAAGGGGATACTGCATGGCACATGGGTGTCAGGCTATAGCAGCATGAGGAAGGGATGATGACATCATCACAAAGGCAGAATCAGGAAATAAGTTTTATTGCCAGGTAGGTTTTTACTTACAAGATATTTGGCTTGGTGTTTGGTGGAGTATCCAATAAACATATTAACAGGAAGTAGCAATAAAAAGGTAAAATACTGCAACAGTCAAAAAGATAAATATACATAGATACACATATTCAAAAAATAAAACTATGAAAAAAACTATGTACAAGATTGTTGACAAAACTCCTGCTGAGCAGGATGTGAAAAAGATCACAGTATAGACAATATATGCTCTGTGCAGGAATAATACTCCAAGGTGTTACTGTAATGTCGTTGATGATTGATGAGGCCAGACACAGAAGAAAAGGCAGGTGCTGGTCCATCACTGAGGATGACTGGACAGAAATTCTGGTCCTGATACAGACAAACGGGATAGGACAATTAGTTTAGATCATACAAGTTCTTTATATTCAAACATGTTAGGTCTGTTGTGTGTGTATAAAATAAATAGTAAAGACAGATATGAATATGCTAAAATAAATACAATATTAGGTAGTGGATCCTGAACCTGCTGGTTCTGCATCTAACAGTCTCTTTGTCTTAAGTTACTGACACATCCAGCTGGACAACAGCCGCAGGAACAGGCTAAATTCTACTAAATCACTAACACGTCAACATCATACATTTATGCCACTTGAAGTGCTTGTCAGTACTGTTTGTCATTTGTACTAATGAGACTTTTCGCTAGACAGCAACATTAGATGTTACTCACCTGTCTGACAGAAAATGCTTGTGTTTTTCTTCTTTGGCATTGAACGCTATTTCTTGTCGGAGCGGTTCTTCGGGATGGAGATAAAGATCGCTCTTCAGCCATCTCTGCGTTTCTGTGATGCTAGTCAGCAGCTTTTTTTTTTTTAGTCGTGAGCTGTAGCGTAACTTCAAGCTCAGGAGGAAGCTCTACTAGACGCTACACTGAGTCACACAGCATCTAGTGTGTCTAGGTGGTATTACAACACGGTCCGGGACGCAGCTAGTTGGTTAGCATGCTCATTTCAGTAGATATCTCTGAAATACAATAGATGGTGGTCTTGGTCATGACATCATCACTGTGGCTCCTTCACTTACTATTGATGGTGTTAGTTCTTTTTTTGAACATTTTAAACTAAAATTCTGGCCAGATTTGGCCAGATCTTACACATTGCACCTTTAATACATGTTAAGATAAATTATGTATGTTTCATTTTATAATAAAGAAAACAATGTGAGCCACGATCGAGGTTAGTATTAAATTTAGCCCCTATCCCTGTACATGTATAACATAACAGAGTCATTAGGAGCAACCTTGCATGTTGCCATCGCACTGAATTTTCACTGGAAGTGAAAAGCTAATATGTCTGTAGGCATGAAGCGGTTTACAGAGTACTTGTCAGTGTTGCTGGTTCATTAGGAAAAGGAGCCTGACTGTGTACTTCTCTTTTAAAAGTGTAAAGGAATAGTTTGACATTGTCATGCCATTTTAATTACTGACGCAAGAAATCATATTTTGAAACACCATGTAACTTACAATACCACCAAAGCTTTTCATGAGAAATTACTCTCCACCATCTCCAGTCATTGCTCTTAAGGAGACGTGAAGCAGAGCACCTTACACATTCCATACTGTTAACAAAGTGAGGGATTATTTATGAACATACAAAGAGGGCTTTAATGCAACAAATGGCATGCGTCACGGTGACATTCAATAAACAGACATGTCCATTCATGAATAAGATAATACTTTTTCCCTGGACTGTTAGCCAACCTGGGATAATAGCTTGATCCGATGTTACGCTTAAAGTCCAGAGAAGGTTGTGTGTGGGTCCTTGCACCCAGAACAGCTGAGAACAAAGTGCAGGAACCAAAGAGAGAAGAAACAGTCAAACAACGGGACTCACAATAGGAAAGCAGATCCAGTCTCTCGACTCCCCTTTGGAGATCTTCGTCATCTGTGCGCACGGGGTCTGCAGCTTTTTCCGGACACCACAAGAGAAACACACGGAGAAAGGTACTGTAGTGAATGGATGATGGTGTTTTTTGTTTTGAGCAAGTTCTTTAAGAAAAAGAAAATCTGTCAGTCTAAGGGATTTTAGATTAGTTACACCAAACAACGACTCTTACTGAATTTGAGAGAGAAATGTTCTGCTTGACCCAAAGATTAAACTGTCTCACACAAAAGGAGCAATACATGGCTTGCTTCATACTGTTTGTTATATTTTTCTGAAACAGATTTAAGTAACAGTGTAAGTGTTCAAAGTTATTTTCTTCTTTCTGGCTGTTTGGAAAAGGGATGGTTCTTAAAGGTCATTCACATGGTAGCTCCATCCTGCAGGGTCGAAGAACACAGTATTCACTGTACAATCAATGGATTCGGAGGGTTTGAGAAAAATCCAACAAACATTTAACTTAATGGGCAACATTTGATTACAATGACTGGACCATAGCATTATTCTGAAAAGCAAATAATACTATAGTGAAGTATTTTTTAGGGAAAGTCTACCAGGAATAATTTAAGAGTTGCCATTGCAAGTGTTGTATCATGACAACAAATGAAGCCTCTTAGTGAGTTTGAGTGCAGCTGTGTGTGTTTACTTATTTTAGTCATATTGATGAGACAAAAACCCATTCACACAGTCATATTTTGGGAACACGCTCACCTTTCACCTGGTGGACCCTGAATAAATGGTCCCCATAAGGCCAATCGTTTATTTTCAGGTTAGGCTTAGTATTAAAATATTTTAGCGCTCAGGTTTAAGGGGTGCGCGTTCAGGCAGAAAATTATGTTTTTACATCATCAGTGGGTCTGGACTATGTTACCCTCAGCTCTAATGATCATTTTAGCATAATAAATCGCATTGTTTTGGTTTACAACCTGCAACTTTACTTTTTCGGTTCAGTCTCATCAGCAGCAGACAACTCTAAAAACCATATGTATGCTAGCCTACCTGCTCAGCACCAAACAACAAAACAAATTAGCAACTGGCTAGCTAGCAAACATAGTGGAGCATTTAGCAGCTAGAGAGCCACATATTTCCCTCAGGTGTTAGTGCAGATCTAAATAGAGCTTCAAGGTGAGTGACTTTAGGACTTACATTTTTCTGGTGGCCAGAAACACAAATTCACGCAAACGCTGCCAGGGACACTTGAGAAAGGAGACTGCGCACTTAGAATTGTTTCCTGTAACTGTGTCACGTGGGTTTCGCCACCTCCCCGCCCCTTTAGGAGACCGGCGGCAGGTCTGAGTCTGTTTACTCCACTGGAAGAAGTGAACGTGATCACAGATTATGACCTATTATTTCAGCCCATAGTCACCGAAATAATTATTGGGCCCATTATTCACAAGCCAAAGATTTTCAGACAGACAGATCAGGAGAAATTGACCTGCCTCTGTCTCAGCAACAAACTCTCGCGGGATCTAGCAACACAGGTCTCTTTGTTGGTTCTGCCCATGCTGCTGCAGTACTGCCGACATGGCTTTCCAACCGCGTAAACAGAACTTTAGAGGGACTTATACGTGAAACAATGAATTAAAATTTAAATAAAACTTGCTGTGTTTCTTTGTTTACTTTAATTATTATTTAACTGTTTTGGAGGGGAAAAAAGAATATTATTACACTGATATGATTTTGATCAGATATTAACCAGCTGATAAAAACAAGCGGCAAAATTAGGCTCAAATTCATACAATTCATTCATTGATTGATTCATTCAACAAGCAATCACGACAACGCCCATTTAGGAGATAGGAACCATTTCACATGATTGCCACTGCTTGTAATGCATCATCATTGTTACAGAGTATCTTTGATGCTGCTTGTCTCTGCTAACAAGACGTTAGTCATGTGTTTACAGCACGATATGCTTCCCCCAAATAGCTAAAAATATCAATGAGTGCAGGTTTAAGTCAAGACAATGGCATCACAAATGAAAAGAAAGTTTGTGCATGTGTCCAGAAATGCTGAATAGTTTCCTTATAATTAGTCTGTCAAAACACTATATGGTGCAAAGGCCTCAAAAAACTGCTTTTCTGATTTGGATGTCAATGGTAGTCAGGCCAACCAAATGCTCATTTTGTACATACTTGAATGAATATTGATTTTTATTCTATACAGTTTTCCTATGTGTTACTGGCTCATTTTCACTGAGCCCTCTTGTTTTTAGCTGATACATGACCTCACAGACAGATATTCACCTTTTAACAGTATATAAAAATGAATCACTTTTATACATCGGGAACCTTTTGCTCACCTTTTACAAAATGTGTTTTAAAAAATGTCTCTCTCGTAAAGTGTTTCTGTTTTTACATTATGACCTTCAGGGCACTGTCACTTTAACGTGGATGAAGCTAACCGTGATTAGACATGATTACAAAGCCATTTCAGAAATGACTTTCAGGCATCCCTGTCTGGTTTGTCTTTGTCTGTTTTATTAGGCTCCAGAATATTATTGTGCCTGGTATCTTTCCTGTTTGTTTACAGTTTGTTTGGGCATATGTGTGTTTGCGTGCCTACAGGGGAGAAAATGAGCACTGGAAGTTTTCGTAGCGGTGGGAGAGACAAGTGCAGGTAAGATAGTATCCTGTCACTTTTTTCTCCCATTCAGACTTCTTCTTCTTCATCTTTTTTTCCGCTTCTTCTTCTTTGTCCAGGAGCAACAGTGACAAAATGTTGATGAAAGTTATTGTGAGAGAAAGCACAGACTTCAGGCAGAAAAGGGTGAATGTAGAGACAGTGAGAGTACAGAAAAGAAGGTGTAACTCTCCTGTAGAGGGTCTCAATTGTATAACCTTCATAGGCTTCAGCCAAGCTTTGTGGCTGCTGGTTCTTAGTCTTTGCAGGTCTCTTTGATAAAACTTAAATAGTCTCCTATTCATAATTTCTCGCTGAACCGGTGAACCCCCGTCGGTTATCCACTTAACACCTCTGCTTGCTAAAGAATGTGCCCAAAGTCTCTGCATGTGACGCTGTTACATGATGTGGCAGGGAGAACTGGGGCACCCAAGATTAACATTTTTTATTTAAAGGGCAGTTTATTCTGGTAGTTTCTTTGCTCCAAGCTTGTTTCCATCCCTCTTTTTTTTTTAAGGTGTTTTGAATTAATTTAATTAATTTCCATTGCTTTTTGATACCATTAATTCCTATAGATCGTCATAGCTGCTGTGTGATTCAGTCCATAGTCTCAGAATCAGATATCCAATTCATGAAGACGGATACAAAATACCATACACATATTGGAGGAAATCATTTCACTGTAATGAGTATAGACCAGGATCTCTAAATGATAAAAGCCAGTCTGTAAGAGAGTCATAGTCTTGAGTTAACTTTTTATAGTTCCTATACTTTCTAATCCTAGTCATTTTTTCACAGAGAAACACATTTTCCAATATTGGCTATTTAACTCTGAAACTAAACTTTTTGTCTAAAGCTGAAAGTATTATTTCACCACGTTCTTTAAACCATTTAAGTATTAGGCTAAATGTTTTGGACTTGCTGATTGCTTCATGCATTATGTGCCTCCAAATCTATGATGTAATTTGTCCACTTTTAACTGTGCTGCAACAATAGAATTACACAATAATTTACAGTTATTTGAGCTTTTGTTATGTAAAAAAAAAAAAAAAAAAAAACTAAAGCATCTGTATCAGAGCTTACGAAACTCCATTTAAGCCCCCCACTTCTCTCTGGGTTTACAAAGATAACCTTTCACCTATATGAGGAGAGACTGGATTGAGGCCAAAAGAAGCTAATGCTATTGTGTGCTGATGTCCCTTCACTAATGCATGGCTTTAATTGCGAGGGTACATGCATTGTTAAGTTTACTCAGCTGATGGAGAAAACACTGGTAGTAAACCTCTTACGCGTCTCAATGATTGCCCAAGTCTTGCAACAATACTCACAAAGATGGGAGGATCAGCCTCTAGTCCTCCTCTTCCACTCCCTGTGACTTGCACACACTCAAAGACAAACACACACGCGTTCACATGCCAGTGATTAGAGTCCAAATCGGACTCATTCTTGCCCACATTCCTGGGTCGACCCCACTGCTTTGTCAGTTGTTGCTCCATCGCTGCATGACCACACAGGACTCGGAAAGGACTACACCAAGACGGACGCGCCTCAAATCTGGGCATTTGGGTTTTTCATCCTGATCAGTTTGGAGGACTTTAAAACAAAAGCTGCCAGAAGCAAACGCAGAGAGGTTTGACTAACAAAGAAACGACTCATGTTGCTCACAGTGGACTGAGCAGAGTGGAGGCCTCTCGCATCAGATGGCTGCAACCAAACCAACCACAGAAGTCTGAGGGGGAAGGAACGCCAAAAGCATTTCATCCACTGGATTTTGCTTGTTGGTCCTTGCAATACGGCATCTTTATTATTTAATTTCAATAATCTTAAAGAACCTTCCTGACCTGTAGAACAGGTAGGTAACAAAGCTGAAAACCAACATCCAAAGATGGACTACTTGTCAGACAGTCCACGTGTGCGCTCAGACAGCATGAGCAGCTCAGCATCTCAGGGCTCGAGGTCCAAGATGCTCCTCCGCCAGCGTTTGTCCCAGCTGCTGACCTGCATAGAGGACATGAGCTCTGATGATGAAGCGAGTGAGGAAGTGTCCCGCACGCTGGATGAAGCGTTCCAGCTCTGCGGACGCTACGTTCCCACAGATGCGTTCAGGTTGACACGTGCACATTGTCACCCGTGCATACACAAGTTTGTTCGAGTTCTCTGAAATGATCAAGAACTTGTTTTACTTACTTGCCATCAGTCTTGTTGTAAATGCTTAACTGTTCAAATCAAGAGGTGCAGAAACTGACAGGACCTTAAGTTGAAATTTATCCGGACATCTTAATCTTAACAGTTATTAAGTGGTTTCCAGTTAACCAAGTAAGATTCAGAAAAACTGTTAAAAAAGTCAATAATTAATGTCTTCTGTGTTTTACTAGTCATAGAAGTATGAATACAATAACCCTGAATCTGGTGTGATTAAAACCTGGAAAATGTGACAATGTAACTTTGGTCAAATACTGTCATTAACCCAAAAACACACATTGACAGGCTGCACATGGTGACCTGGAATGTGGCCACAGCAGAGCCTCCTGAAGACGTCACTGCTTTGCTGCAACTGGATGTCCAGCCCCCCACAGATCTCTACGTGATTGGGTGAGCAACAAACATGTGGAAGCTGCAGTTTAATTTGTCACACTGGAGCTCAAAGCGGCAGGATTTACAGGACGCCAGCGTGCCAGTATTTGTATTTGTCATCCTCACTGGTGTTGGTGTGTGTCAGCCTGCAGGAGGTGAACGCCACCCCTGTGAGGTTCATCTCAGACCTGTTAGCGGAGGACTCCTGGAGCCACGTCTTCATGGACACACTGGCACCCAGAGGATTCGTCAAGGTGAGAGTGAGACAAAGGGGAGGAAAAGGGAAAATTGTACTGTGTGGAGACGTATAAATAACAGTGTGTGAAGAAACTAGTGTAGCTAAAAACAGCTGGGATAAATAACTGTATCCTGAAGGCTTCTGAAAAAAAAAAAAAGTATGTAAAACTTATATAACTGCCACTGTGTTCATATATATATATATATATATATATATATATATATATATATATATATATATCTTTAATGCAATATCTTTAGATATATCTGTATATTTACATATTCTCATATAATACAAGATTACAGTTTATGATATTATATCTATATAACTCAATCAAAAATTGATAGGAGAAATAAAAAAAAACATTTTTAAATAAGAATACAAAAATAGAACAAAGGAAAAATGATTAATAAAATCTCTCACTATCTCTGTCTGTGTAGGTGACATCAGTGAGGATGCAGGGTTTGCTGCTGCTGGTTTTTGCCAAACAAATTCACCTCCCCTACATCAGAAACATCCAGACCACCTACACCCGTACCGGCATCTTTGGATACTGGGTAGGAAATCACAATGGGAGCACTGGTCGGCCCAGAACCTTACAGACAACGACAGCGTTAAACTCTGCCAGCCGGGAATCCCACCGGCTTCAGTTGCTGTGGAGTTTAAGGACACTATGAAAGGCCTGTTGTCTTTGTTTAGTGGAACGTGCAACAGCTTTGACTGAATGAAATCACAAACAAAGAGCATTTGATGGTAAAACTTGTGCACTGGGGCAAACACTTGCAAGACAAATGGTCTCATCAATAATGAAGTTAAAGGGAAAAAATCATCTGACTGAATAAAGACAAGACTTTTTTTTTTATTTGTGGAAAAAAATGGGAATTAAGAGGTTTTTAAAATACTATATTTAATTTTCTTGTAAATACTGTAGGAAAATGAATCTGTATTCATCCGTATAAGCTGACTTTAAACTTATTGTGAGAGTCTGTGGAAATCCACTTCACCTTTCCCTTTCACACACTGTACTCCTTCTCCTCCGCTTATCTGTGTCAGGGTAATAAAGGTGGAGTGTCCGTTCGTTTTTCCTTCTACGGCCACATGGTGTGCTTCCTCAACTGCCACCTAGCAGCCCACATGAACTACGCTCTGCAGCGCGTGGATGAGTTCGAGTACATCCTGGAGGCGCAAGACTTTGACATCACCGACACGCCACATGTCCTGGACCACAAGTCAGGACACACACACACACACACATACACACACACACATTTGCACTGTGAAATATACGCACTGAAGGTTGTGGTGCAGCAAGTGAAATGAGGCTCTCCGTCCCTCTCTCACAGGGTGGTGTTCTGGTTTGGCGACCTGAACTTCCGCATTGCAGACCACGGCTTGCACTTCCTCCGCTCGTCCATAAACAGTGGACGGCTTAATTTGCTGTGGAGCAAAGACCAGGTGATGTGAGGAAATGAGCACACACACACACCCACACAGACACACACACGCTCACTATAATGCACACTTGCTAACTTTCTTTTTTTTTTGCAGCTCATCACAATGAAGAAGAAGGAGCCATTCCTGCAGGAATTTGAGGAAGGGCCATTAAATTTTAAACCCACCTACAAGTTTGACCGCAACTCTGACACCTACGATACCAGGTAACATGAGCCTCAAACAAGCATATTGTTCACCAACATGGACACACACTTCCCAAACATGCACCCAAACTTCACTTGCGCACTTCTTTCCCTTCGAATTTTGAACAGCTCTCCAAAGACATGGTTTGGTTTTAAGTAAGAGACACCACTTCTTTTGTGTTGCATGCCCCACATTCCCTTATTTCTTAGTCCCCGCACCATCTGTCCTCTTTCCCGAAAGCTTGTGCCACCACATTGTCAATTGACAATGTGGTGAGTCCCCGGAGAGACTCACTAAACAGGAGACCAAAGCAGTAAACCCTGATGTATAGATGAAATTGGGAGCAGCTCTTTCTGTGAGTCATATCCGTTCCTGACACTCGCACCATGTATGTGTCTCTCTCAGAAAGAGCACTGTGGCGCTGCCCCTAACCATGTACAGACCCAGGCCCCTGCAGCGCTGCAGCACCACCCTCTTCTTCCTCCTCACCTCCCTCACCTGGGGGCTGCTCTCTGTCTGGTTGGGGGCCTGGTACAGGGAGCTAGACCCGCCAAGGTGGGTGTCTCCATAGATATGCCCTGTCAAGCTGTTATATACATAGGTTAGGTTATATACATATAACCTACAATCACAAAATAACTGGAGACACTGATATAAATGACATGACGCAAAGGGGTAATAGCGTTCATGAATTTCAGATTTAATCTGCAAATTCATGAGACTGCTCCCTTCTGCACCCAGAACCCTACTGTTTATTCCTGCATAATGTATCCCATACAGAAATGTAATATGTGACATATATGCCCCTATATTAAGACAGATGTTGCAATATATGTTACTTATAAGGGGATATATTATTATCACATATATACATCCTCTGGATAAATGAAGATATAAGTTTATAACATATATGAAATACCCATAGTAAATTGCAACTTCTATATGTTTATATACTTTCTTAATAATTTCTTATTAAATGTAAACATACATGTGTATCTTTTATATTTACATATATAATATCAACATTTTTTGACAGGCTTTGGGATGGACATATATTTACGTAACATATGTATAATATAAACATGAACATACATGTTTCTATTAACTAGACATATGTGTTAATATATGAAATTGTTCTACTTTCTAATAGGTTCCGTGTGTAATTTTGACATAAATAGACTATATGTACATGTATGATTTTACTTCATATGTAGGCTACATATATTTCATATATGGAAATTCAATACATGTACATATATTACATTTGCGTATGGGATGTGTTGCTTTTTATAGTGAATGTGTGTAGACATGAGCTGTAATAAGTTACATGTTGTTGTCCATTCCTAATATCCATCATTTCTCCCCAGCATGCTACTCTGTAGGTATATTGTTACTCTGCATTGCATTTGTGTGTGGTGTGTGTGTGGGGGGTGTGTGTACTTTAACAGCATCATTTTCATTATTTCTGTCTAAGAATAGGAATTTGCTATTTAGGTTGAAATGCATCAGAAATGGATATGTGATGTATCAGGTAAGCATTAGAAACAGAGAATTTCAACCTGCGGTATCAACACTTGCCTTTGCTTTGCCCAGTGGCAAGAAGAGGAAACCAGCCTGGACTGATCGGATCCTCTGGCGCATCAAACCCAAAACCCCACCATCAGAGGACGATGATGAGAGGGCATCCACTTCTACTGATGATGGACAAGATGAGTATCCAATCCTGGTCACCCAGGATAAATACACCAGTGAAATGAGCTACGGAGTCAGTGACCACAAGCCTGTGATTGCAACCTTCAATCTGGAGGTGAGAGCAGATTTATTATTGGACACTAGGACTTTGTTTTGTGGTCCTCAAATCTGCTCATCAGTACATCATCTAATATCACGACTAAGTGAAGGTTTTGTTTCTACATTGTTAAATCTCCCACAGCTGAGGAAGTACTTTGACACCCCACTGGTGCACATCTCTCCTGTGGGTGTTTGGAGCGCCGACCAGGATGCACTTCTTAACTACACCATCCAAGAGTACTTCATGTCCTCCACATGGGACTGGATTGGCCTGTACAAGGTACTGGGACCGACACAGAGTGAAAAATGCAACACAACACAACAACAAACAAACAATATAATACAATACAGATCTGAAGTCGTGGGTTTGATGTCCTGCAGGTGGGATTCAAGAGTGCGTCCGACTATGAAACCTTTGTTTGGGTTAGGGAGAATGAGCTGCCAGAGACAAATGAAGTCATACAGGTAAAGTGAAAGTGAGGCTTTTGTATTACGTTTAGAAACTGTTTACAATGAAAATAAACTATAAGTGCAGGTTTCATTATATAGGTAAACGTGTGTGTTTTGTTTGCAGATATCTGTGGATAAGGACGGGATCCCTCT
This sequence comes from Seriola lalandi dorsalis, assembly GCF_002814215.2. Classification (NCBI taxonomy): domain Eukaryota; kingdom Metazoa; phylum Chordata; class Actinopteri; order Carangiformes; family Carangidae; genus Seriola; species Seriola lalandi. The sequence continues at coordinate 843,692 of NW_019525225.1, forward strand.
GCTAAGTGGAGAGTATGTTTTGGGTTACTACAGCACAAATATGCAAAGCATCATCGGCCTCAGCGCTAACTTCCAGGTGAGTGTGCCGCTATCACATCATGGTTTTACCTCATCTTTCATTATTGTTTCTTCTCTTAGACAAATTAACATTCTCTGTTAGAATAATGCCAGAAACAGAAAAAGGTTTGACTAACAGTGAAATCTGTACTGGTAAATAATGCAAAGTACAGTTCCTGTGAGAAAAAGTATTAAAAAAAGTAAACTACTAATAAATTATTGGTATGTCAAGCAATGTTTTAGCAGTGATGTCATAGTTAGTATCATGTGGTCCCTTACAATACCACCATTAACTATAACCTCATGGATAAACATATAATTTAATTTTCACATTTCCAACAATGTCAACAAAATATAAACATAATAAAATGTGTAAAGGTAGAATTTCTGGCAGAGCAATTGTTGTACAGGTGTGCCTAATAAAGTAGTCACTAAGTGTATATTCTCAGCAGGAAGTTAATGTGGCATTTTAAGGATCCCATCTCTGTTTTGATCTCGCAGATCCTGGAGTCAAAGCGTGCCGTTATGGAAGGCCTCGTTCCTGACATCAACGGGCTCAACAAATAAGATCAAATTCACCGCAGTGCCACATCACATTCCTCTCCCCTGCAAATTCACACAGAACGGATTCAGACTTTCAAATGCCCCAAGATCAACTCCATCATCTACTGGATGAGCTGACTCAGTCATTAAATAATGGCCCACCACACTGCCCCATCACATGGACTGGAAACTTTAATTTGTTGTTGCTGACTTTTGCCTTTAAGGAATTCACCTTAAATCAGATTCATTCTTGCTGGAGCAGTTTCTCTACAAAAAAAAAAAAAGGTTCATTGCTATAATGAGTAGCCGACCATCACAGGCCTTTTTTTTGCCTGTTAGAGCAGAAAATAAAGGAATAAACATGCCAAACTACACTGTTGCTTTAAAAACAAAAGGCGTGCTTAAGTTGTGTTGTTTGAAAATAGTGCAGGTTAATAAGTCATTGGTCAAATAGTTTTTAAAAACACATTTTTATGTTTTGGTTTGGTCTTCATTAGTGCCAATGCAGAGAGCTGTACAATAAAGAAAGATCTGCCAATCATAGGGAACTGTTTTATAGAGAGTTCTATGATCTTGCAGGCTGTTTTACTTTATACTGTCTTAAATTCTTGCTATCAGTTATTTGCACCAGCCATTGGACCCAAGTGTCTTTGGGTGGAATGAAAAAGATGGCAGAAAGATTTAAAATATAATGTACACATTAATCCCTCGAAGAACATTTCATGTTAGATGTGGATGCTGATGTGGACTTGTACACTGAGGTGTTTTGAGTCAGTTATTGCTTTATAACAAATATGTGTAATGTATTGTATATGCGGTAATATAAGTCTAATGTGTATCATGACAGACTCAAAGGCAGTGAACAGAATCATAATAGGATTATATGTTGAATTTATTTGGATTTGAATTAGATTTGAATTAATTATTTATCTATCTGGCTCTAAACTTCTTGACTGTAGTTTCTTACATTAGTAAAATATAGGATGTCTTTTCTATTCCAATGCAAAAATGGTGATTGTTTTCAAAGAAAAAGTGTCCAAATTTCCTGTTGTGCGCACGCGTGTTATAGTGAAGTGTATATTTGGTTGACTGATTGATAGAGTGAATAATCACAGAACACAATCAACATGTTGGATGTGTATTTGGTCTAGACTCTTTGTTTCACTGTGGTAATGAGATATATGAAGTGCAGGTTGTTTGTTTGGAAAGTGCTGGAAATGCCTTTCAAGTTCATCTGTGATGATGTGACTGCAGTTACGTCTCTTCCTCTGTTTCCTCTCGATGCAAATATTTTAACCCCAGTCAGGGAAACCAATATATGTCTGTTTTTAATTTGGAAGTGGTAGGTAAGTATGACTTTAAGGGCCCACTTTCTCCATATAAACTATATTTAAATTGGGCGAAAATTAAATTTAAAATACAGCAGGCTCTACTCATCTCAACGGTTCTCAGTCAGGTCAGGGATTTGCATTGGAGCTTATCAGGAAAAGCAAGACATGAGGGGTTTTCATTACATTTACAAAACTATTCCTCTTGTACAGAGGAAAAGAAAAACATGATGGAGGAATATAGGCTAATTATATTTATATCAAACTCATATTCTTATAGATATATATAGGACAGACAAAAATGTGTTACTTTGTGACATTAATATCCTCCTAACCCATAAGGCATCAGGATACCATGATTATAAATCCTGAGCTCATAAAAATATTGGCCTAAAATATGGCGCAGAAAATGTACCGAAATATAATAAAAATGAAGATGAGCAAGGCAATCCAGCAAGAAACTCTTCTCACTCCAAACTCCCATAATTCCTTGCGAGAATCCGTCCACTGGCTTGACAACTTCACCTTCCTAGCTTATCTTTCATGTAAAGGCTCTTCGGTGCTACACACGTGGAGAAGTTTAACACATCGCTACCTCGCTGAAGGTAAAGTTTTACCACCTGTATGTGCCGCTGTAATGTCTTATAAAACTGGGCACAGTTGCGTAAACAAACGATGGTTGTCTTGCTGTCCTGCAATCGCTGCTAAAAGGAATTAGGTCTCCAAAATAATGGCTAAACAGCAGGCTAGCGGAGTTAGCTCTGTTGGTTTACAGCGTAGACTATGGTTGACACAGGCTAGCTAAAAGTAAACCGCTAAACGGTTCATTTCAGGTGGTGCGATTTGGTCCAGAGCATTACAATAACAGTGTTACACATGGCTCTGCAGTGTGTTGCTCCTTGTCCAGTTTTCTAAATAAACATTTGTATGTTTAGTTTAAGTAACCTTTATGTGAGGTAGCCTAGTTTAGCTAAGCTATAATGTTGCCTTCATGACGACTGAGAAATGACAGCACCTCCTAGGATAGAAATCGATTCTGCAAATACACCGTCAAGGTTTGATCTTTCAGTGAAGCAGCATCCATGGGCTCAACATTTAAAACAACATCCATCCACTTGTACTGCCTCACTAGAGCCTGGATGTGTTTCAACAAAAAAAATAAATGTTATATTTTACAGCAGGGAACAACCAGTCAGAGATTTCCCTAACACTATAGGAAATAAGACATTATTTACAGAATGGAAAAAAAGTTACCACCTGTTTATACTTCTATCTATATAAAGCTTTTCTTTTGTTAGATTTGGATCCAAACCAAACAGAGGATGACGAGTGAGGACGTGGAGCGGCTCCTGATCCAGTTTCAGGATGAGGAAGGGGAGGTTCTGGGTTCACCTTTTGATGTGCCTCTAGACATCACTCCAGACAAACTGCAGCTGGTCTGCAATGCACTGCTGCAGAAGGTGACTAGCTGGTATTATGTTACATAGATATAGAATTCAAGCTGTGATTAGAATGTAAACATTTAAAATATGTCCTATATATTTAGCCAGTATTTTTGCATATTTACAATATTCAGTTTCAAATGAAGATGTGCATGTCAATGTTTCAAAGTGGTATTACTGTATACAATATATGCACTATCATTTGGTGTAGTCTTGAACACATTTCTCACTCTTCCCATGGTAAATTTTGCATGGTAAATCCCAAATCTAAGTAACAATATTCAGATAAACAAATGTAGATTTTATTATCCCTAAAAAGAGGTCGTCTCTCAAAAGGCACAGATTGGTTTCTGTTTTAGCCCCTTGTAGACACATCACATTATCAAAGTCATATAAAGCTGAAATCTAAAGTCCAGTGAATATATCTAATTTTTGTGTTTTCTTCGCTGTAGGAAGAGCTAGTACCACTGGCATTTTTTGTGCGTGGAGAGGCTGAGGTGGTGTCCAGTCTGGGGTCGTGTGTGAAGGCTCTTGGGGTTGAGACAGAGCAGGTCCTGCCAGTTGTGTACCAGCCTCAGGCTGTGTTCAGAGTTCGAGCTGTGGCCCGCTGTACCAGCACACTACAGGGACACACAGAAGCTGTCATCTCAACTGCTTTCAGCCCCACCGGCAAGTGAGTAACTCTCACACAGAATTTCTTTGCCTTTTGCATGCTCTCTTGTACTCCTGATTTATCAAGAGAGCCCTTATGATTGAACAGTATTTAGATTAAACTAGAAATTCTATTCTAAAGACACGCCCCATGGGTAGGTTTAGACATATTGTTAATGAAGTTGTCCTCGTTTGCTTTAGATATCTGGCCAGTGGTTCAGGTGATACCACAGTGCGTTTTTGGGACTTGACAACTGAGACGCCCCACCACACTGCCAGAGGTATGAAGTCACTTCTGTAGGGCAACAATATCTGCTATACATCAAGATACAAATGATAGTTTAGTGGTTTTAAACACCACTGAACTGTATTCTTTTCTATTTAAGGACACACACACTGGGTATTGAGCATCGCCTGGTCACCCGATGGCAAGAAACTGGCTTCAGGGTGCAAGAACAGTCAGGTATGCCTCCAACATACACATGTCTGATCTGTGTTTGTTAGATGAAGCCGATGAACATTGTAGGTTTTTTTTTTGTTTTTTTTTTCTGGTGATGTTCCTGTAGATCTGTCTTTGGGATCCAGTGACGGGTACACAGACGGGAAAGACTTTGACAGGACACACCAAATGGATCACTTGGCTCTGCTGGGAACCTCTACATCTGTGAGTCATCACTTTCTCATTACTGTACATTGCTGCCTATTATTTTAGCGCTCGCCTAAAATCACATTCAGACACAGCTTCTGCGCTGATATATTTTACTTGTGAAACTGTAAAATTAGAACCACTATAGATTTTCACCGAAGGCAATTTAAATAATAAAATGGATGAAGTCCATTTAGGTGCCTCAGTTTCAGGGTCCTGGTTTTGTGCATGCTGGCTCACTGTAATGTTTTTACTAGGACATTTGAATGTATTGTTAATATTGTTGGCTTCACCTGTGCATTCAGTCAAGTCAGTGCAACCCCTGTATGAGTTCCTAATAGTACACAATGGCACACTAATTGAGTTACTTGCACACTAACTACCAAAACAGTGCACTTAAACATTGTTATATAAACAGCCAAAGTGAAACTACAACTTCTGGGTTTTGTTCCAGAAGTAAGAAAACATCATTCAAATCACTTTGACATTTGCAGTAACACAAATAACTAAAATCCAGCCTTGGGAGATGACCTTACTCAAAAAAGAATCTAATGTGAGGCGCCCCTGTGGCATAATGGTCCCAAAGTTTAACAGACATACTACATAGCCACAACGTCAACAATTCGACTTCCTGTCGGGAATGACCTGAGCCACAGCCACCCTATAGCCACGATTTCAAATAAAGTCCTGGAGCGTGGTGGGTTAACGTCACCAATTTTGACAAAAGAAGTGAGTTCGGCTCTCTGTCGTGTTTACTGTTTCCTCCCTCTCCCTTTCAGTAACCCAGAGTGTCGGTACTTAGCCAGTAGCTCTAAAGACGGGTCAGTACGTATCTGGGACACAGTGTTGGGACGCTGTGAGAAGATTCTGACTGGACACACTCAGTCAGTCACCTGTGTGAAGTGGGGAGGAGATGGACTTCTATACACTTCTTCTCAGGACAGAACAGTCAAAGTGTGGAGAGCCAAAGATGTAAGTGTGTGTATGTGTGTGTGTGTTTGTTTGTGTGTAGGGCTGGCACAATGTTGATCTCTACAGACACAATGAGCCAAATCGAGAGGGAGGAGACACCTGTGTGACAGAGTGACTCTTGATTTGTGTTTATGTCTGTCTGTGGAAACAGGGTGTCCAGTGCAGGACTCTGCAGGGACACGCCCACTGGGTGAACACCCTGGCTCTCAGCACAGACTACGTCCTGCGAACTGGCGCTTTTGAACCCGCAACTGCCACTGTCAACCTGCAGGACCTTACCGGATCATGTAAGGCCTAAAATCCCAGTTGGAACTCCTCTTTTCTGTTCTGCTCTGATAAACAAACACATTTTCTGTTCTGTGGAGGATGTTTTCATGTAACAAGCATTCCTCCTCCTCTCCCCCCCCCCCCCCCCCCCCCCCCAGTGGAAGAGATTAAAGAGAAAGCCTTGCAGAGATATAACAAAGTCAGGGTAAGTACTGTTGTGCTGTAAAGTACTGATATGTTCAAGTCTGTGTGCACCTTGTGTCAGTGCCTTTACTCCTCTTCTGCTGCTTCAGGGTTCAGCTCCAGAGCGCTTGGTGTCTGGCTCAGATGATTTCACCTTGTTCCTGTGGAACCCTGCAGAAGACAAGAAGCCTCTGGCCAGGATGACCGGCCACAGCGCCCTAGTCAACGAAGTGCTCTTCTCCCCAGACACCAGGCTCCTCGCCTCAGCCTCGTTTGACAAATCCATCAAAATCTGGGACGGACGCACTGGAAAGTAAGAAAATCCGTCAACCACAATGTCTACCGTCACATATAACATGTATGTAATACTGCCGTTGTCCATGTGATGGTGCTGGAAGCCTAAAGTGTTTGTCTGTCAGTGTGTGATCATGTCTCTGCCTGCTTGTCTACCTACCTGCAGGTACTTAATGTCCCTGCGTGGCCATGTGGCATCTGTGTATCAAGTGGCGTGGTCAGCAGACAGCAGGCTGCTGGTCAGCGGCAGCAGCGACAGCACACTGAAAGTTTGGGACATCAAGACAGGAAAGCTCAACATGGACCTACCTGGTCACGCAGATGAGGTGAGGGAGGGAAAAATGTCACAGGATTCACAACATGACACAGTAGTTGTGTGTATTTCCTGTATTTTTCTTTCCCTCATTGGTTTGTTGCTTGCGTGTTTAGGTTTATGCAGTGGACTGGAGTCCTGATGGACAAAGAGTGGCCAGCGGCGGGAAAGACAAATGTCTCAGAATGTGAGTGAAATGCCAAGAAGCCTCTTGATCTGTTAAATACCAGTGTTTGCTCTCACCTAACCCCTTGGCCTTGTGTTGTACATTTCCAGATGGAGGAGATAGCCTCACCTCTGTCCTCCTTCCTAACGTTGGCAGAGGATTCACATCTTCTCCTGTCAAGAACCGTGACAGCTGGAACAAGGGTGGCTAGATTGTTCCCAATCCCCCATTTTGGCTTTATTACACTCTCTGGCAAAAGTGGCATTGTGTCAAGGAGCTCTAGTCTGGTCATGATGGAAAAGCCCTGGTTAACATTAATGACTGTAAAGGTGTCAAGCTCAATGGAAATGTAACATAGGAGACTTTATATTCATGGCAAGCTCCATCCATTGAGATGACTGCGACTAGAGGTTGTACTGTAATATGTATTTCCCATTCATGTACATATTGTTTTGTACACACCAGGAGTCCTGACACATAAAGACCTTTCTCCCAGATGCAGAAACCACAAACATGTATTTAAAAATGAATACGTAACCAAATTCTTTAATATCTGAATACAGTATATATTCTAACCAACGCGTCAGGAAAACAAAGCTATTTCTCAGCTTTATGTTTGTCCCCTCCTTCACCTTAAACGTCACTAGATGAACTATATCCTGTAAGTGACAGGTGCACTGAGGAGGCAACAGGTGGGCGCGCTAATACTTCCCTTCTGTGATGTTAATACCGACGGTGCTCGCCCTGCTCCTTCAGCCTTTAATCTCTTCTGTCCTGCGGTCAGCAAAGCCTCAACCTGCTGATTTTTCTCCTGCCTGTGCGGGCGAAGCCAAGTGGCACCAGCTCTGGACTGAGTGATTCGCATCCCAGTGTGGAACAACCAGGTTTCACCACTCCGGTTAAAATGCTGTGTTCTGCATCCAGCTGGCTTTTCGTGAATATTTAACACGAATAAATATTTACGTCAGTTTTTAAATCCACTTTCAATTAATTGTCAGGTTCAATGTAGAAAATCATTAAGAAAATAAATAACAGCAACTCTCGCTGTTTGTCACTCAACAGATACATGTTTGGTTCAGTTGTTGTACATCAGTGAATGCTTTTATTTTAACAAGCAACCTTTGTATGTTACTGGACATTTGCTGGAGGTAGAATTTACTCCAAACTATTTTTACTTGAAGTTTTTTCATCTATATTCACACAAACATACATCCCACCACAGTATCTACATCTTATTCTTCATTTTATTAATCTGACGTCTTGACACACATTTTCCATCACACAAATCAGGTTTATTAAGTTCAAGTTTATTGAGACCAGTGAAACCATGTTATTTCTTATTATGTTTCTACATATGTTTCTACATCTGAGTTTTAAATCATACTTTCCAGCACTGATGTTTTTCAACAATTTTTTTATTTTCCTGATGTCATACCGACATATTTCAGTTTTCCTTCAGCACAAATAAATCCTTCAATTTGCTTTAGAGGAGGATCCTCTGAAATGTGAATGATTGCTCCAAATTGGATATGCTGTACCATGAGGTGCACATGCTGTTTGCCTGTTGATGAAAAGCAGAAACATACGGTAGGATTGTGCTTTTGTTAATGAAACCACAATGGCAGAGACATAAGGATTAAACAGTATTCTACTGCTCCTGATTTAAAATGTAATACAGATTTGCCGATATCAGGGGGTTTCACATTGGAGATTCTACTGAAGTAGTTTGGCAAAGAGGAGTAAAAAGGCCTCTGTGCAATGTCATCGAGCCTCTGACACATCTGCTTTCCCTTTGTTGGAGTTAAACATATGTAAACACTGTTAGACGAGACCGAACACCTTCAAAGACGGGGCTTATCAACAATTTCATCAGTTAGCGCACGAAGAGCTCACGGTGCAGGTTAGCATGAGGTAAACAAAGAATATTTAAAGTGACATAATATCTGACGAGGGGGAAAGTGTGCTTGATGAGTGCATCAGGACGTGCAAAAAAAAAACCCACTGGAGGCTCAAGCGCGTCGGAGTCGTATGGCTTACGGAGTTGGACGTGAGAAGAAGTGAATACGCTTGTAAATTTCAGGCAGCGCACCAGCACCTGGTTTGAAAAGACACGGGTCACCTTGGACCGGGGATGTGAACAAAGCATTACTGGTCACATATTCTCAAATAAAGCCTTCGCACGCAGCTGTAAAGAACTCAACCACCTTCTCCCAGTAACTCACTTGATGTTGAAAAATCTAGTTATTCTCCGAGAATGGCAACAACGAAGCTCAAAAAACCCCCTACGAATAAACCTACTCTTATCTCCTACTCTTAAGACTGCATGTGAAGATTGTGCTACATACGGATTTGTGTCCTACAATAATTACGTGTGTCACGTTAAAAACTTTCGGCAGGAGAGGTACTGACTCCAGACCAGTTTGTGTGGCCCCGACAAGCCTGCGAGCCACTGTCATGTGTGACAGATGCCGCATCGAGATTTTCGCGCAGCCGTACTCCGTTGGACCATAAAAAGCACAATGAGCAGTATCTGAACGTCATCACCAGGACACAGACAGGAAATACTGTGAATACTTTAGTGTGATGATGCCACAAGCACAGTCAAGTAAGCAATTACAACACCGAGATGTGTTGAAGTACTGCACTGACATTTTGAAGTACTGCAGCGGGCTTGTTTGCGTCCAGTAGCATCTCCATTCTTCCCTCAGTATAGTAAGTACTTAGTGAATCAGAAGACACATTTATGGTTTCAGTACAAAGTGTTCACTCTACAACATGTACAGTAACAACAGTCATAGAAACCTAAAACATTAGACATATCTTTTCCTTTTTTTTTTAACCTACACAAGTTTTTTAGTTGTTTTTTTTTCTTTTCATTCCCTTTCTAATTTCAACCTTTGGTTAGTAATACCTGTCTGTGCGTGTTCTATAAATACTGTATACTTATCTTTCTGGTAATAAGACTCAAGAAACTGAGTCTACAAGCCTGGCCGGGTGCACAGGACAACACATCACCTGCTTCATTTCACTTTGTCTTTTCCTGTCCTTCAAAATAAAATGATCCCTCTTTATTCCTAAGTCTGACCACTAGAGAGAAAGCAGTGAAATGCAAAACTGAGCTGTTTTTCTGCAACTGGCCACTCTCCCTAACTTATTATCACTGTGTTTGGATAAGGCCTGCAAATCAATTTATCTGATGAGTGGAAACTGGTCAAGATGAAGTGTCATCTGCTCCGGGCTGATGCAGAGAGCGAGAATGAACTAGAATAGAGGTGTTGAGTTGTGCGTAGCATGAGGCACTGGTCTGTGCTTCCCTCTGGTCCCTCTGCCATCGTGTGGCCCTTCTACTGGGTCTTCCACACATTGTTGAGTAGTTTGACCACCTCCTCATAAATGACAAAGACTATGGCCACGTCCAAGCACACGCGGCCAAGCCTGGGAACTGTCCCTTTGTAGAACCTGCAGGGAAGACAAGATGAGATGAGGTCGGACGGTTTGTCTACAGTAGTGGAAACTAAAACGGTGCAAAGCGAGGATCAGGGTTACTCACGCCTGCGGCCCTTCGTGCTTCAAAATCTGGAAGGCACAGTCCATTGTGTTTTTGTAGCGATGGGCCTCCAAACCCTAAAAAAAAAACACAAGCGTCTTAGAAAAGGCAAACCCGAGGACTGTAACTAAATCTTCAGAGGGTGGGTTTCCTACCTGCATCCTGGTCTTCACCACATCCAGGGGTGTGTTTCCAAAAACACTGGCAGCTCCGGCCGTTGCGCCAAACATCGCCGTGACAATTGGGTGCATCTCTCGTCTGGGATCGTCCCCTTTGACGCCAAATCCAAAAGTTGGATTCATGGAGAGTGGAAGGAAGTAAGAGGAAAAAGGCATCAATCGATCGGACCGAGAAAGGACACAGACTGGTCAGAAACAGGACAGGGGCATTGGATTTTGTTTTTGCAGTCAACAGGCTCTCTCACCTTTGTACCAATTGCGCAGCAGGTTCATCACATAGAATCGAATGGCCTGATTGGTTCCTTGTTTCAGCACCGTCGCTGTGAGACCTTGATACGTCCCCCTCACACCTACAGAAGTCAAACGGATCAGGTTTCATTGTAGAGCGAAAACCACACACGAACATATTGCTACTTATAGAAGCCAGTGTTTCCTCTACATTCATTTAGCAGTGGCGGCCCGCCACTGCTAAATCATAGCCGCCACGCCTTCAAATTTATTATTTTTATTTATTTATTTTTTCTATTGTCGCAAATGCACCACCGCCACATCTCTCCACCTTCACAGCACAGCCTGTGTGATGATGAGCGCAACAGCGGGGGGAGGGGAGGGAGGGAGTGGGGTGGTTGGGGGATCCTATTGGAGTTAATTACTCGCGAGAGCGCGGCCTTGAAAGTGACATCACGTCAGGCACCAGGTGAGAGTCAGAGAAGTGTAGTCGTGAGGAATAAGGCAGCGAATTACCGGAGAAAAGGTGGACTTATTAGCCAACTCAGTGACGCTAACTTGGGTAAACTAATTGATAGCATTAAGCTAATATCTACACGTCATTATGTATTAACTGCTGAATGCATTTTCAGATGAGCTTGTTCAGATACTTCTCTAAGAAGAGGAAGACAACAGGTGAAGAAGACGCTAGTCAGGTAGCATCATAAGCCTTTTACTGACTCGTAAATGATGATGGTTAGGTAAAAAATAGTATTTTAACCTGCCCCCCCCAAGAGCATGCCCCCCCACTGCTGAAAAAAATCCTAGAGGAAACACTGGAAGCAGTTCGTAACCACTGCTTAAACATTTAGGCCCTCAGATCATCTCTTACCCTGCTCTCGGATAATCTCACTAACGCCATGAAAGAAGCCTCTGTAACGGGGTCTGAGGGAACACTGGTCATGGATCATCTTAACCTTGGAGGAAAAAGGGAAGGACCATAAATGAGACCAATATTCATTCAGACCAGCGTTGATGTAACAGACATGGAAACAGCATCCAGCTCCACTGACCTTGAGCGTCTCCATGGGACAAACAACCACGATGGCCTCTGCTATCCCCGCTCCTAACCCACACAAGAGGCTCCGCGTGTTATCTAGACGACCTGTGGCATCTCGCATGGGGTTGCTGAGCATTTCAAACGTGCCAAACCTGAGAGGGAGGAGGTGATACGTTCAAGAACAATAAGGGGTCAGAATAAGAAACCATAGGGGGGACATTTGTTTGATTCATTCCACTGTAATCCATAGTCTGTTGCTGGAAGTTTCTGGCTCCAAACAACTGACTGTAACTTTCTAAGTAGTATTATGGTTGATTAATTGGTTAGTTGACGGCCAGGAAATTAATCATCACCTATCTTCCTAAGTGGTAGTATAAGCGTTTATAATCTTTCAAGCAACAATAGCAAACATCTAATGGTTCCAGTTTCTCAAGTGTGAGAATTTGCCGCTTTTTCTTAACATTACGATAAATTAAACATCTTCGGGGTTTGGACGGACAAAATAACACGTGATGAGATCAGCTTGAGCTCTGGAAAGTTGTGATGACCATTTTATAGACAAAATGATTATTCAATAATTACAAGAAGAAAATAATTAGCAGCTTAATTGATACTAACAGTAATCATTACTTCCAGCACTTCACATTTGTCTGGCTTTAACGTTAAGCACCAGGAAATGCTGAGTCACTGCTTTGATATCAGTCAACTGTTAAATGAAATCGAAGATTATAACCCAGGCGATCTGTGATGCTATAAACCAAAAGGATGCAAGAGGAAAATGTGCTTTTCTACTGAAGCTTTTTTTGTGTGTGTATTTTTACATAACATCTGTGAAGTAAAAGCTACTGTATGTCAATGTGTGCATCTTCACCTCACTGCAGACTTGGGTATTGATCCATAGAGCAGGGAGCTGAGACCTCGATACAACCCTCTGAGCCCATGATCCTGCACGGTTAACTTCACACAGTCGCCTGCACACACAGACAGACACACACACACACACACATACACACACACAAACACAAGAGCATCCAGGTGTGATTAACCCACCAGAGGATTAGCACCACACAAACCTGCAGCAGTCAGTCAGCAATCATGCATGTCCCAGTGACCTACCGATCCCTCTGTATCGCGGTGGGTTGGCTCGCTCATCTAGCTGCAGCTGGGTCTTGACATACTCTGTGGGGAAGGTGATACAGATCTCGATCCCGCCTGCGATGCCACCTGAGTTGAGAGGGAGGGAAAAAGGAGAGAAACACTGATTTGTTGACTCACTGTGCAGGATTGTTCTTGAATATTCTGGGAGCAGGAGGAGAACTTGCCAGCATTTCTATTTCAGTGAAATAAATAAATAAATAAAAAGATTAGATGCATAAATTGCAGAGTGATGGTGATGCTAGATCGCTGCTGGCAGACAGTGTCTTTATTTTTAATTAAATGCTATTGTGATGTGATTATACAGCAGTACCTGTATTGAACTGGAAAGAATAGCTGAGGGCTACTGAATGCACCAGCCTATATTCAACACACAGCATAAACCTTCCAGCATCTTTATAGATACGTTTAGATTAATTCAAAAGAACAAAATGTCACTTAGTAACGAATATATGCAGAAGAGACACACAAATACATTCAACTACATCACGCGAGTGCTATAGCATCACTGTCGGCTGAGTGCGTTTTGACCCAGTTCTGCATGGGTAGCTTTAATGAGCGACTGAGATTAGGCTGTGCTGTGCGGAGAGCAATAGGCAACTATGATGGGGGGGAAGAAATCTGCGGGCTTGAATATTAGGGTTGCAAAATCAACCTGCAAGGATAGCCTTCCCGGGATGCGTCATTTTCCTCCCTCCGACTGCAGCAGCCGCCAGGTTCCTCCTCGCCGCGTACGACCGCTGGTGGGCCGGTAGCGATCCCAGCCCCGCCGCGGCGGTCAGGCGCTGGAATGGAGGCTGCTGCTGATGTGCAGCCGAGCTCGGGTATCCTCTCCTGACACCGCAGCTCTCGCACGGCCCCTCACACACCGAAAACGGCTTCAGCAGTGAAGACATTTTGGTCGTCGGGGCTGGTTACAGAAATGTCCTGCTGGTGGTGATGTTCCCACTCAGACAATGTCAGACACAACAACACAGGAAGGCGCACCAATGTGGCGGCGGAGGGAGCATCAGTATTCAAATAGCGGTCAGGTGATGGGGCAGGCCATTGGCTCACCATGCTGCCTAATGCTATTATTCAGTCACGTGACAGTGAACGACTTTTGGTGACCAATGACGTGGAGGATGCTGTTGTATGGATGTGTCGAGGCTAATCCTGACTGTCAACTACTATGACAGTTCACAGATCTGATAGATAGATAGATAGATAGATAGATAGATAGATAGATAGATAGATAGATAGATAGATAGATAGATAGATAGATAGATAGATAGATAGATAGATAGATAGATAGATAGATAGGATGCCTCCATCCAAGTCAAGTCAACTTTACTTCAATAGCACATTTAAACACTGCTTGAGCTGACCAAAGTGCTGTACAAAGGGCAATTAGAGTAAATAAGAATAAGCAGGTAAAACAAGTGTATACGGTACAACAAATGTATACAGTACATAAGAGACATATAAGTATAATAACACAAACAAGTAGACAACAAGAAGTAAATACTCAATATAAACATGACAATGGACTATAAGTTAGTGAGCTAAAAGGCCAGTGAAAAAAAAGATGTCTTTAACCTAGACGGAAGGAGCACATCTGATATCAGGTGGTATCAGGTTCGATCAATATGTAAATGAGGATGGTAAACGGACTGCACTTATATAGGCCTTCGCAGTCACCAGGTCTCAACCCAGTTGGACACCTATGGGATATAGACAGCGCTCTCCACCACCATCATCAAAAACACCGAATGAAGGAATATCTTCTGGAAGAATGATGTTCAGTTTGAGAGACCTGTAGAATCAACGCCAAGGAGCACTGAAGCTGTTGGCCCAACACCTTACTAAGACACTTTATGTTAGTGTTTCCTTCAATTTGCCATTTCTCTGTATGTACTATAAATACAGAGGTACGTATTGCGTCTGTACAAGTATATAATAATAGAGGGATAGTGAGGTATCATTATACAAATAGAATATTGTAATAACAATTAGAAGAAATCTAATGAATAATATTTAAAGCATACAATAGACTTTACTTCCTTGCTAGTGTGTCATAAGCCATGCAATCAAGAATTTGGTATATTACTGTTGCCTCTTAATCCCTGTTCCTTTAAATAGTGCTCTCGCCATGCCAGAGCGCGCACACACACACACACACACACACTGCCTCCCCCAATCACCCTTTACAATGAAACTAGGTCAGTGTTTCCACACGCACACCCACAACCCCCACCCCCCCTGAGAAAAACATAGACAGACTACAGAGAGAGTCAGTCAGTCAAAACGCCAAACTGAAGTGACCAGTTATTGTTCATTCAGTCGACCGATTTGTAAAACAGGTGAATTTCATGCTTCATTCATTTTATTTGTCTGGTGTTTTCGTTCTCGTCTACAAGCACCTATGCAAGTGTTCAGTGATCACACAAAGGGGTAGACTATGGCGAAAAACTCCAGTTCAGGGGGCAGCTGAGGGGAGGATGACAATATTTCCCCTAGCTGGTCTTCCTGTTCTTCGGTGTTGTCATTTACTGAGTAGACTCTCACCTGGGAGATGATCGACAAGAGCATTATCATGTGTGCATATAAATCAGCGTGTGTGCAGAATCAGCCTGAATTGATCTTTGTTTCTCACTCTGATCTTGTTGAGTAGAGTCCTTTGTGTCAGTCTGATGTGCAGCAGCCTCCCCACAGTCCTGATTTCCAAGAAAGCCCAGATTCTCAGCTGCTCCAGACGCTCACACACCTGAACCAGCTCCAGCAGCTCCTCATCCAGTGATTCATTACAGTTGCTCAGGTCCAGGGTCAGAAACTGCAACGCATTCACATTGTTTTAATGTAAATAGAACTACCTCAATATGCATGCATAATAAAAATTAAAATAAAATATAATATGATATAATATAATAAAATAATAAAATATAGACTTATACTTTTTCAAAATATACATAAAACTCTTTATTTAAACTCTTTATCATCTGTCCCTCTATTTACAGCAAAGCACAGCAGATAAACAGTGACAAAACACTTAATAGCTCTGTCCAGAGCTTTCAACCACATCACAGCTTGTCAGTGGAACAGTTAGGAATTTAATTTTATGCTCCCGATGATATTCAGTTTGGTGCAATCACACAGTGAGTTCGTGTGCAGAAATTCATGGAAATCCAATCAATAGTTGTTCAGACTTGTCACACCAAACCACCAATGTGAATCTTAAAGTGTTGCCAGAGAAATTTCACAAGGGAAAACTTTGACCTCTGAGAAAGTTAAAGGGAATCAACAAAGTCAGTAGGATTCATCCTCTGGGTGACCATGAATGTCTGTTCAGCATAGCTATAAATGCAAGATATCTCTCCACAGATGCAATGAGATGGTTCTGTACAACTACGTTTTACTTTTTTTAAAAAAATTTTATGTGCAAACCTTTGCACACCACACCAAACTGGCCTGAATTGGCATCTTTTTGCATATTGTGTTTCCAGGTGAACATTCAGTTTAACACGCTCGGGGACCCTGACCTGCAGGCTACGTCTGTACTGGGGCAGCAGGTTACAGAGGAGGGGCACGGGGCTCCAGTCGTCATCAGGGGAGTAGAAAGCCGTCATGCTGTATTCTGTCAGGGGAATCTCGCGCTGAAGTATCCTCGCAAGCCGGTCGGTGTTGATGACTTGGTCCACTGTAAGCTTGACTGTCAGGTCTGGGCAGGTTGATGCCAAAGCTGCCCATGAGTTACCACACACCACCTTGAGACAGAAGATGAAGTAGAGACAGAAATGAACAAAGGAAACCTAAGGGCGGTATAGTTTTCACCGGTGGTATTTTAGTTTCTTTTTCTTTCTTTGCTATTTCAGCATGTGCTCACATCCAGCACCTTCACATTAATCCCCAAGCGCCTGCACTACTACCTTGCCAAGAGGCATGTTTCACCTGGCGGATAAGTTAGCAGAATAATTAGACCATGCAGACTGTGCAGGTGTTTGTCCTTACACTGAGCTCCCCAAAAGCTGGCATCTATGATTTTGCAATGACACCCTTCAGTGCCATCATACTTCACCCCTCTATATAAGCCGTGTTCATCGGGGATAGTCCACTGTACCAAAGGCTGCTCCATCCCACTTGGCAATTCAGCAAATAATATTACTCCGTTTGTTTTCCTGCTTACCTGCCGATGGGATTCGTTCGAAGAGCAGTGCAGTGAAAAAGTTTGCAAGCGGTCCCCATCTCTACTGGAGTTTCGACTCTGTCGGAGAGCCATCAGCAGCTCATCTGACAGGCAGGAGTAACTGAGGCTCAGGTTGGTGAGGCCTTGCAGGTGGCACAGGACAGAGGGAACACTGGAGTCTTGGTAGACATGCAGAGAACCAGAAAAGAACCCCACCAAGTCCAAGGAAGAGATATAGCACCGGGGGTATAAGTGGCTCTGAGAGTGTGACAGGGCGGAAAGCAGCTCCAGGCCCTAAAGGTTAAATGATCAGAAATCAGAGGGAAAAAAACTGCAATCAATATCGTCGTTATTGAATACAAGTTGGATTACATTTTCACAATAGTATCATCTTCCCCCTCCTTTTAAAAAAATATATTGGAAACCGTTGAAAAAAAATGATAACATTATTTTTTACAGTTTAATGACATTTATTATGAAGGAATTAAGGCGAGTATAAAGAATTACCAAGACGGGGCGGAAATTACATCTGTCAGATTCAGAGCTTCCTCCTTCAGTTCAGTTATCTGTACATTACATCTGTTGTCACTGACTATGTAGTTTGTTCCTTTTATTTTTATGCCATCATCATAATACAAAAAATTATTATTTTTTGCACACAAGAGAATACACACAAGGATTAGGAAAATGAGGTGGCGGTTCAGGTTACAGGGTATGTTGGAGTTAAAGTGGACCTGCACGACACCAGAAAAAAAACCCTCCATTTAGGTCCAGAGATGATCCATAGCTGTGGGAGTTTCTCGATCTATAGTGATTGCGACATCATTCAGATCATTGTCGCATTACATCACTGATTGATTGTCTTTACTTCAGTCTTCAGTGTGTTGCTGAATCAAATCTTTCCATTGGTACAAACCTTGGCCCATACAAACACCATTCATAAGGTTAACGGCTCATTCATTCACATACTGAGCACCTCTAGTACCAGCCCGCAGCCGATGAGCTCTGATTTACCACTGATTACCACTGATCCTTTGCTGAAGCACCTGTGTCAGTGACATATCTGCTGAGATATTACCTTGGTGCTCATAATATTCACCTGCTGCATGCCGTTTCGCATCCCGTTCATACAAACAGAGGTGAGCCTTGAGGCCCCTCTGCGGAGGAAGTCGATCAGACAGTTTGCCAAAGAATTCCTGAGCCGTAACGTCCAGGCTGACCGGTTCAACTCCAGCCTTACAATTGAGAGGGAGCGCAGTGGGGCCCTTACTCTGCGGAGACCAAATAATGTTTCATTTACAAATGATTTGTCATTTATAATGTGATTGGGGTGCTGAATTGTGTAAAGCCGGTTTAGACAGGCTTTCAGGAAACACATCCTTTTACCTGGTAAGCTCAGAAAACAGTCCACTGATGGTTTGCTCCAGTCGCTGGGCTGCCAAGGACCTGCGTGGAGGACACACACACACATCCAGCCTCTCCAGGTAGGGTCCCAGGTAGCGGGCATAGGTCACAGCAGAGCAGTATTCAGACTGCCTGAATTTGGACAGTCGACCGTTGAAGTGGAAGAAGCGGTAGCGCCAGAGAGAGGGAGAGCGCATGACATTGTGCCAGTGATGACAAACCATGTCTGCACTCCTGCGGTCATGATCAGGGAGAAACGTGAACACATGCCGCAAGCACACATCAGGAAGTGACGCCCAACCGTCCACCCTCTCTGAGCAGCTCTCGCAACCTTCATCACTGAGATCTGAGTCGTCTTCACCCATCTCTCCCTCAATGGAAGAATCTTTGAAATCAAAACCTCCCACCTGAGTGCTTTCTTCTCTGTGCATGGGGAAAAACACTGGGAAAGAATACAGCACAGTTAGAGGCCAATGCCAATTTAGATTTAGGAAAAAGTTTTTAAAAAATATGAAAAATTACAAAAAAACCAAACATTGCTCAGTAAGAAATGACAGAGAGATTACTTTACCTGAAGCTGAAAGCAGTCCAACAGTGAAGTGGATAATGTTAGAAGAATCTTTCTTCAGAATGTTATGGTTCTATTGTGACTTCACAATGACGACATTCTCAGCTGAGTTCTACATTCAGTTCAATTCAAAATACTTCATTTGTCCTTCAAAAGGCAATTCAAAGCATAAAACTTAAAAATGCACAGTGATTTAACTTAGGTATCACATTTCTTTCACTGGACTATTTTCTTTGTTGTTAATGCAATATTATGAGTTGTGTTTTCTTATTGTTTAATCATATCTTTATACTTTTTCTGTTATTAATTTTTGTTGTTGTTTGTATGTTTAGTCTAAGTAACTCCTGCCTTTTGTGTGTGTTTATTTTTATTTGTACTATTATTTGTACTATTTTCAGTTTGTATGTGAGAATAAACTAAACTAAGCACCATTGTGTATGTAACAACATACATCTGCTTTCTTACAAGGCAGCCTTTATAAAGGGTTAATAATGGCTTTATTAATGGTTACTCATTTACTGATACTTTATATTTCTGTTATAAGTCATGGATAAGAATAAGTTTTGGGTTGCCAGGTTGTGAAAAATCACTGTCACTTTGCAATTCTCTCAAGAAATTGTCTGCTTTTCAAATTAGTTATTATTTCTTATTGTTATTTATCTTTTATTTTATGACTTTTCAGATTAATCTCTGCAAAAAATGAAAAAGTTTAAACATTTTCAATAAATTAGATAAAAATCATTAACATTGTCAATATTCTTGGAGCAGTGTTCTAATTTTGTACACATGCAGTTTATTTGTATAAAACATATCACAGAAATTAAGCATGAACTCAAAATGAAATAAGGAACGAACATCGTTACGCCTTTGCTTAAACACACAGTTGTTCTCCAGCAGAAACAGATATTGCACATAACTTTTAGGTGAAAAACATTTCCTGAGAGCATTATTACAGAGAGAGTTTTTTTTTTTTAAATACAATCAACATTTTCTCTTATGATGACTCCCATTTATTTGTTTGAGTTCCTCAGCCCTTCAAACAGCAGACACTTAGCCTGTGCAGAGAGAAAGAGAACAGTCAGAGGCTCTTTAGTAAACAGAGTGACATAAGCTGTGGTATGTTTGGTAGAGAATGTGGGCTTGTGTGTCTCTATTTATGTCCGTGTGTGTTTATAACCTCATGCCATCGCAGTGTGTCAGGGGGCAAGCCCAGATGGCAGTGAGGGCACGTGTGCATCTGATTGGGTACTTCCTGGTTTCTTTGCCCCCAGCAGGGGCCCTCGCTGCCCCACAGAGGGCGACATGTGGAGTGGGAGGACCAAGCTACGCCAAAGTGAGGTCGAGGGTCTGTCTGGTAGCTCACTTTCTGGGCACTAGAGGGCAGTGAGGACGACGGATCTGAGTCTTCCTGCAACACAGCCACAGGGGAGAGTTGTGAAGATCTTCCCTAACAGAGTTGCACTTTGACTCAGCTTCAAAAAGTGTTACTCAATATTATCATGAATTCAAGTTTTGATACTTAGAGCCACAGCTTATCAGAGCCAGTTTTCTTTAAAAAAAAAAAAAAAAAATTAAAATCGTTAAACTGCTTAATGAACAAAAGAGGATGGTTTAGAAAACTATTTGATTTAGTGTTGCCATTGAAAGCAATAACATCATGTTCTAATGGGAAAAATTACCTTTGATAAATATTGCAAAAGACAATTATTATAATGAAATTTTATCTGGTCTTCTGTGAAGTCATTCCTTCCATGCTAAGCTTGCTCAGATGTTTTTGTGCACCTTACTTTTTACTCCACTACATTTATCTGACAGCTATAGTTACTAGTTATTTTAAGATGCACAAAAAGAAGCTTTGGTTCAACCTGTTACAACATAAAATACTACATCCATAGTAATGCATTCTTAATAATAATTAAATTATATAATATCAGAGTGGGTGGTTCTTCTGCTGCCAACTGACTACTTTTACTTCTTTTACTTTTTTGTTTACACAGGAAAAAAAGGTCAAGGTTTATTTCTTTAAAGATATGAATCCCCTTTTAGACCAGGCTGTTATATTTTTTTGTACTATGTCCCTGAAATGGAAACATTTCTTTGCACCAATGTTATTTTTTTTATTGCAAAGAGAAGTTGAGTTTGAGTTTGTGAAATGAAGAAAATTCTCAATGTGTCTGATCAGTACTGAGAGTCTGAGATTAGTTAGAAATGTACAAACCTGTTTCGCAGTTTCAGGACGATACTCTGAGTCAAGAGACCTCAGGCAATACCAGCAGGGTTCAGATGGGCGATCTGTGAAGACACACCAACAATTAGTGTAACACATTTCTCCTTAAGTAAAAGGCGTCACATGAGCATGCTCTGGTTACAGACAAACTACTGTAACACCCCACAAATCTCATATTAGTAAGTTGTGTGTGTGTGATTTACTCTCTGTGTTGGAGGGATGAGATGACACTGAAGGGGGGGTCACCTCTTCCTCTCTTGGTAGGGGGGGAAATGGGAGGCAGTCAGCATCCTCCTGTGTGTTTGTGGCTATCAGGGTCTCCTGTGGTAAGGTCTCTGTGTCACTGATACATAGAGCCTCTCCAGCCATCACCAATCATATCAATCAAGAAACGCACAAATATTTAATGAAATTGTAGAAATAGAATATGAATTATATATGCTAAAATCTGACCTGACTGGGCTCTACCACTCCATCACAGGTGTCACTGTCGGCCCGGTCGTCCCCTTCTGCCTCCTGGAGGTTTTGGGGCTCATCGTCATGCTCTCTGCAGTTCTGAGTCGGTGTGTCAACCTGGGTAGAAGTCGTCCCACTGAGGTTTGAGAGAGAAGCAGCAGTATTAACAAACATGACCTCCTAATTGCCCGACTGGAAGGTTATCCGCCAATCAATCTTCAGCTGATTACACCGCCTCAGCCTCTACTGTTACACTCAAGACAAGCACCTGATTAGCTATAAACATTCAACCTCTCCTTGCCTAACCTTTCGCTGCTTTCTCCCCGTTCCTCCAACACTCCCTCCATCCCTGCTCATGTGTCTCCCTCCCAGGGTGCCTGGAGTGTTATTTCCTCTTAATCCCACCGTTCTTTGACTTTCCCCCCCTCTTTTCCTCAGCCGCTGTATGTCCTCCTCTCCGTCTGCCTCTCTGCTCTCTCCCCTCCCTCGCTGCGAGTGTGAAACGGAAACTCCAGGTTTTCAATATTTGATGTGTCTGAATAGCTCACAAGCAGGTTTCTGTAAAGAGTAATCAGGTGAGGGCTCTGGTGTCTCTGGGGTGGACACAGAGACAATAATAAGCCTGCAAAAACCAAGACTGAATACAAATTCAGCAAATTCAGAAGCCAGAAGGTCTGACAACTCCACACAGAGCTCCCACAACATCCATACCCTGAGAATATAACATTTGCTAGAGGCACAATTACTTTATTCAGTACCAAAAAAAAAGGTATTTATTTACATTACAGTAAAATATATTTTCTGACACTAGAAAATGCAGCTTCTAATTCAGGGTGATCATCATCAATACCCATCAGGGCCGGTATTCACAAACTATCTTAAGGCTAAATGTAGCCTAGCTTCTGACCAATTGAGGAGAAACTCCTAAAAATAATGGGTGTATCAGTCCTAACTTTTTTCACCAAGAGTAATTCAAAAAGTCACTTATCTCTAAAAGTACTACCTAAGTCTAGGAGAAGTATAAAGTAGTCGAGAGGAGTATAAGGCCAAATCACAAAGAATTTTCATTAATATTAGCTTATGATTTGGTGATTTAATCAGAAGATATAATGAAAAGCTCAGTGTAAGATGAGCTGCCACATTTGGCCATTAAAAATAAGTTTCCTATTAAACTTTTTCAATAACATTAGCTGCTAAGTTTGGGCACCAACAATTTATTGTCAAGAGAAAATGAAGAAGAAACTAAAAAGTTCTCAGTCAGTTGCATTAGGCATTACAAAACCACCACACCACTCACATCTGCACAGACACCTCTCTCAGTTAAGAAAGGACAACTTCTTATATACTCTTTGTCTCTACTGAGCAATTAGCATGGGAAGAACCAAACTTCATTCAGGGGATCTAAGTCTCATTTGAAATGATTAGTTGACAAATCGTTAATTTTATCAGTAAACATCTACAGTACTAACAAGATGTAATTTGTAATTTTCTAAAACAACCGTATAATTGCTCTAAATCAGACAAATACTTATCAATACAGTATATTAAACTTATGACCACCCCCAAAGTCATGGTATAGCCCACGACATCATTGATGACATCAGCAAGAGCATAAATAAGGTAAGTGTTTGGCTGCCACTCCCTTTACTTTCAACTCCTGGAGTCCATGGTGAGTATGGATCAAGATGTTCAGATTAAACTAATGTAGTACAACTGTAACCGTTTAACCAAAGAATAGTGATGGTAACAGTAACAAAACACAATGCTAACCACAAACAAACCTGTCATACTAAGATATTCCAGTGCTAAAGATTAAGTGTTCAACAAAGCATGAGATTTTTTTCTCACAGTTGCTGTACACACACACACACACACACACACACACACACACACACACACACACACACACACACACACATACACAAAGCGAAAAGAGAGAGCAAGAGATGTAAATGTAAGTGTAAGTGACATCAGTTGCTAACTTCTGGACATTGCAATTACAAAGATAGCTTTAGCTCCTCCTGACCTCTGATTATTACAAGGGTAGCTTTAAGCTACTAACACTTGTTTCAAAGGAGTGTCAACACCAGCTGCTCACTTTGGTCATCATAAATATAAATATAAAGGTAAAATGAAAACATTTCAGTGACATTAGACATTAACTTATGGAATACACAGATAGCATGAAGCCGAGTAACGCAGTGCTGCTAACAATAATCATACATTGTAATGATAGCAGTAGCCAATAAAGTTCTAAAATTCAGACATTATAAGGCTAGCATTAGCTGCTGCTTTTCAATATTTCAAGTGAAGCATTAGCTAACCTTTGGCACTTAGGCTAGTATGAGCTGCTAACCTTTGTGCCTTATAATTACAAAGACCATTTTAGCTCCTATTATCTCTAAATATTACAAAGCCAGCTTAAGCTACTAACAATTGGATAGAGAGTAGCATTAAGCTACATTGCACAGTAATGTGTGCCAGTAACATTAGCTGCTAACTTTAGCTGCTAACTTTGGTCTTTATGAATTTGATGGTAAGATAAAATGAAAACATGTCAGGAGCATGAGCTGCTACCTTTCGGGAATTTCAAGGCATACACTTCTCCTTGTTGTTATCTTTATTATATTCAGGTATTTCAATTTTTTCATACATAGCAGTCCAAACCATGAAAACCATCCCTAGAACAAAAGTATAGAAAAGTATAGAAAAGATATGCGCATATTTTACTGTACTTGAGTATACTATACTATTGTAGCCTATACTATGTTTTGGTCATTAAGTGTATTTCATTTTTTGGAGGTTTTGTTTATTTGTTGAACATCATGAGCCTACATGATTTTTAAAGCTGAAAACCAACCAGAGTTTTAAAAAAAGAATGTGTTGATTCTCATTATAAACTTTTCTTTTCAAGTGATTTTAAGCACACCTTTATCACAGCCAATTCTGTGTGGACTCAATAGCAGCCTGAAGATGGTGTGTGACAGTTTTATTTATAATTTCTTTTCTGTTGTATCATCTCCTCTTTTGTATTTTCACATCAGAGACAGTTCCAATGAGGAATCCCGAGACGAGATGCTTACTGGTGAGTTTATGTTATATATATATATATATATATATATATATATATATATATATATATTCTTAGGACATATAACTGCGGAAACCAAGAAAGGCCACTCGCAAATATTTTTTTATTCTGTTATCTTGAGATAATAGAGCTTTGTTTTCTCTTTCTTTTTGTTTGTATCATTTTTTAGCAAGAATTGTTCCCCAGTTCCAGTTTCTCAATTGTTAGGACTCTCAGCTTGTGTTTGTCTTATGTCATATAAATTAACAGAATATCTTGAGTTATTGAGAATCTTGTTGTTCATCAAACAAAACTAGCAACATAAAGAAGTCATCTCAGACTTAATGAAAACCATCCAAGTTCTGGACTGGTTTGTTGAAAAACCTTTTTTTAAAAAAAAAAAAAAAAAAAAAAAAAAAAAAGTCTGAATATACTGATATACAGTTGCAAATGTTAGAGCTACATAGATAGATACCCAGAGGTGGAGAGTAAGTACATTTACTCTTATACTTATGTACAGTTTTGAGGTATTTCCACTGAGTATTTCCATTTTATGCCATCCTACATTTCAGAGGCAAATATTGTTCCTTTTACTTAATCACTTTCATCTGAAAGTAATACAGTATTTCCTTTGTAGATTTAACACACAAGATATATGATCATCTTATAAGATGATGCATTGTTGTGGATTCGTTTTTTAATTAGTAGAAAAGACATGATTTAGATACACTAGGTTAGTGGATGTGTCATTCTGTACATCGTGTTCATTCAGGTCTGCCATCTTGTGCACACAGCATCATGACTGCATTGTAAGTGACTCATTCTTCCAGCAGATGGAGGAAGAGCATTTCTTTTGAGGTTCATAAATTGCAGATGGTCAAACAAGACCAAAGCCGCGTCACTAACCCAGGGAATTTCTGTCTTACTCTCTTCTCCCCTCTCTTTTGTCCATTTTGTTCTCCTGGCATTTCATCTCTTGTATGAGCAGCTCTCTATTTAGCTCTCTATCCTTGTGCATTAACTTCGTCACTGGCTTGAGTGTGCCTTTCACAAACTCTGAATAATACCGTCAGACATGATAGGCAACACACATCAATGAATGCCATTTTCAGCCACAATTATCAGCTAAATTATGTGACTTGGGTTTTAATTTCAGGGTCGTTTTGAAGAGCTGTGGAATGTGTGTGTATGTTATTGCTCGTCACTAAATGGTTTCTGTGTGTGTGTTGTGTGCCAGCGCACTCAGTGACGTGTGTGTGTGTGTGTGTGTGTGTGTGTGTGTGTGTGTGTGTGTGTGTGTGTGTGTGTGTGTGTGTGTCTGTACGTGTGTCTGTACGTGTCATCCTGTAAGTGCACGGCAGGTAGGGAGTGATTTGAGTGTTTTTCCTGTATATGTGTGTTTTTTGTGGGAGGAGGGAGACAGGAACATAAGTGGCGATGACTCACCAGTCTTTTGTGACAGTGGCGCAGAGAGAGTGCTTTTCACCCATTTCCCTCCCTTGGGGCTTGCATACAAAACAAGAAATGGAGAGAGGATAAAGAAGAAAAGGAGAAGAAGATTGTGTGTTAGGGAGCATTAGGGAGGAGTGGGGGGCATGGATAATTGGAGGAAAAAAAGGGAAGAAGATGGGAATGAGGGTAGAAATTGGGATAAAGAAAGGGGAAGAAGAGATGAAAGA
The DNA here is from genome assembly GCF_002814215.2 of Seriola lalandi dorsalis. Lineage (NCBI taxonomy): Eukaryota > Metazoa > Chordata > Actinopteri > Carangiformes > Carangidae > Seriola > Seriola lalandi. Next base: position 870,268 of record NW_019525225.1, read on the forward strand.
GGGAAGCAAAAAGACAAGGGTTGCAGAGATCATAAACAAAGGATGCAGTTTCAAAGGAGAGGCCTTTGCAGCTCAGCCTCTGTTGTCCTAATGGCTGGTAAAAGCATGGCTGATGAGGTTTATTCTGTGGCAAAGATTATGTTCAACAATGGTAGTTTAACAGACAACAAAAATTAACAAACACGAGGAGGACGGATCCGCAATGACGAGGTTCAGCTTTAATTTGAAAAGCTGTCTGAGGTCAGGAGCAACATCACACGGGAAAGTTTAAACATCCTGATTATTTGAGCAGATTTCATACTGACAGATAGCATTCAAGCCATTTTGTGATACTAACACTAATCCTATACTTTTGCCGAGGGGATCTATTTATGTATGTCATGTCTCATGTTTTTTGTTTGTTTATTTTAGATTAATTAATAACACAACAACATTTTGTTAGTTAGCCTTCAAATTTTTCACCTGGTGCACCATAGCACTGTACAGATTTTCAGTATGTTAATTACTTGTCAAATGTAGGGGACTATAGAGTTCAGTGGGTAAGAAAAGGCATCCTGGCTTAGTAATTTAATCACTGTTACAAAAATGGCAACAATGATGGGTCACGTTTCATGATAAATATCAATTAGTAACATTTCTCGGTTACAAAACAGGTATGGAAATCAGAACGTGAATTTTTCAAAGCAACATGAGACAACTCACAAAGAAAGAACAAGACCAAATCATCTTGGTCTCGGTCTCAGTGAAAAACACTGTGGAATCATGAAGAATCACATTAACAAATGGATTAAAAAAAAGAAGGCTATGGTCATGCACAGTGTAGGCAGCTTTTTTAAACCTTAGTTTAATTCAAATGATCTCAAAATCTCTTATTTTCAATGAGAAAGTCTTGGCCAAATTGCCAGTATAATTATGCCACAGAACCCAATACCCACAGAAAACTAGAATTACCGCCTCGCGGTTGTATGTCCCGCCACTCAGAGTAGTTTCAGTTTACATCCCTGTTTATCCAGATTCATATCAAATATTAATCATTTGTGTGCTATTTTGCTATGTGAAGACTTGAGTAATCGCTAAAAAGTGTTTTGTGAGGTCACCACACCCTTGCTCTTTGACTTTTAACCACAATAATCTAATTAGTTTGTCCTTGAGTCCAGGTGAATGTTTTTACCAAATTTGAAGAACTTCCCTCAAGGTGTTACAGAGATATTGCAATTGCAATGCATCAACTACAGTTTACTGAACAAAAAGAACATAAACAAGATCCTGCTAGTTGCCATACAACCTAATGTGATCCATTTTGTATCAGCGTTTGGAAATGTTCATTTGGTTTTCCTGTTTTTTTTTCAAGCCACGTGTAAACAAATTTTCTTGCACCAACTCTTGCAGAACCAGATGTTTTGCCAATGTTGGTGATTTTGTACTTTGAGCGCAGAAACATTTGTATATGTTTAGGCTAGTAAAGACCTCTTAGCTAATATCATGCTAACATTTAACGTTAAAGGTTAAACCAATATCCCACTGCTGTAGAAATTCACGATGATTACTTGAACATATTTTGAAGGTGTTATAGCTGTATTAAGTGAATATTCATACTAGTAATGGCTGTGTTTTTCCTTGTGTTTCTGCTACTGTAAATGCATGGGCTTCTTGGGGCCTTTACTGATGAATTGCTGCGCTGTCAGACTCTTTTGTGCTAGGAGCTGGATGTATACCAGATTTTGTGCCTGTGAGAGTTGGAGGCTTTTGACAAATTCAAATTGCATTTTAATTATAGCACACCCACCAGGCAAAATATAAATGATTACTATAAGGACGTAATGTGATCTAAAGCTTGACACACAATTATCCCATTGTGCTGAAAAATTTTTTAAATCTCAATTGTGTAGAATGCCACAGAAATATGAATGTGTGAATGTAAATAGCAGCATCTCAACAATGCTCTTTTTGTTCACAGCTTGGCAACAAGGTGTGAAAGGGGACTTTATGAAGGGCTCGTTTTCATAAGCAATGGTGTGTGTTTCCTCTGCGTGGACCACATGTATTACCAGAGTGGACCTGCTTAGCCACATTCTCAGGTCTCAAACCTGTTACGTCTACTGTATGAGGTAGAAATTAGCTTGAAAAACTTTGTTGGACTACAGAGAGGTGGATCTAAATTCTCTAAGACATTATACATTGTATCACAGGTTTCATACTACTGTATAAAAGTGTGGTCAAAAGTCCTACATGTAGCATATAACCATTAATAAATCATCAACCCATTCATTTTGAGAAGCCAATAGGATAGAGGGTGTCGAATGCTGTGCAGATTGGGAAGCAAATTTGTGATGTGTGATAGTGGACTACATACAAAACTGATTTGACTTGACTGTTGTGACGAACACCATAGTCTCAGTTATATGGCAATTGCACCAAAGTTTCATGTTTAATTTGATAATGTTGTATTCATCTTGGTTATCATTTAGAGACGGAGTACACAGAAAAGTCTTACTGCGTCCAGTCAGGACAGCTCAGTCCAAACACCTATCATTGATGTTTGCAATGTGACAGAAATCATCCAGCGGGCAGCAGAGATCTGGGGCGGAGTCGTGTCTTAACTTAATTTGCTCTCTACTGACGTCCACAGCCATGGGTTGACAGGTGACCACTGTGTCGGTGCATGTGAAATCAAATATTCAGTCAAAATCACTTACGTGCAAACAGAGGAATGAGATTAAATTTAATAAAATTGAAAAAAAATCTATAAAACTGTTTATTGAATTACTTTTAAATAAATATTTATATATATTTTATTTGAGATATTTATATAGAATTAAAATGTAATTTAATATAATTTACAGTAATAAGGTATTCATTCATTCAGAATGAATGAAAATGAATGAATGAATGAATGAATGATGAATGAGTAATAAGGTAATCGTAAAAATAAATTAAATGAAAAGTGCTCAAGTGAAAAATTTAATTAAATTATTAATGTAGTATTAGATATATATTTTATTTAAATCTCAATAAATGACATAAAATTAAATAAGATTAAATTAAGAAAATAGATCAGTTAAAAATTAAATGACACATTTTAGATGGCTAGATTAATAGATTACAATCAGAACTGACACTATATTTTAGAAGTTTCTCCTTACAATTAGGAACTACTTTCAACATCAGGACTCAGCTCTACTGAGCTTTAGAGCCCCTGTTTCTGAATGTATATGATAGGCTACTGTAAGATAACATGGGAAAAGATGATTGCCCTTCCTTAAAGCTCTTTAAAAGAGTAGATCAATCAATGCATCAGAACCGATATTGGATTGGATTGGATAAAACTGGCATTGAGTTCCACTTTAAGAGAAACAAAATGGGAACTAGATGTCAAGGAATTAATTATTATTTATTGTTTAATTCTTATGCTCTGTTAAGATGCCTTCTGACTCTAGCCATAAATACAGAGGTGCACTGTCAGGAGAGGCAAACCAGGCAAATGTTTGGGGCCCCCAAGGGGGAAAGGGACCCCTGATGGCGACTCATATTTGCACATTTTGCCATGAGAACTATAAACCCCCTTAAACCTCCCATAAAGACAATATACACTGCACTTCTGTTGCCCCAAAACCTCCCTAAGGGGGACCCCTGGGTGTTGGGGAGGGGGGCTTCTTTGAGGCCCCCCAGAGTCTAGGATCGCCACTGTATAGATATGAGTGGTGTTGATCTTCTCATGTAACTCTCTGCAAATGTCCAGAATGTTGAACAATTTCTTTGCTTTTTGCTACCAACAATACAACACAGCTGGGTGTCATATTATTACACTGCTAGACATACTGTTTATAAATGTTTCAGATAAGGGTCACTTACACATTTCTCAGCTTCTCTGTTGCTGTTGTGTCTTTTTCTTTTCTTTTTTTCCCAATTAACTGGCTGATGGCCAGTGGGAGTTGTGGCCACCATTCATCTTTACAGTCAGTCAGTGGATATCCAGCTTGGATATCTACAGAGGTTACAAGCTGTAATTAAAAATCATAACATGATGTCCAAGAATCACTTAACAAGCCAAGATAAAGCCATGAACGATACCGTTCCAATCAACTGGTGAGCAAGCTGGCAAGATAACATGCGATTAGACCATATTGACAGCCTGCTAATCACTGTCAGTATTTGTACCACTGACAGCATACATAAGGTTTGTTCTGATGCCAAACAAGTAGCAGCCAGAAGCACTTCAAGGAAATTATAGCAGAAGGGCATACTGCCCGTGTGAAGTAAGAGTGAGGAGGAGGTGTGGAAACAAGATATGGCAAAATCTATCAACCAAACACCTTTCCACCGGCCGATTGGCTGGCTTGAGGCAGGAGCGAACATGACTCAATCTTTATCTTGAATGCCAGCAGCTAAATTACTATACAGCTCAAAGAGAGAGAGAGTGAGTGTATGTGTGTGTGTCTGTGTATGTCTGTCTGTGTGTGTTGGAGTGTGTGGTCCTGCGCAGTAAAGTGTACAGATGGATGACTCATCCACCAATCATGTGACTCATCAATCACTGCAGTTACCGTTTCCCTCCCTCCTTCAGAATTTTTCCTTTCTTCAGTTATTCCTCCCCCTTTCAGTCCCATTCTTGCTGTTTTTCTCATGTTCATTTTAATTGTCTGGGAATATAATAAACTCCCTCTATAGGTTTTTTTTTCTTCATTTGTCTCCATACTGATGCGACTGTGACATATATGAGTTGTGCTGTCACTAAGCTGCGACTGATTTTCTTCCTCTTGTGTGTATTTTGATATATTTCATTTATTTATTACTCAAGAATGAAGTGTTTTTGCTACATTCGTTGCTATAGAAGTAAAACAGCACTCTCCAAAAAGCCATTAAAAAACTGAACTTTAATAAAATAATTGCTTTTATTTTTTATCATATAGCAAAACTAGTAATCATCATGCTGTTATTTACACATTGCACGGGCATATTTATTTCACACTGTACATCTTACAATGCTAAAGGTGACATCAACAACAACACTCTCCTTTTACAAGACAGATGGCTTCACTGTGGACACAGTGGCCCTCTTCCTTTGAGATTTCTTTTTTTTATGTTCACAGTTTATTCAGAGAAAACAACCATCTTGAATTCTCCATACTGTTTTATTTTTTCTCTTTTTTTTGTTCTTTTTTTTTGTTCATTTTTTAAGATGCAAGTAGAAAGACGTGCATTTAACGGTTTAAGCACAATCCCTGACTCCCCGGCCTGAAACTTTTCAATGAAATTCTTCTGAAAATGAATAAAATGTTTGTAGCCTCTTGGTGGAGATCTGTTTAAAAGGCTGCAGAACAGATAGTGTGATTTCAAGTACTTTTTTTCGTGGAACGTAAGGGAAATGAGCTAATGGATATGATACAAGGAAAATGGCAAAAGAAGAATGTGAGAAGACACAAAAAATATGTGAGAAAAGATGTGAACTGGATATGGCCAATGAGAGAAAATAAATATATATATATATATACATATATATATGTGTGTGTGTGTGTGTGTGTGTGTGTGTGTGTGTATATATATATATATATATATATATATATATATATGAAGAACTCCTACAAGGGCAAGGAGTACTGTGTGGAGGTGGCGATTGTGGCTCTGCTATAAATATGTTGACACAACAACTTCTGGATCCCAAAATGATTGAAAACCCTTAGTCCACCAGGTTGGAAGTGTTTAGTGTTTAAGTTTGTGCTTTTGGAGTCCACAGGGTTTCTACATTGGGACCGGCAGTGCTGATAATATTATGCATTATGATATCTCCCTTATAGAACCATGGTGCTTGTAAGGCAAAAATCTGAATCTTGACTTTGAAAAACTGAAATGTGTGTATTTGGCACCTTTGCAAATTGCAGCTGTTTAAAGTTGATCCAATCAGGAATAAGAAAGGCAACTACACTACCGGTCAAAGGTTTTAGAATACCTCAATTTTTTCCACTTGTAACTGAAATTTACATAGTGTAAACACAATGTCTCAGTGTTTCTGAAAGTAAAGCATAGAACAAATAAACTGTAGTAATATACAGGAGCCTACTACTTCCTGCAGTACACTATTGTCCTAATAATGCATCAGAGGGTGTAGTAACACAGTTTGCACAGACAGAGGGTTTGGAAGTCATCAACCTGTAGGAAATGTTTGCACTAACTTTCAATGTTTCATTTACTTCCATTGTCGCGTTTAGGGTTGTTGGACTTGAACTGCTGAAATTTCAATAAAAACAGGAAAAAATGGGAGTGTACTAAAACTTTTGACCAGTAGTCTACACACATCAAATACAACAAAAATATACTGTCAACATTTGACAATAGCAGTGTTCTTTTTTTTTTTTTATAGTTCTGTAGATAAGAAGTCATTGAACTACTTTAGTTTTGTAATATGGCATACAGAATATAAAACAAAAATACAAAGTGATGTTGTAAACATGGTTCTCTTACAATGGGCACGTCTGCTTGTGAATGTGTCAAAAATGTGATCATACTGTATGTAGGCGTGTTGGTGTGTGTGTGTGTGTGTGCGTGCGTGTGCATGTGTGTGTGTGTGTGTGTGGGGGAGAGTGTGGGTGTGCCTGTGTGTGTGTCCTCTAATAATCTCTGAATAATGCAAGAGCATCAGAGATTGACCTGAATGGAGGCAGACATACACCATGGTATGTTCTGTTTCAAAAATGTAAACTGAGCAAGAGGCTGAACATGGTTACAGGGAGTTTAAACTGGGACCCCTCCATCCTCTCCCTGACCGAGAAAATCAACAAAAATACAGTGATTAAAACAAGATAAATCTAACTTTTTTCCTTCTTGTCCCTTAAATTTCCATCAGGCTCAAAACACATATCTCCTCTGAGTCTTTTTTTTCACCTCTCTTTTAGCTTTTCTCCAGCTACTGTATATCTATCCCACCTCTGTCAGTCCCTCTGATCTATAAAATGTCCCAAAAAGGTCTCTCAATACATTCTGCGCTTCATGTAGATCCTCTCAATAAAGTTCTCCAGTTCCTCCTCACTGTCCAGCTGAGGTACCAGCCCATCTTCCTCATAGTCATCTCCCGGTGTGATTTGCGGATAGTAGTATGGGGGTCGCCTGCCTCTCCTGGGTGTGGTGATTGGTTTGGGGGGAGGTAGGGGTTGGTAGGTCCGTGGGTGAGGAAGGATATAGTTAGAGATATAAGGGGTGAGAGGCAGTCGGGGTGCTGGTTGCTGCCTCCAGCCCTGTCCACGGTTCTTACCCCCAGCCCTATGCCTGCGCCTTGGGGCCTGGAGGTCAAGTTCCTGGGGGCCGAACGGCTGGTCTCTGGAGGGGGGGGGCTTGCCATAATATTGTGGTTTGGGATATGGGAAATAAACAGGGTAGTATGCTCGATATGGCTTCTGGTAGTATGGATAGGAAGGGAAGGCTAAAAACTGTTTCTGGGGTTTATACCAGTAGTCAAGCTGCTTCTGAGGCTTATACCAATATTCCTGTTTATATGACTTGACTTTGTCCTTGTGCCATTTCTTGTTGGATTTGTTGTACCTATAAGGGGCTTTCTTGGGGTTTTTTGAGGCTGTGTAGTGGTAGATAGGCGGAGCAGCCAGAGGAGGAGGTACCAGAGGCCTGAAGCGTGGGGCAGCAGGGTTGCTGTTGATTGGCTGCTGTTGCAGCTCTTTCCTTTTCTTCTTCTTCTCCTCCACATCACTAATAATCTCAATCACATCATCCGCAGGCAGGTGCAGCTTGCTGCTGATCTCAATGAGCCTGTCGATCATTTGCTGGTCCAGGTCGTCTTCATCGGGGAGGACCTCCTCGGAGCGCTTGTCCTCGGCGGTGTTGCCAGCGGCTCCCATGCTGCTTTTCTGCCGGGGCTTCATGTAGGACTGCTGCTTCCTCCCCATGTACTGCAGCAACATGTCAGAGGCGATGTCAGCCAGCCTCTGCTCCTCCTCTCTGGCACGCTCCGCCTCCTCCTGCTGCCGGAGCACCTCCTGTTTCTCTGCACGCGCTCTTGCCTCCTCTTCCATGTGGGAGAGGCTCTCCTCTTCTTCCTCAACTTCCTCCTCCAGCTCCTCTCCTTCATCCTCAAAGTCATCCATAAAGTTGCCCCCCTTGATGGGTCTGTTGCGGGACTGGTTCTCCTGCCAGTGCTGCTTCTTTCCTGCTCGTGCTAGCTGAGTGTTATATGCCTTGTAGCCCTTCAGAGGAGGCAGGATCTCATTATCTTGGAGACCCAAGTCAATGTTTTGGAAGTAGCCTCTTATTTTGCGCTGCAGAGAGAGATCATCTCCCTGTGAGGTGGAACTTAGTCTGGCGATGTCTAAGAAACTTTCTAAATCTTTCCCCTTCTCCTGTCCCTCTATCTCTTCTTTCCTTCCCTCCTCACTTACACGCTCAGGTCCCACAGACCACCCTGCATTCTCCTCTGACCTTGTGTTTTCATCCTCCTCCTCTCTTTCCTTTAAATCTTCAGCCTGAGCAGCTGTCAAATGGCCCACAATTAGCTGTTCAATAGCCTTATCAGCCCTTTGCCCCTCCTTCTCCTGCTCCTCCCCCCTGTCTGGCTCTGTCTGCCCCGTTCTCCTTATCTCACCACCCTCCAACCTTTCGACGGAGGGCAGCTCCCGACTCTGATCCTCTTCCCAGTCTCTGTTTCTGCTCCCCTGGATTCCACTCTCCCCCGGGTGGTCCAGGGCCTCCAAAAGCACAGCGAGCACCTGCGCAGGGTCCGTCGTTTTATCTGATTGGTTATCTTGACCTGGGCCCCGGCCCCGGTCTAGGGACACGTTGTCAGGGTTGGAGAGACTCTGGGGTGGGGGCGAGAGAAAGGGGGCGAGGCTGTCCTCTCTATGGTCTGTCCGGGTGTGCCCCTCCACCCCTCCCTCCCCTCCCTCACCCCACACAGGGGCGGTGCCAGCCAGCTGTGGAGTGACAATGAGCAGGACCAATAGGATGAGGTGGGCTGTTGAAGGGGCGTGATGACAGGTCATGACCATGCAGAACTGGCAGGAGGGAGGTTAAGCACCTGAAGAAGAGGGGAAGAAGGCAGAGGGAGAGGGACAAAAGACATGAGAAATGATTCATCATTTGTTGTAGTTTTTCCTCTGGAGCAATGATCATGTGGAATTTCAGTGGCAATATGAGCAAATCTGCATTATTAAATTGAACAGCTTGTTTGTAAAAACAATTTTTTTTTTAAAAAGTCTAAAAAATAGAAATGATGACTGGTAAAAAAGACTTCACTGACTTTAGGATTAGAGCACACAATAAATATATATATATATATTTATATATATATAAATTAATATAATTTAGATAAACACACTTAAATTTCCAAACAATCAATTTCACCTTGAATTCACCACACAAAAGCAGTTAGCACTGTGAGCAGTTGAAATGAACACACGTTGGAGGACAAAGCACGCACCCAAACGCAGTCTAATGAGCCATGGCAAATGCAACAAAGAAAGTGGCACGCTTCTCTTTCTCTTCTGACAGAAAAGATTTTTTTTTATTCCGAGTGCCTTGAACGGAAAATCAAATTCTAGTTTATAATATTTCTTATAAGGTCCATCTTGGTCCATTGCTGGGAAACCTGAGTGCATCTGGAAACACAGAGATAAATGATCTGACCGTATTTACCATCTTTAGATGTTTGCCGCGTAAACCGTCCGTGTTTTTCAAGAGGAATATAATCATTCGCATACAGATATTACACCCAAACCCAAACACGAGTCGGTTTTTTTTTTTTTTTTTTTTTTGTCTGCAGTCGTGCGTTAACCTGGTCATTATCTTTCCAACGCGCGGACGAATCGATTGAGAATAATGCACACTGATGTTTTGCGGGGTTTTTTTGTCTTGTCGTGAGATTTAACGGAGCAAACTCTTAAACTGTTAAGAAATGCACGTTAAAGATTGAATTTCCAGTCAAAATTTCTGGTGTATTAAAGAAATAAAGTCTCACCTCGCCCTCCAAGTCAACCCAACCAAAACGCGCGCACCTGCCATTTTAAGCGTCTCTTTCTTACAGGGATAATACTGAAAATAAAAACTGATCCGCGGTCTGTGTCTGAATTAGCTGTGATTTTTGGTATTCCATGCATCAAAGCGATGTGACCAGGGTACTGGTCTCGAGGCGGCACGCACGGGGAAGTCATGCGTAAAGCTGGTGGCTACGGTTGAGCTATTTAACCCTGCGGTCCCTGAGTGGTCCATCCAAATTGTAGATGAGCTGGATGATAAATTTTAGAGGATAAAGTCTTTTTGCACAAGGGACGGGAGGGGGGAGCGGGGGGTCAGTGAGTAAGAAACGCGGCTTTGTCCTTGCGTGCTGTGAGCATGTCTCTCCTCGGTGGCAGTGGTGGAATGCAGACAAGCGCAAATTTGGGCAGCACAGCACCGCGTGCAGCACACAATTTTAACTATTTCCATTTTTATAAACTGGATCAGCAAGGTGGGAAACGAAAGAACACCCCTTAATAAGGTTACTGCCCCGCAGTATATGGTTAAGACTCTAATTTAATTAGAAATTAATAACTGAAAATCGAAAATCAAACCTTGCTGTGGCTTTAAAATCCTAAGATTTTTTTTTTTTTTTGTTACATTCACGTCTGAAAAATCTAAACCGAAATTTTACAGGAGCTTCTGAGCAGCAGCTGCACTCAGAAATATCTATTAAATATAATTGTCCACGCATTGTAGTGTATTAATTCTTCACTCACCCCCCCCCAAATGAATAGAAAATAAGATCTTTTGTTTTTGTTATCACACGTATTAAGTACTATTTTTATACATATTAATACATTAATTAAAAAAAAACTTGGTTTGCTCATAAATGTGTTCATTTTACAATTTAATGTAAAACAAAAAAAGTATAAGAAATGACCGATTACCTGAAGTAACACAATGTATTCCGTTTTACTTAATTTAAAAAGGTGACACAGAAACAGTTCGAGTTCACATCTACTTTACAGTTATCACAACCAACAGTCGCAGCACACAGATCAATTCTACTGATAAAGTAAAGATTTTAAAGGAAATTCTTCCACACTCCACAAGCCTAAAACAAGCATCGCTCCTCCTTTGTACAAAAAAAAAATCATAATTCAATAATAACTAAATAAATAACACTTAGAAAACGTCCTAATCTCTCTGATTAGTATGGCTGGTGAATGATAGAGATTTCGTTCCACTTACCTGGAGTCCCACTCGGGGGGTGGGGAAGTGGTGAAACTCACAACGCGGTTAAAGCCAAGATTATTTCATGAATAGTGGATCACCTGAGAGAATTTCTTGTCTTTTTTTCCCCCTCTCTCTCTCTCTTCAGCCTGTGACCAACATCAAGAAAAAAAAAAAACAAACCGGCGGTTCTTTATTTAGTTGTGTGGTGTGTTTGTATGGCAGCAGCAACGGTGCTAATGTACAATTGAGTGAATGTTTTCAGCACCACGATCAGCGCAACTTTATTGTATATACCCTCAGTGGACCACGTGACGCCCTCACCACCACCACCATCCCCTCCTCCCCCCACCAACACCACCCCCCAGCTGCAGGCAGTGCTGACGTCACTTCCATTGATAAGAATGTTGGTGTGGAGATGGCACTGTGAGTCTAGGCTGGCCCCAGCTGATGAATGAACGGAAATGGCATGAATGAAATAGTACTTTTCCTCAATGAAAAGAGAAAATTGTAGAGATAGAGCTGGTGCGCAGCCATTTTCCTTCTCACATATTAAAGGTTAGTGTGTTGCTTCTTCCTCCCTTGTTCCTTCCTCTGCTCCAAGCTTGTTTCAGATTCAGGAGCAGGAAAAATATAGAGTGACCTCCTTTACAAACTATCAATTAGGGTCATTTGGTGACGTGCTCCCAAGAATCAATGACTTGCATCTGCAGCTTCAGACAGAGAAGTTGTGCGTGCTCTAGAGCCCGATTTCTCTTGCAAGCCCGGTTGTTGTCTGAGGTGGCCCTGATCCTCTGTGGCTTCATGGCTCACGGGCCACGAGAGCAGCCGTGCTTTGCTGCTCAATTTCTGCTCAATTTCCAGGGAGTGCACAATTTTCCACCCGCTGTCTCACATCATTTCTTGCTGCTCTCCATCTGTCAGCAGCACATTGTGTTCTTAACATGGCCCCTCATCACCATTCATTTTTCACATCACAGACACAACACAAGGCTCTATGATAAGGCTGTAAAACACATGCTTGAGTAACGCATGATGACTTAATGCATGCATTACTGAACGTGAGTCCCTGAAAATCGTCAAAGTCGGTATGAGTTCATGTGATTAGTTAATGCTTAATGGATGATTAATTAATGAGTATTAACTCACAGTTTCTTTATACATTAATTCATATGGCAACATGTTTGCTGGAATACAGTTTCATAGGGAGGAGGGCATTTCAGACCCATTCATTTGACAGAGAACCCTATCTATTCCATGTTTTGTTTTTTTAAATGAGTCTGTTATGTTAGCCTAACATAACTGTCTTTAGGGGTTGGGTTTTTAAAATGATATTTTTTGTTGTTGAAGCGGAGTGTAGCACAGAAGCAAATCAAATACATAGAGCAAGCGCCAGTTGATATATTAAGGGAGAATGGACAGACGTGTTTACGGTGCACGTCAACAGTTTACAACGTGGTGAAGTGAGAAAGAAAAACTGGATATTAAATTAACGTTGTGTCAGGAATCTGATTAGGACTTGTTGACATTACTAGAGGTGTCGACTGTTGGGTCGTGCAGCAACATGTAGAGGTTTACATGTTGCTGTGAGGGTGTGATGTTTCTATGATAATTGGTAATGTCGCACGATCAAACACATGGGTCTGAAATGCACTTTTCTAATATGTATGCACTGCTTAAAGTACATGAGGATAAGAATCAAAGGTTTTTCTGTAGTAAACAACTCTGTGTTGCAGAGGGATGCTTTGATTACACGACCCACTCGTGCATTCATCAGCGTTCTTTTTCTCAACTTACTTTCCCCTCTATCTATTATAAAATAAAAAACAACTTCCACTGCCAGACAGTCGTTCACAAGGTCTGCTGTAATGGAGCATTTTGTACATTATGGTTCAAGGGCATATATATATATATATATATATATATATGTGTGTGCACGTTATGTCTGGCAAACCGCTTTCGTGTTGCGCTGAAGTTAAAGGAAGACACTGTGCTGTCATTACTGGCATTCATGTGCTGGATAACGTGGAAACAAGTTGATTCACAATGTTAAAGCCCAAGCTCATTTCCATACACTTCATTTGTCAGTGCCGGGCCTCCGCTCTGGCCTTGAGTGCCACTAAATTCAGCTGTCACTGCTCATACGGGTTAGTTTCTCACTGCATCAAGGCTTTTATTTCCAGGTGTGTGTGTGCATGCGTGCATGCGTGCGTGCGCATAGGTTTATAGATGTGTTTTCTTTGTTAGTGCCTGTGTGTGTTGTAACATGTGTGAATAATTGCTCTGTACGTTCACTTAACCACAGACAGGGATTCTATATTATCAGTGATGTTCTGAGGTTAATTGGATATTAGCTGCAGACGTCAGAATCACATGAGGCCAACTTTATGAAGTGATTATTGTGTGGCCGATTGAAAATGTCACGCTCTACTAATGTGAATGTTAGATTCTTGATATTTCTTCCCTGATCAGAGAAACATAATGAGCGGACGAGCAGAAATATCATCTAAAGTCTTTGATGTCTCATTTTAAATGGAGTTTTAAGCTTATCAAAGACATGAAAATAAACATGCAAAGACTCCTAGTTCCCCTGCAGCAATGATACAGTCCTTTGCTTCTGAGAAGTGGAAGACTCCAGCTAAGGAACATGCTCACTCTCTAACTAAAATGGCGCTTTGTGTCAGTGTTGAGGCACGGTTTGTCTTGGTCTCTGCATGCAAATATGTGTGTTGTATTAGCAGACGGGATATGCACACATCAAATGAAGTTGTAATTTGTTACGATGGCTAGAGGCACCACATAACCTCTGTTTGATTAGATTTTGTGCAAGGGACTGTCTGCTGCAGAATGCAGAGTGTTTGCAAGGCAGTCATGTTATTGTGTGTGTGTGTGTGTGTGTGTGTGTGTGTGTGTGTGTGTGTGTGTGTGTGTGTGTGTGTGTGTGTATCCGTGTTGAAATGCTTGATGGCAGCAGCAGGCTCGGAGAGGTAAGCATGGAGCCGGAGGGCAGATGCTGATATAACGGTCTGGCATTATCATCTGCCACTCAGCATTAGTTGGCCCCTTACCCTCACTCCATGTCCGCACCCCCGCACTGACTCACACTCTGCCGCCTGCTTGGCCACTCACATAGATTAACACTGCTTGCATTTAATGGAATACGCACACTGGAGAAGACGCACACACGCACACACACACACCTCACTGTAATAGTTCAATTTCTCTCTCGGTTATGTGCTCTGTCTCTCTCTCTCTCTCTCTCTCACGCATGCACGCACGCACACACACACGCACAGAGACAAACACACTTCCCCTCTCTTACTGTAATGTACATTACAGACAAATGAACCTCTGGAGGAGGCTGGGGCATGCTGCCGCTGTTGGTTCCCTGTACAAACTGCTAAGACAAGAGGCAGTGACTGTATGTGGATGGCCTTTTGTTCCATTTAATTAACTTTCTCTTACTGTTGGTATTGGACTGAGGAGGGCTGCAGGTTTGTCAGGCGGAGCTGAAAAATCGACATCCTTCAAACAAGGGGAGATAGTGAATGATGAATTCCCTGGTTTTTGCTGACATTTTGGCCACAATTATGGTAATGCAGGCTGGGGGATCTTTCAGCAAGTGTGCTAATGCAGCTCCCTCGCACAGCAAAGGGTTTCTACCTAGAAGTGATAAAATAGAGCTCATGATTAACAGAAGCTTCTCCACCCACGCCACTTTGTCAAGGGAGGGAAGGACAAGTAATTGCACCGTAAGGTTCCTACAACACAATGCATAGCTGGGACTTGATGATGTGTGCAGGACCCTGGCACCCACACTATAATCTACAGTTTCATCTGTTTTGTTTTTTGTTTTTGTTTTTCTCACATACATGCTTTTCAAAAGTTTGCCGCAAGCTACATTAACCTACACAAATTTCCGACATCCATGTTGTGTGTTTGTGTCAGAGGAGAGACAAGCAAATTTGTTTTATGGAGTAAAACTCAAAGATCATTATGATTACACCAATTATTAGGATGTTTTACATCCAGCCATGAAGCCTATTTTTCAGTTTTCAGACACAGAAACAATACTTTGGAAAGTATTACTGTATTCCAATGCATGCTGGTAAAAGATTGACAGTTAACACTGGGTCAAATTTAAACAGAATGCATAATATTTTCGGGATGTTGCACATAAACTCTATACTGTGATATTAAAATAGCAAGAGCAAAAACCAAGCAGAAAACTATAAATGGATAAAATAAGTAAACTTGTCAGTTTTTGGCCGAGCTATGCAACATTTCTCTGTGAAATGTATGTTCGTGTAAGAAGGTGCAACACAGAGTTAGGCGACAACATCTGTTCTACTCAGTGAGACTACTTTGCTGGTGTTATGTTGCGCTGTGATTGTGTGTTTTTATAGTTAAGCAGCTGTGTTTACATCTGGAAAGTGAGGTGTTAGAACAGGATGACAGCAATGAAAATTTTTATAATTAGTATCTCATTAGTAGCCCTCAAAGGCCTACAATGCTCTTTCTCACTGACAGATGATAATACTGCAACTTAAGCTGACTTTTTACATGGAAAATGAGCATTAAATCGCACCTGTGTCTGGTCCACCCACTGACACACTGCAGGTGTAATGTCACCATATTAAAATGAAGGATATAAAACGTCTCTTTTAAAGTGTTTTGCCATTAATAACTTTGATGTTGACATACTCGTCTTCAATATGGTAATTAATCAAGGAGGCATTAAAACATGCCAGAATATTAAAGTGGGAAAACAGAATATGTGATGTGGGCAGGGACTGGAATAACTACAAGGAGCTTTGACACCAACAATATGTCAGTGTCTTGATTATGTATGTATCAACGATGCAACATTACTTATTACTTACATTACCTTCCCTTAAAGGACACAGCAGCCAGTATAACATATGTTTGCTCTCCTTGTAAAGCGCCATTTGTAATATATTTCTGTGTTCTAATGCATGCTGAAAAAGATACAGCTTGACACTTAACACCAAATATAAACAGAATTCAGAATAATTTCTGGATGTTGTACATACACTCGATACTGTGATATTAAAATAGAGCAGAAACTATAAATGAATAAAATCCCAAGATGTTTGTGGCTTACAGGAAAAAATGACAGATTAAAGTGCTCACCATTTTTGTGCTGCCTCCATCCTCTGAGCCCCTTGAAATTCTTTACCAGCACTGCAAATAAAAATGTCTTTCTGTTCATGTTGTACAGCGCTGTGAATGAACACCATCCCTTCATATAAGTAATCTGTGATGGGTTAACATCTCCACCTTGATGAATATGGTGTTAAAAGTAATATTTGGATCTATGAGCCAATATAAATGATGTGAGAGAATACGCTCTGAACAGCTGCTGAATGCCAAAAATCTATCGCATAAATTAGGCCTGTAAGAAGAGTTATGGTGGGAGCGGATGGACATCTTGGGAAGTGGATCCTGTGTGAATAATGTGTGCGCATTGTGGTGATTGTTGTCCTACTCCCTCATTGTCTGCTACTCAGAAATTATTTACCCCCTTGAATATTAGCTGTAAAATGCGCATTGCAACCTTTGAGAAACTGGTGGCATCAGTGACGGATGGTGGCTAGGAGCAGGCAATGAATTTGAGGTTGATGAGGCGACTCATATCAGAGCGTGCGACATCAGCGCTCACCATCAATCTCTTCCCCTCTCCCCCGTAGACATCCTGCACATGCATCAGCAAACACACTATTGAAAATGAATGGAACCCAACCCTGACAACACACACACACACACACACACACACACACACACACACACACACACACACAGTTTCAGAGGCGATGCTGCACATTCAAGGCCTCGTGACACTGGGCCTGCAGCCAGCTGCCTCTAATGTACTACAGTAGAACCTAGCATGAGACTTTATTAGAATAATAGCTTGTATCCACACCATTTGTAGTCACTGCCACAGAGAGCACAGATGGCAAAGCCACAGAATGCAGATGTATTGGCAGGGAAACCACGCTTTTGCGGACCGTCACTATAATGTGCCAAATTTCAAAATCCATGCATCCCTATGCATTGATGTGGTGTGGTCACGTTCATTACCTCATGATTGTACTTGGTAATCCTGTTGTCATTTAGCTTTTATTTTGGTTTATATAGCAGCTATGCAGAGTGCATGAGTTAAAGTGTTTTTTTGTAATTTATCTTATTTCATTTTATTTTATTACTGAGTAGATGATATATCTTTATACTCATTCCTTTTCATAGCTCTGGTTTCCATAGTTTTTTCAAAAATGTATTGAACTGACTAAAGGTATGCAAAGGAATAGATAAATGTAAAATAATATGTAAATGAATAGTTGTAATTGGAGTGTATACAGCCCACTTTCCTGAGAAAAGGTCTCCTGCTGGAGTTCGGTGAGGTAATAGTGTTGCTTTGAGCTATCTAGCCACGGATATAGGTCCTCCTCCAAAAAGACATTTTAATCAAAGTTGTGTCCCTGTAGAGAAAGTTCAACACACTGCTACTTAAGTACACAAGCAAAAGCAGCAAAATCTTATCCACTTTGGCAACATACGTACACCTTTTCATTTCCATGTTCTCCATGGGCGTTGGCCACCTGTGAAAGAGAGAGGTCAGCTGGGAGGAATTTAAACATTACACTTTGAGCAAACAGTAATATGTAAAAGGTTAACGCCAGGAACACACTGCCTGCGTCGTGTGTGCGTGGCGGCTGCCGTCGCTGATCTGTTGTGTAGAAGCATATGTGTGTTCACATCGGCTGCATGTCTGCTGCTGCTGCTGCCAGCTCCAGCTCTCTACATAAAGTTTGCAGGTTACTGGAATGTTACTGGAATTTATTTTCATTAGAAATTAATTTCTTATTTATTTTTGACAGAAAAAGTCAGTCAAGTACCTCTGTCTCCACATGCAGCTATTAAAATAGTTACAAATATTTGTATTTTTTCATGTGTGTGACATATTTAGATTCAGTCTAGACATAGAAAACTACAGTGGAAAGTGTCATGAAGTGGAAGCTGACGAAAAGTCAATATGACTGTCAACAGATTCTTTCCCTGTGTATTTTTGCTGTGAGAGCACGAAAAATAGGTGAGATGCTGAATCTCTAGATCATGCAAGAGATGCACATAACATGCAGGCAGTGTGTGTGTGTTAATGTGCGCTGAAATGAAACCCAAGGCATTGCACCATGCACATGCCACCAAAAATGCAACATTAAACCAAAAATAAACATTGTTTGCTGTATGGTTGGTATGATCTGCAGTACGTTTTTTGAGTTTTCTGTATATGCAGCATATTTCTCATTTCAGTTGTCAAAGAGTTGAAGATGTTTCTTTCATCTGCGTGTGTTTTTTCTTATTAAAAGCATATTCTTAAGGTGCAGTGCATGGGGCTCTCCGCTGAACCTAATTACAGCCAACTACTGTGATGTTACTGTAATGAAATTAACATTGGGGGATTTACATGCAGACCCTTTGTGCATTCTGTCATGAAGTGCCTCTTTATGTAGGTGACTGGATAATCATTTGTCAGCTTAAATAAGCCTTTTTATGACCAAAGACTTAATAAGCTATACCACGCAGCAGTAGTGGATTCATTGATAGTTTTGGTTTCAGCAGCCTCAGCAGTGACTGAATACCTTTTGAGGATTTTTCTATCAACGCTAAGCTTGTCTGTGTGTGTTGCCGACCTCCATGCTGTATGTGTACTGTACTGTGGACCTAATGTGAACAAGCACAGGCTACACACAGGCTATACCTTGAGTCAGACAAACAGATGGAAAGATGAGTCCTCCAAAACTCCTTGTTGAAATGAAAACTGTTATCGGTTATCAGCACACCCCCCGACTGGAAGGGAAGTAATTTGAAAGCTGTTTGAAACGCGGTAATTTGCGGGTGTGACTCATCACCAACACCTACAGCGACAAAACCTCTGATCCTCCAAAAGAAGAATAGGGTTGCAAAACTGTGTGTGTGTGTGTGCGCGTGCGCGCATGCAATGGACCAACAAACTGGTGTTTGAGGATTATTGATAAGGAGGCTATAGGATATGTAGCTCCAATCATTTACTTATGGATTACAAACTACATAACAGTTTGTATACACAGTTTTTTATATTGTGCTCTAAGTTAGCTCTACCAACTGTTAATTAATATAATTAAAACTTTTCAGTCTTTTTTTTTAATAGATTACACACAGCTGAACTACAGTGTCCGTCACAGTGACATGGAACACAGCTTCTTTTATTGTTCAGCCAGTCAACGGGTGTTTCTATTGATGGATGTCTTGATAAGTGTCCTGCGCAGATTTATTGACATTCTATAAAAAAGGACAACAGGTTTGCTGTGGGTTTACAAGGACATCAGAAGGCTGAGATACAAAATGAACAGACCACATTTTCCTATCTAACAGGAAGCTGGGCTGCAGTTAATACAATTTTGATGACAACCTGATGATATCGCAGCAAAATAGGGCATGCTCACTTGAGGTGTCAGGGTGAGGGAAATTATCATGATTAATGCAGGGTTATGACTAAGCAGGAATGTAATCAGTCTCTCACTTGTTAATCATTATCTCTCCCTGATTAATTTTGGCTCAAGATTTAAAATAAGATATCAAGCTTCATTGTGTTGGGCAAAGACCTTAAGATTTTTCATGGATCCAGTTTAAAAATGATTAATCAAATGGTGAACTGTAATTCTGTGAGGCAGAGACATGAAGCACTTGGAGTTAGTAACTCATACTAAATTGCACATTAATAATAAAAATAATTACATTACTTGTACACACAGAATTATCAAAGTGCTTAAAAGGATTGAAAAATGAGCAGACGCCGTACGTTTTCATTCATCTCGTACCCATGTGTTAAATCACACTACATGCCTATCCTTTCTGCACGGCCAAAATGTACAACTTCTGTGTTCTTACTGCATGGACCAATCAATTGGTCGTAACATTGACGCTCACACTTGAACATACAAACATGGAACCATTGATTGGTTTTGTTCATTCACGTCCCCAAAAATGATTGTTCTTTTCTGCAGCAAAGTTCAGTTTTATTTATCAAAATCTCACTCAAGACGGCCACAACATGTAAAATACTACTTGATTAAGAATAAGATTATTACTTCAACAGCCATGTGGGAAATTCAGGCATAAAATTCCTCCAACTGTAAGACAGCCAATTAAAACTTTGGGCATGTCAGAAATCCATCCAGTCCTCCCATCACGACTCCCATCAAACTGAATTTGACAAACTGAATTCAGCGACATTAGCCACAGCTGATCAATTTGGGGTTAAAATTGGCTAATTTGCTTACTTATGAGACAGATGTAACAGGTTTATTTTTTAAGAAGATGATGCCAGTGCTCACTGGCCAACTTATTTCTGTTGGTAAAAGGAATGATGTTGATACTGTTCATATTAATTATTGGTTAGTATGACCAAAACATTAGAAAAATGACAAGTCTAAAATGATTTCTTTTGGCAAAGTGTTCAGTGAATGAAATATCTTGATGAAGTTTCCTTGAAAATTTAAACAAAAGAAAAGTTGGTAGAAAAGTATTTATTTTAGTCTCTATGTATGGGCAGTAAAATGTAAGAAAAGATGAGTTATGTAACACAGGTTAAGATATAACTGTACGTACAAGCTGTCAGTTAGCATAATCGTTATCACCTGTGTTCTGATTGGAGTTTAACACAAGTGTTTTCTCTAAATGTGGTGTGTATTCACTCGAGCCACATTTCCATTGCACAAACAGAAGAGATTTTTTTTTTTAGAAACGTTGACAAAACACAATTGCGAAAGGTCTGCATTTCCATTGAGCGATGTCATGCGAGTAAAGATGGGTCTTCTCCTCTCGCGATATCATTCCAATTAAACATGGTGATGGATTTCCAGTATCTGCCAAGTGTTGGGATGGTGATTTCGTTTGCAGGCAATGAGGTTATCTTGGTGTACGTGATGAAAGAAATGAAGAAAACCCCCTTACGCTTGCAACACACTGCCTGCGATGAGTGTGCATCGCGGCTGCCATCGCTGACTTGTTGCGAAGACGCACACGTATTTGTTCACAACGGCTGCATTTCTGATGTGTTGCTGCTACTGCCAGCTTTAGCTCTCTACAGAGTTTGCAGGCTACTGGAATGTTGGATTTCTTTTGATTATAAATTTATTTAATTATTTTTAACCGAAAGCGTCAGTTAAGTGGCTCTGTCTCTACATGCAGCTGTTAAAATGGTTAAAAAACATATCTGTATTTTTTCATGTCGGTGACATTCAGACTCAGCCTAGAAAACAATAGTGACAATTTTATGTAATGTTGCTGATATGATGTCAATATGACATCAACAGGTCTTTCCTATGTCTATTTTTGCTGGGAGATGCGTGAATAATAGGTGAGACGCCGAATCTCTAGATCATGCGATGCAGCCATGAGACTTGAGACGGCCATCTCACTCGTGTCATACAGGCAGTGTGTCCACTCTAACCTGTTAACATATGCGCCTTAATGAAAACCAAGATGTTCCGCAGCTGCCATGCACATGCCACACATCCAATGTGTTCCTGGCCTCATATCTAGCAGCGGCTACGTATCATTACTCATTATTCATACTAATATAATGCGGAAAAAGCATTTCCATTTCACTTTTCACAAATATTGCTTTGACTAATAGCCTGAAAAACCACCTCATGCGAGTGTGTAAATTTTGCAACATTTGAGAGTTTTCCATTACTAGTTTTTTAGTTTGCAATTTCAAATTGGGCATTTAGCAGTTTAGGGGAGATGCAGCTTCAGACGCTCAAAGAAAAGTCAAGGAAACTAAGGCTGTTTTTAAAAGGTGTGTGGTATATGATAATTTTTAAAGTAGAATTAAACAGTCTCACAACATTTGTCATTCAAATACCATGAGACTGCATTATATTATAATATCTTTAAGTGCAGTTATAAGGGCTTTGATGCTTTTAAAGCATGCCATCTGCAAAACCTTTTTCATAATTCTTTAAAATATTTAAATATTTACCTGAAACGGTGTGCATAACCTTAACAGTTCATGAATATGTAGGAGTGAGTTTTAAATTATAAGAAAAAACTGATAGAACCAAATAATAACAAGCTCATGAAATCCCAAAATTGGCATGACAAGTCGACAAATGAGTAAGTGCAAATATGTTGTGTACAAGTATATATGTATTTTTTCATTAAGATGTGTTCTTGACACTGTTAATCACATTGAGGTGTGTAGGCTAATCCTCATATCCTACACCTTAGTTTATAAATCAAAGAATCAAGCAGTTCAACACCTTCAACATGGTTTTATAGGACAACATGTGAGAAATTTGATCTTGTTCAGCCTCTTACTAACTGTAATTATAAAATACACTTATTTTCTTGCTTGCTGAGAGTAGAGCTGTGACCCTCATTCATTTAAAGGGAGCCAGTCCAGCGGTGCAGTGGGGGTGGCAGTATAAGGGACCAACAGGGCGGTGGCGACTTGAAAAAATAAACACGCAAACCTGGTGTATGGAGGTATTTTGTATTTAACGTGGATTACCAGGGACAAGTTATAGACAACGAAAGCCCAGAATGCAACGGTGCCACAGGAGAAAACACCTCAGACTTATCTAAGCAGCTCACAGACATACATGTGGATCTGTACACAGAATCCAGGGTGAGTTAGTTTCATTTGTTAACTTTATATTAACATGTTGTCAAAATGTTCATATCCTGAAATGTTACTGTTATTGTTTGTGAATTGCAACAGCTAGCATCTGTTGTAACAACGCTACACACAACAATAACCAACATTAGCTTGTTAAGGGTAACATAACCACAGCTAATAATGTTAGCTGGGTGCTGAAAACATTAGCAAACTACAGTCATTAGTATTCAGTCCTTAAGTCTGTTAGTCAGATTAAACCACTGCTCATATATATTGACTATATGGAGGTGTGCGTGCGGCGTGCAGTGCACTCTGTTGTTTTCTGTTTTTTGGTGTGGTATTGTGACATCCCTATTTACGGTTGAATCTCTGTATGGATCAAACAAAGGAGATGAAGTTTTTAGTAGCATAATAATCAGATGATAATCAGAGTTTGTTCCAGGCTGGCTGTTTACCCGTATTCCCAGTCTTTGTGTCAAGCTAAGCTAACCGGCTGCTGGTGGTAGCTTCTAGTCAACTCTCAGCAAGAAAGCAATTAGGTGCATTTTCAAAAATGCCAAACAATTTGTTTAGACTGAATTTTTTCTTTTTCAAAATGTTTTGGACACAGTCTTGCTGCAGGACAGATTGGATGTCATGTGATGTTAGCTAATGGTTCAGACTACAACAGGGAATGACTTTGGTCAAGGGTAATGTAAACAAAACAGAAACATAAAATGCATTTAATCTAGTTGTATGAATAATCACACTACAACAAATGAATACAAAACAGGGGGGAAGACCCATAATAATATCTCTGTTGCATCACAGAGAAAGAAAAGTCCTCACTGTAGCCAGTGGGTAAAACCTGTACTTGTAAATGTAAAAGGATTCAGGCAGTAAAAGAGTGAATAAATGCATCTAGCCACCTCAGCATTCACAAAATCCATTTTCCAGATAGCAGCATGCAATGAAATTTCCCATTTCTTTATCTGTCACTTCCGCTAATCCAGACACTGATCTCCCTGAAACAAAGCTGTGTTTTCTATATGTAACTGAATGTCATAAACACGTCTCTTGTCTCCTCTATCATTTCAACTCATATGCTGCTCTATAATGGCAGCATGCTTTCATTATAATTTCTGTTTCCGCTCTTTTCTGTATATCTCTTCTGTGTGTTTTATTCTCAGGCATGAGTGTGCTTCTCTGTGTTTGCTGTTGTGCTTTAGAAAGAATAAGTGACTGTTGACAGTAGAGAAAAAGAAAACAAGAAAAAGAAGATAGCCTAAGCACTAATATATAGGAGAATTTACATTCTCTATTTATATTATTTATTGTTTATTTATATTATTTTTATTGTAGTTAAATGAAAACAGAGTCTTCTTGTAATGGCTTGCTTCCTTACAGAGTTCATTCACATTCGAAAGTTTAATTTTAATTGCAGCCTCGGTGTGTTATTCAACACAAAAACTTTGGGAATCTCCATCAGTTATAAATAACCGAAAGAGCCTCATCACTTGTCACTATGCAGAGGACAGCAGCCAAAGCGTGGCATAATTAAGGCTCTTTTGTTGGCGTCAGGGACAAAGCCATTTTAACACAATTGTAGATGGATATTGTGTACACACACAATTCCCAACCTTTGTTTTTCTAATACACTGTGAAAAAGTAGACTTGCATAACACTGAAATTGGGCAGGTGGAAATGGGGGAAAAAGAAATGCATGACAAGTGTGGAATTCCTGGCCACATTCACAAAGCTCAAAAGATATTTTACAAGTGAAATATTAAAAAAAAAAAAATTAATAATAATAAAATAGAAAATGCATTTTCTGCTCCACATCTTTTAAATATAAAATAAATATGCTGGAGTAGGTGTGAGAAGTTGAGTGTTACGGATTATAAAATTTGTTTGGGACTTGGCGTGAAAAGGTCTTTGGTCAGCTGTCTTCGTCACAGACCTGATGCACTCAGGCACCTTAGTGATGTATTTAGTGCTCTGTTCATGCAGAGAGGGAATCCGATAGTGTTGTAATTGAAACATTTTATCTTGTGCCTGTCCCTCAGATCTGGACAGATGCTGATAAACTGGGACACTTTATATTTTTTACTGACCCTGATAGACAGAACCAGTCTCCGTCAGAGTGCAAAACACTGCTGGATTGTGCATTACCCAATGTTTACATTGCAAGAGGACCGTATCACAATGTTTCCTATTTCCACATGTCAAGATTGAGTTAGTAGTTGGGTTTATAAGCAGTGGCTTCTTTCTACAAACTTTATTCTTCATATACGCTGAATTTTAACTTGACTGTGGACAACTTTCAATGTTCAGCTGACCCACTGTACACTGATCAAAAGTCTCAAAGTTCTGCTAGCTTCATATTTAGAGTACCAACTGTTCACTTTCTATTTTCCTATGATTAGTACTAAATTGGTTGTTTCCAAGAATCTTCCTCCAAAGTGATTGGGAACACTCATCTATGCAGCACCTTGACATACCAACGCAACCCAATAGTATCTGCTAGAGTTGCACTAACCGTTTGCAGAATATTACTGGGCACTGTCAATGAGAGTGGTGCTAGTTTTTAGTTTAAATTCTGCTTAATATTTCTTTATTATTTTCTTATCTGCCTTGTTGAGTTGACTGCTGTAGCACTGGTGTCTGTCAACATAAAAGCAATTACTCACTGACTTCCATTCTTAGTCACCATTGACGTTATTGTACCTACGCTCTTGAGTATACAGAGCAGTGTGATCATAAGCGTTAATCATACACGTTACTGCGGATACAGTTCACTGGGGTTTAGTTTAAGATGAAAAACAGACGTACAGGACTGCTCATGGTCTTTACATTAAGTCTTTTAGCATGCTACCACACACTACATACATCAGTAGTAATAGACAGTGTTGGGCAAACTACTTGGAAAGTAGTGTGCGAGCAAAGCAACTAGTTACTCTACTCACTAAAATTTCAGTATAATTGTTTGTCAAACAATAACCTGTGATTGTAACTTTCACTTCTCCAAAAGCAGTTTGGCAGTAAAAACAAACAAAAACATGTGCTCCACATTATTACAAAATAAACATTAACATTATGTTGGCTTACCTTTTTCTACATGAAGTTAGTCCTTTTTTTCACACCAAGAAAGTGTAGCTTAATAGTGAAATATTGAAAGAGGCCACCTCAAAGATATAGTAACTGCTGTAGATAATTAACTCAGCAGGATATGTTGGACAGTGAGATTTTTTACGATTAAGGGTCTGCTGTGTCCACAGGCAGCTGTTCTTGCAATGGTTTTGTTGCTAGGCTACCAAAAAGGACATTGTTTGCAAGCCTAAATTGTAGCTAACTGCTTTGAAATACGACAGTGACAAAACTCACCTGACATCGTGGCGGAGGTGGCAGCAACCGTCCACACTCTTGATTTGAAATATTGATCATAGTAACCCTTCAATGTCAGATTGTAAATAACTGGGTTGTCAGTGACAGCCATTTCCATTGTGCATTGTCCTTCCATTGTTGGCAGCGTTGAAGTCATAAGTCTCGCCCCCTTCTTGATTTTGATTGGTTGTTGAGAAGTGACAATGACGAGCTTCGCAATTTTCCAAAAATTGCACTGTTTTTCAACTGAAAGCACCGTGAACGCAGGGTGAGAAAAAAGAAGTTGTATGCTGATCATACAATAGACACTGCCAGCACAAAACAGCTGCCTGTGGACACAAGCCCTAATGAAGGTCCTTAGTTAAGAAAGGACTTTTGATATTAAAGTAAGTTATTTTGGCACAGTCTTCAGTTTTTATTAGTTAGCAAGCATTTATTATACATTTCAATTTGTCAACTGTGTGTGTGTGTGTGTGTGTGTGTGTGTGTGTAGTGTAGATGTATTGCAAAAAAAAAACGTTGAACTTCTTTATTAGTGGTTGTCTTTTTTCCTTACATGTCAGAGATCTATTCAAAGAGTCAAATGTATCTTGCATCAGGCTGCATGTTGAAGACAAACCCCCAAATTAATGGAAGAAATCATGAAAAGTAAATTAAAAGACATTCTAAAAAAGTTACTTGCATTAATTGTGGGCTATGGCGAGTAGATGCCAATCAGAACAATTAATGTTGAATTATATGGATGAAACTGCAGACATTACTGTCAGGGAGCAAGTGCCTGTTTACTCTCGTCTTGTGAATGAAAACTGAAACACAGGAGAAGCTCTTTCGGGGATTTTTGGAAACATCAAACACCCCTTGTCAACACTGGTAAGCCTTTTTTTATCTGCTTCTCTGCTATTTATACAGCTTAATTAAGAGCAAAAGTTGTTTTCTTTGTTTTTCTTCTTACATTTATGTAAGAGTGTGTTTGTGGGTTGCTGTAATTAATACTGGTTGGTTGAATGGTTGCTTGCCCCACAAGATATCTCTGTGATGTGGTCATGTGCATTATGGACTGGTCATATTAATAAAACTAATAACATTAGCAATGGTTCTGCTGTTTTCAAGTGGCCCAGTAAGCCATGACGGTATGACAGTGCAGTACGGTGCTTCCCCACTGTGTAGGAAAGGCCCATCAGTGATCTAGGCATGACTTCCAGCTCTGATGCAGTGTTCAGTATCTTACTTTTCTAGTTAGCTAGTTTTTTTATTTTTTATTTTTATTTATTTATATTAAAAGGACAGTGCACATTAATTAACCTTTCTGTAAATGTGCCAGTGTTAGCCAACAGGCTAAATTTCAACTGCAGTCCTCTGGCAGGATGTCTCTTTTACAAATATATTTAAGAAATTTAAAAAAGAATCAATAAATGAATGACGCTCATTGGTCATCTCAGGAAACTGCCTGGAGGAGAGCACTGCTGTCGGTCCTTAGCAGCGATTTCTGTAGTTTTTCTGTAGTGTTCCTAACACCCACTGATTTACTGATCAGTTTCTCTCCTTGACTCAAATTTACACATTTCTTGTAGCATTGAAAATGGAAACAGACAAAGAAAAAGTAGCAGCAATTTTGCTATTTGTTGTAAAAACAGCAAGCAACAACACTAACCATTTCCACCATATCCAGGTTATTTGTATTTCCTTTATTTACAGGTTGCAGTTTGAAAAGGCTTCAGGGTGTGTGCAGTATCAAACTCAAAATGAAAAAAATCCACAGAAACACCACCAACCTCAGACCATGAATGAAAACTGAAAAGAGTTCCATAAATTGTCAATGGGGAAAAAATGGCAACAAATTTTGAGTCGGGGCATAGATAGCAAAACAGAGTACAACGACGCACAATACGTTTCAATTAGCATATGGATGTGGCACCAGCAAGCCACAAAGACTTACTTCATATTGCTGTTTGTTTTTATGAAGGTCAACAGAGGATTGTAAAGCCCGCAGGAACATCAGCAGTCACCATGAACAACAGCTACCACCAGAGGCGAGGAGGCAGGAAGAGTCAAGGACCACAAAGGGCACAGATCACTACCCAGCTGTCGCCATGATCTGGAATGAAAAGAGGTAGGGGAAGCATTATTACGACAGGCAAAGCCTCGCACAAACATGCATCAGCGTGAGGAACAGGTGCACTCCGGCCAGGTTAAACAGGCTAAAATTTTCATCAGCAGGAACCTGAACTGGTCAGGTTTTACGCCTGCATTTCAAGACATTTTAGAATTCGCTACACTAATCCCAGCATGGAGACTACTTAAACATTTTTTTTTTAGCACAATAAGGTCTGCAGTTTTCATTTTGACTGCAGGTAGATAAGTGGCCATCATCATAGGATCCAAGGATGCTCAGCAGTATGTGAAGTGCAGTGAGATCTGCTACATAGCATGGTGAAAGCCCATGTAATATACTGTTATGTCATCTGGCGTGAAATGGGAGCTGGTGGGAGGACAGAATGGGTCTAATTTTATTGTTTTGAGTTTCAAATTTGGGAAGGAGTTTTTGTAAGAGCTTAAGGAAACACAACCGCTGGTTTCCAAATCTCCCGTTGTAAATATAGGTCAGATTTTAGTGAAAAAACTGTAGTTTTAGCACTGTCTATGACATTCACATCAAACACGAGAGCGGGAATGAATCCAATCAGTTATTTTTTGGGCATTGTATCCGCCTCAATTGACAGCAGAGACAGGCAGGAAACATCAGGTGACGGGCGACGTGAATCAAAGGTCCCTAGCTGAAATCAAATTGGAGATATTGCTATTTTATGAAATGTCACTTAATCACCAGGCTTCCAAAACTCCTCTAGCTGCACTTAATCATGACTCAAAGGCAACAATAACAGGCTGTCATACAATACCTGAGTCCGCATTTCCCAATAACCTAAGATTGCGAATGAGAAATTACAGATGGAGGGACTCACATCCACAGGGATCCTTAAGAAAGCCTCAAAACAAGCAGAATTCTTAACAGAAGGAATGAAAGGCTACATTTCTATGATAATCTGCTTATTATGGAATTCAAATCTCTTTTCATATCTGCAAATAATAATACTTTTTTTTCCGCACACGTATTCGAAGTATATCACTGTTTTTGTAGCTACTCCGACAAGCTTAGGCGGAGAGATATATTCAGAAATTAGGCTATGTAGGCTCGAGGCAATCATTTAAATCCCACACTCACTGATATTATCACCAACTGACAGTGTTTGCGAGGCATATTTTTTTTTGTGGGCTATTAAAAGTCTCTATTCTTCAAAGTCTGCTTTAGGCAACGAAATTCAAGCCATAAATATTTCAAATGTTGGAAATAAATGTGGGGTACTCCAGTGGAGTAGTATCTAGTGCTACAACGTTGAGTCATTCGCCCACTGCAAGGCTTGGATTTTGGATTATCAATGCTGGAGCGAGAGCTGTGTTGTTTGTTCCCTGCATATGTATGCAACCAGTGTCCCTGTTGTTAATCACAAAGTTTGAAATCGACATTGAAAAGTTCCATGTTGATTTCGAAGCTGCAGAATGAGTAGGTGGCACACGACTTCTGTTGTACCACATCATTGTTGTCTTAAAGTGAACTGCTCCAGAGCTACATTTATACATCATACGATATGTCTGTATATGAGCAGTGGATTATTATTAATATTTTTTTTTTTTTTTTTTTTTATAAATATTAGCTGTGTGTGTGTGTACAGTGTGTCTGTGTGTGTGTTTGTGTGTGTCTGTTTGGCTGAGAAGATAAGAGATTAGCATGAGTCAGATAATGATTCAGGACGCCAGGTGGCAAATGCCTCAAATCATGCTCTCCCTCTCCCTCTCTTGTTTCCTCTTACTTGTTCAAAGCCTTCTCTACTTCTCACACTGTCAAGTCTGCTCTTTTGCTCTCCGTCTTCTCCCACCGCTCTCCCTCTTTTCCCTCCCGATGTCAACTTCTGTTCCCCTTCTGACTGCAACTGTGGCAAACTTAATAACCCACCGGTTCACGGGTGGGCGTGGAGAGGTTAACAGGGGAGATAAAAGGGGTAAAGACAGATGAGTGAAGAGGGAAGGTTGGTGGGGGTGTAGCAGAGAGAGCGATGGCCAGATGTGGAGAGATAAACGGGAGCGTGTCGGATTGAGGTGGAAATTGAGCACGAATCTCAAGGAGTGTATAGGGGAAAAAAAAAAAAAAAAAAAAGTGGCTGCTCGCATCGTCCGCGTGCTGGAGGGGGAGAGGGATGGTGGGTAATTTAGAAAGAGTGGGACATAGGAATGTGTAGTGAGAGGCAGAGAGGGTTATAGAGAGCTGTGTAGAGGTGGATGGAGGCAGGGATAGAGAGATAGAAGGAGGGGTGGTGATCCTGGGGGCCTGATGACTCATGGCTGTGCTGCGGTTTGTGCGTCACTGGCGCTGGCTGGAGGAGGAGATAGTGGAGAGGTCTACGCATTTAATTACAGCCTTCCAATTTAGACACACTGTACACACACACGCACCTACACACACACACTCGCACAAAATAATATCACAAATAATGGTCTTACAAGTACACTAATTTGTAACACACACGCACACAAGTATGTAGACATGCACAGACGGAGGTGCACGCTGTGGGCTCTCAAAGACATTCGCAGCGTCTTCGGCGTACTTGCAAACTGAATGTAAATGTTTGTCTTTTTTTTTTTTTTATATATATATATTCCTATTTTTTTCATCAGAGGTATCAAGCTAAAATGATTGTGGTCATGAGCATGTTGTGCATACACGTTCTTTGTGTGCAGCCATCCCATCCCAGACAGACCTTGAGACATGAAACTTATCAACCCCCCCCACCCCCCACCCCCCAAAAAAAAGTCCAAAATACCAAACTATGTACCATTTGAGCAGTTGCACCACCCAGCTTGTGACTGGAATATGAAATAGACACAGACATACAGGGGGACGTGCAGGACTTGCTTTGATGACGCAGTAAAGCAAACTCGTCTCTCAGATAATACTGCACGCTTGATAGTTTTCACAATACAAGCCGCGCCACGTGACGTGCGAGTCATCCTGCAGGTTTCGTGTGATTTTTTTTTTTTTTTAAAAATACCACACCTGAGTGATTTTGTGGGGCTTATACTGTGCAAAATTGTTGTCAAATGATCTTTGTATTACCATATCCTTTACATGAAGTTTGCTGTTTCTCTGCTGCTTTAGAAATGACTGCTCCTCCTGTCGAGTCAAGTTTATTTAAAAAGCTCTTAACACCTGCTTCCCGTCAAGCGCTTTCTCAAAGTGTTTGACGGGAAACAAAGGACACATGCAGATAGAAATGAGAGTAAGAACCAGAATAAGAACATCATGAATGCCAGGAATTTATGGCAGAGCTTGCTCTTGAAACCAGGAACAAAAGAAAGTGCAACAGCTGTATTATATAGTGTTAGCTGTGTGTAATTTTGGCAATAGGAAGAAAATGCACAGATATTTCTTTCATTTCAAATATGTCCCAGAGCTAAATACAAATTAAAAACGTTTTAGCTTTACAGGCATCCAACATAATAGACTATTTTTCGTTTTTATTCTAAAGAATATTCGCTAAGTTTCAGATCCATTTTTTTTTTTTTTTTTTTTTTTTTACAGCAATGGAAAACAATTAAATGCTGTCAAATATGATTCATATGTAATGCATATTTGATGATCAACTTTATGCAAAAACGTCCAGTAGGGCTTGTAAAAAAGAATTTTCACATGCATGTACTGGTTTTATTCAATATAAGTGAATATCTTTCCTGACCTGGACAGAAATATCCCCATATACATGAATACAGAGAATATTTCTACATTTTCAAACCATAGGTCTTCAGGGACTCAAAGTACAACAGTGCTCAAAAGGTTTTTTGTTTTGCAGTATCCTATGTACTACTCTGGCTATCAACTATCATTTTCAGGTTTTTATTTACCCGCAGTACAGTCAGATTTGTGTGCAATCAATGCCTTCAAGGGACCAAATATATTATTCTATATTGTGTTTTATTTTAGGAAACGGAAGGTCTCTTTCGCCTTTGAACGACATAGAGAGCTCAAGGATAGAGCGCATACTAAGAACACTCTGGTGTATCAAGTACATGAAATACATGACGCGACTCTATACAAGCTTGATTTACGGAAAATGTTTGTTTCACTCATTCACGTTTCATTTTAAATGTTTAAATTCAGCTGATCCACAGCATCCTCTCTATGAGCTCTCACCACCTTTCTTTTAATTTCTCTTTCTTTGACTTCCCTTTCCCATCCAAACACATTACCCTCCTTGTGTGCCAATTATCTCCTAAGAGGCTGCAAGCCTCACTCTTAAACAATAGGAGCAATCAGTTGCCCTCTCTCCCTCTCCCCCTCTGTGTGCCCCTTTACTCCACTCTCTTTTCCAGCGGAGAGAGTGCAAAGGGAGGATCTTTTTTTTTTTTTCTCCAAACAACAAGCATTGGGAGTAGGGAGGAGAAAGGAGAGGCAGAAAGAGATAAAGGAAGAGAGAGGGGCTGCTGATTGGCCAGGTCACATCAGTTCAAAGAGTCTAGAGGCACATCTGACAATACAACACCGCATGCAGATGTTTGCTGTCTTAAGCCAGGACAGGCAAATGCACAGCTGCTCTATAACCCTTGACACAGATCCTCTAAACCCTAAAACACACAAGACAGCCACGCCGCCTGTGACACTCGACTCCGCTAAAGTGATCCTGCAACAAAGAAGCTGATGGAGACCAAAGCTTCTGCTTTTTTTTCTTTTTTTTTTATTCATTACAGAATACATTTACACACTCAGAAGCAATCAAACATGCAGGTGTACATCAGACAAAGACTGAAGCAAGGCCAAATTTGATTCATGTCTGATGTCACAAATGTCTCCATGTCTAAACTAATGGGGTTCAACATGTTCATAAATGCTTAAAGTTGGTTCTTTTGTTCTGCACTCAAATAAGATGTACAAATAATTTGTTTATTACAGTGTAATTTCATTAACCTTCAAAATAAAGGAAATGACATTTTTGATTAAAAGTTAATAAGACAAGACAACATTCATTATTTTTGTAGATTTATAAAATAAAGACACAATAAGAATTTATAACAAATAATTTTAGCAAATTTTCTTGTGTATGCTTAATTTATTTTTAATTAATTCAGGGGTGTGTTTTCCCCCCACAGTTTTCCAAGTCTTTCAATTTAACGCCTATTTCCCCTCTCATTCATGTCTGCTATCATGAGTCATCAGTGGCTCCGTCCCTGGGGAGGGAAATCCCAGCTGTCACTAAATAACTTTTCAGATCACACCAATAAAGCTAATGTCCACGGACACTAAAGGCCGTGGAGTCCATTTAACAGCCGGTTAACGCATGAACACACAAGTGACACACACACCCACGTACACACGTATGCATGCGTGCACACACACAGATTGTTGTGGATTACTCTAACCAGGCTAATGATCTCCTCAATGGGACAACTGGGACTTTTCTGAGACCTTCTTCAGCCTGAGGCCCCACAGGGACTAGGAGAGAGGCTCAGGGGTAATTACAATGTAAATACTCTGTGTGTGTGTGTGTGTGTGTGTGTGTGTGTGTGTGTGTGTGTGTGCGTGTGCGCGTGTGCGCGTGCGCGTATGCCTGCATGTGCATGTCCAAGATTAGGTTAATCTACAATCTTACATTTTTGATTATGGTGGCCTTAAAAATCAACAAATATTGATTTATTTGCAGTTATTTATAAAGAAAATTAGTAATTTGATGCATGATAACAGATATTATTGTGTTATATGTGCACCTGGCTTTAGAAAATATCACTTCATCAATGTTTTTTCTGGCATAAAGATTTCCTAAACAAAATACATACCAAGATATTGAAATGAATAACTGAAAATGTGAATAACAATGCAACATATTGTATTTTTGCTCATTTTGGGTGATCAAAAAAAGGTAACGGACAAAATGGAAAAGTAACAAACTAAAATGAACACACAGTAGAACATCCAGTAGTATAGTATTTAACAACTTAATTTCGTGCAATCCTTCTTAAACTATAAATCTTTGAATCAGATAATCAGTTTTGATACCAAATCCTTCAGATCCCTTCTTCTGGACAGCACAGTGTGCCCATGTTGGCAAAGCTGAAGTACCCAGTAAAATTCAGCCAAGCTCACTTACAAATCATGTTTGTGCACATGTCAGTGTGTGCATGTGTTTGCTTGCTGCTGCCTCTTAAAAGAGTTCTGTTGTCCAAACGAGGGTTCAGCCCTTTTCTCAAAGAGAAGAAATAAAAAACGCATTTGAAATGATGCTAAAAAGAAAAATTAAAACTCAGCCACACTGACGGTGACACTGGATGCAGATGACAGGAAAGCAGAGGACAAGAAATGGAGGGGAGAGTGTAATTGAGAGGGAGAGAGGGATGGGGGTAAATGGCTGTATGATTGATGCGAGTTTGACGCTGGGTGAGAGAGGTGAGGGGGGAGAGGGGAAGCGGAAAATGAGGTGGCAAGCATAAATTGATCCTCACCTTTCTTTCTTTTTTTATACTGCCTTTGTTTCGCCTCATGGCCCCTCATCATCATCATCACCATCATTATTCCCCCTCTCTCTCTTCCCCTCTCTTTTTCTTTCTCTCTCTGTCTCCCCTCTTCCCGCCCCTATCTGCCAATCAGATCGTAACATGACATTATGGCTCATTATACCTGGGCTGGATGAAGCGTCTCCTGCTGGTGGCCAGCCTTCTCAGGCGTAATGTACCACGCAAAAACCGAATTACATGTATGACATGTTCTCAAAATGTACACGTTCTGTTTCTTTGTCTCTTCTCTCATTTCTGTGGCGTGCAGACACAATTGGATGAGACATGGCTTTATGTAATCTGGGGAAGGAAAACAGTGATGGAAAGGGATAGCAAGAGAAAGAGAGAAGTAGAAACAGAAAAAAAGGGAGTGAGATATGAGAATCATTGGAGAGGGAGAGGTAGAAAGAGAGCCATGAACGCTCAAGCAGCAGAAAAACATTGTGGTCATCTGCAGTGCGATGAGTCACCTGTAGGCAACACACACACACACACACAACCACACACACTCACACACACACGTATTTATACGCACAAACCCAAAAGAGACAGGGCTTTGCAATCACAGCCCACAGCTGTGTAGTTACAATGCCATATTGTCTCATAAACTGCATTCACTGAAAGCGTAGCATTGTCAAATCTGAAACACCATCTTCTGCTGAATGATGCACAAGTGAAAAGAGGGAATTAAAAAAAAAAATCGAAAGAAACAACAAAAATGATTCGACCTTTTACAGCCTCCCTGGTTAAAATCAAGATATCAGCCCGATGATTAACATAAACTGTCGAACCAAATGTTAATGAAAGAGAGAAATTAGTCTTTAGATGGTTTACTGCCAGCATGATGTTGCTGCTCTTGTAATTATTTAAAATGCAGTCTGTGGACTGAATCAACCATCTGTATCCTGTATACATATTTCCCACTGCTACCCTTCTGCTCTCCCTCTGTTGGGTCGGGTTTGAAGAGGCTGTGTCAAATGTGTTGTGATCAACACGACTAAGTCAATGATTTCTTTTTGGTCGACACGTAA
Organism: Seriola lalandi dorsalis; assembly: GCF_002814215.2. NCBI lineage: Eukaryota > Metazoa > Chordata > Actinopteri > Carangiformes > Carangidae > Seriola > Seriola lalandi. Next base: position 906,109 of record NW_019525225.1, read on the forward strand.
CCAAACATTACACAGACACACCAGATGTACAGTATACTACAGAACATTTTTAAGGCTACAATTAACTTTCATTATTGGTTAATCTGCTAATTATTTTCTCAATTAATCCATCAGTTATTTGGTCTAAACGGTGAAAAATGTCCACAACTTCCTGCGGCACAAGGTGGCGTCATCAAATGTCTTTCAACATCTTCAGTTCACCATCATGTAAAACCAAGAGAAGCAACAACCCCTTCACATTTGAGAACCTGCGAACGAATCATTCGATTATCGATGATCAATATAGTTGGCAATTAAATGTTCTCAGCCAATCAGTTAATCAACTAATTGCTGCAGCTCTAGAAATGAACAAAAGCGGTTTAACACAGTAAAAGGGGGTCAGCCTTTTATTGTTACCAAACTAAATATCCCACATTAACACTGATGAGAGTTGTGCAGACAAGTTAAATGCCACAGAGAGAAAGAATGAAACAGAAAAAGGTCACAATAGAAAAGAAAATTACATTAGATGTAAATCACATTAGCATCACTGTTTAGTGTCGAACCCTGTAAAAACCTTTTGGGTAATTCAAAGCAAAATAAATCAATTCACATGGTTCTGCTGGATAAAAATAGTATGAAATTGCTATTAAATTTGTATTAATCACCATATCATCACTTACTACACTGTTGCGCCAAACTAATGTAAAGTCAATGAGAAACAATATCTTGGTTATTAGAGAAATCAAAAAAAGGAAAAACAAAACGTTTCTTGCACTGTGCAGTGTGATCGAACTTTTGCTTTAATTTCATATTGAATGTGTTGATTTCTTAATCACAAAAATCTGCTTCCTCTTCTGACTTTTCTTCCTTTCAGTAGCAGAGGACTTTGTGACAAAGCTGCATTTCAAACAGACTCATTATTCACCAGCTGTCAGATGACACGAGGTTACTGTAAAACAAAAACAAAGCATTTATGCTGCAACCTGACTGGCAATCAGGCGAGCTTTCAACAGCAGCATTAGCTCATTTCCAAACTGTCAGTTCATCACTAGGTAGTAACATTATTTTACATGTGTTCATGTGGAGACAAACATCGGGCTTCTCTTTCCTTCGTTCTGCCTGAATCCTAAAGTGAGGATAAAAAGATGGGACGTAAGGAGCAGATCTTGTCATCATTCATTCTAATTCTCTCTGCATTTAACTCATACTCTCCAGTCCTCCCCCCTTGCCCTCCCCCTCCCTCCCAGCTTCATCTCTTTTCAAGCCTCATCACTAACGCACAGCACCACCACTGCCCCCTCCCCACACACACACACACACACACACTCCGCCCCACCACCAACTCCCTCCCTTCCCCAATTTCCTCCATCCACTTTCATGTCCCTGAACAAGAATAAGATTAATTCAGTCCATTTGTATTAGTAGTAGCTGGTTGTGCTGCTTCAGGTTGCCCTAACAGCAAAAAAATACAGAAAAGAAAAAAAAAAAACCCTCAAATCTCTGTCTGGAGAAGGAGGAGCTCCTCGTCGGCCATCTCCACACACTGTGTAACCTCACTGGTGCCTTCTCACACTCTCTGCGGTGTGAGCATGTACGCAGCTGTGTGCGTGAGCACACGTTCGTACAAATTATTCCGAGGCTCTCTCGTATTCATGGACACGTGCATCTCTTTAAAGCATTTCATTTTGGGAACGTTTTAGTTAAGTGGTTTATGCAACTTTCAGGAGACTGGAAACATTCAGGTGTGAAAGAACACAGAGTAGATATTAGCTTTTATCACGGTGTTGCCATGGCAACAATGAGAGACAGTTTGATTATTAATATTTTGCTACCACGTACTGAGTTGGGAAAGTTTATATAGTTGAGAAAGGAATGAGGGAGGAGTGTAAAAGGTTTCTCTGTGGTTGTGACCTTTAACTAGTGTCAGACTACATATTTGGCCAAACTGTTCAAACACCATGTGTAACACATGGACAAACATCCACACCGGGCCAAATCCTGCCCTGGCCCGGGCACAGTTTGTAAATGCTGAAAAGAGGCATTACTCTCTCTCACATTTGGTCCAAAACCAAATCAGACACAAATCAATGGAAAAAAACAGAAGCCTGCTGTATGTCGATCTGTAGTTCCCCTTCCAATGTCATTGTGTGGGAACCAAAAAAAAGGTTTAAAACAATATGAATTATCTCTGTGTTTTCTTAAAGTGTTTTATAACAGATCTGATTACATCTTAGCCCGTCACAGAGCTTTGTAAATGTATATAATCTTCAAATATGTATCAGAAATTAGTGTTGCATGTGATGGAGAATGAACACATGGACCGAGAGATGAGTCTAAAGAAAGCAGGAAGACTGATTCCTCCTCTTGAATGCATTGCACTTTGTTTGTGCGTCCACACTCATCAGATGAGTAACTTTCCACAAATCGGTCCGACGAGAAAACAAGAGGCAGATATTTTACTCTGCAGTCGTGTGTTCTCCAGAAGAGGTCTGGACTCCTACAAACCCCATTGAGCTTGGGGTGTTTTGCTGAATGCACGGGAACTGATTCTGCTCTTACAGATTCAAGATTAAGTGTCTTAATAAGATGTAAAAGTTTCATTATTTTTTATATATATATATATATATATAGGTTTTGTTCATTTTTGAATCTTTTTTTTTTTTTGACATACGTTTAGTCTGTTAAATGATGTTTGATGTAAGTAATTCATTTTAATACAGTATGTGTTTAGGAGTAACGCCTGCCTTGTAGCACCTAAAATTTAGTCACTATGACGCAGTATATGAATCATAAAGGGCAGCGAGCTGGAAGCCCTGACTGTTGGCTTTTTTCTTCTTCTTTTTTTCATACTGAACAATTGCAGTTATAAAACATTTCTTTGTTTCAGTTCCAAAACATTTCCACATGTGTTATTGAAGTGTTTTTAATACACAACTTAAGACTTGGAGACAGTCAAATACACCACGTTACTTACTCAAGTGTTTCAGCATCTTCTGGAGCACCACAGAAAACCAACACGCTCTTACTCTGAAGTGTGAAAAACTTGAGTTTGTAGAAAAATATGCTAAATTATATGAAAAAATATTTTAAATTCTTAGATTGCACCTTTTTTTTTTAAAGTGATGCAGAGTCTTAGTCGAGGTAAATCTGGAAGTGAAACAGCACATTATTTTGAATATTATTCTAATTGTTAAATTGTATATCTTAAATGGAGTTAAACATTCCTTATCTACTGTATATTTACAGCTAAAATCAGTCATATCTTAACTTCAGTAATGGAATTGCCCTCCCTGCTTTGTATTGTGCAAGTTCACAAGTTTATAGTCCTGATTTCAAGAGGTAAAATGTGGTGTGCATGCTCCAATGAAGCTCTGTCATGTAATTAATACCTGTGTACTGTATGTGTCAAGCATGTACACTGAGCAAATCCGATAATCCCTTTGTTTTCAGTCGATTTCCAAAACAAAGATACTGCGTTGTTATTTTCAGCCACTTGTCAAAACCTGTAAGGATTGATTTTTAAGACTTTCAAAGTGTCACAAGCTGCTGGTGTGTATTAGGCGTGATGCGCTGTAGGTGAGGCCTGGTCCCGCTCTCCTCCTGTGACTCTCACGTCAGATCGTACATCTCGCGCTTCACTTCCTCAGGCGAGAAAGAGAAGAGGAAAAAAAAAAAGAAAAAAAAAAAAGCTCCCAAGGGTGAAACTGAAAGTGAAAGAAACAGGTTGCCTCCTCTCCAAGGTCAACCAAGCTGCCAGAGCAATGAGCCTCTTCACTCTGAGTCAACAAAGCACAACATCAGTTCCAAGCATGAATCTGTCATATCTAATGCAGCCCTATGACCCCGTCACGCACCAGACAAAAACACACAGTCGTACATAATAACACCGTGAGCTTAATGGGAGGCTTTTTGACTGAGTCATACAAGATGTCCCCGGAGACCTGTTTACTTCTGAAATTTTCCATTTTTTTTCTTTTCTTTTTTTTCTTTTTTTTTTTGTTTTCTGCCCTTGTTTTTGCAGGTGTGAGTGGTCCCTGAGACACCCTTTGGTGCTGTCTGTTTGTGTTTACCCCTGCGGACAAACCCACAGCTTCATCAAGGGTGCAATGGAAAGGACAGTGTGTCATGAGGGACCGAGCAGCACGGTGCCGCATTGTTTTAGAGACTGGATGAGTCACAGAAGACAAATCAGGGTTGGTGGCATTTGAGAAGTCTCGTCCATTGCATTAGGACAGCACTGTTAAATCAACAGAGGAATTGCAACGTGTTCCCATGATGCCTGTTTTAGCGGCAGGTCAGACAAGGAATTCATTAAGGCATAATCTGACCCAGCTACCTGAGAGGCTCCACGGTTACATGTTATGAGTGTAATTTGTAGTCGAAGAAGAGTATCTCTCCCCTTCGGTCTCTGTCAACCTTCCTCACGAGAATGATGAAGTTAGAATTCTCACAACATATTTATAGCACCTAGTACACAATGTGAGTGCAGCATCGCTGTGACTATTTCAAGTAATTTCTATATGACTCACCAAAGAAATTCAAAAGCTCATACATCATCAAAAGAGCAGACAGCAAATTCTCTTCTGCTTTAGTCATGGCTGAATTACTTTTCATCTATATCGTCATTTTTTTTTTTTTTTCCTTCCTTTCTTTTTTTTTGGTGAGATGAGTCCATGCTTCAATTATTTGTTAGTCGAAAATTCAAATGAAGAGCTTGACGTTCTGCAGATTTAAAAACTGAAAATGCGGTCAAAAAATATGTTCGACAAACCCACACGCCCTCTTACCCCCACCCCCAGCCCCAAACCC
>NW_019525225.1:910919-911915 GCF_002814215.2 Seriola lalandi dorsalis
CCCCCCTCCCTGCCATCTCATTCAGGTTTTACCACATTTCAAAATATTGCTTCTCAGTAGGGTTCAGCTTCCTCTGAGTGGCTGCTTTTGATTCTTTTTCTCTTTTTTTTTTTGTCTGCAGTGGGGCAGCTATAAATGCATTTATTTTGTTTTTGACTTTCAGGATACATCTCATACGTTCATCCCGCATGCGAATGAATGAAGTGTGTGCAGGTGACAGGCTCCGAGCCCATAACCCCCCCCCCCATTTCCACCCGTCTCCCTTTGTGTCTCGCCCTGACCACCCTCACACACACTGCCAACGTGAGATAGCCATGTCTGTGTGTCCAGTGCAGTGTGTCATGTGTGATAATCTATGACGTATGCGTCACGTGCCAGCGGTTTTAGGGTTCCACACGAAGCTACTTATTATTGTTATCATTTTCAGGCATCATCATTATCAGCTGGAGCAGACGCGACGGGTCCCTCTGCGTCATTGTTCCCTCCAAAACCCCCTAAAGCGCTCGCCGCCAAAGCTACCCACAACGTAACCAACAAAGAAGGGAACAGAACACATCGGAAATCATTTTGGCACTCTTTCAGCGTCTCTCCCTCCATCCATCCTCTCATCCCTTTTTTTTCTTTTTTTTTTTCCGCCTCTCTATCAAATGTCCACTTCTTTTGTTTCATTCACTGTTTCTTCTTCCATCGCACTCTATCTTTCTGTGTGACATGCTCTGCCCTCATCTGCTCTCTCTGGCCGCCATTATCTAAACCACCCATCTCCTCATCTTTCTCTCAGTTCCCCTCTCTCATAGTCAGGAAAAATTTCACAACCTACACACACACACACATACACACACGGATAAACGCTCACCCCAACACACACACAGTGACACTGAGAGTGCAAATACTCTCACCCCTCCCAAAACCTCCTTCCATGCACGCACACCCACCACCCATCCACCCCCACCACCATCACTACCTTCTACTCTCTCCAAACCTCCCCCCCACCCA
>NW_019525225.1:912033-929534 GCF_002814215.2 Seriola lalandi dorsalis
CCACCACCACCACCACCTCCTACACCTCCATCAACCCACCTACCCCCTCAAATAAACCCTCTCCACCTCCTCAATACCCCATCACTACCCATCCAGCGCAAACCCCACCCAAACGCACATGCACACAAACACAAACACATATACAAATGCACTCACGTACACACACTCTGAGCGGTCGCCATTAAGAATGACGGCTCGTCATGTGCAAGCGGTGACTTGCCACTGTCATCCAGTGGAGCCCGAGAAGAACTGCAGTGTGACGTCACGGCGGACGCCAGCCCTGCTGGTTGGTGGAACATATTTACGTGTGTGTGATTCTGCGCGTGTGGTTGGGATGGAGGGGGGGGGGGCCGGAGAAATACAATTTGGTGGGTGGGTGGACCCGGTGGGCCTTGCTGCATCACTGAACCAGGAAAATGAATGAGAGTCTACACGAGGTGTCACCCCCTCTCCTCTCCCATTGGCCTCGGCTAGTTTCCCCTTCTCCTCTCTGTTGTTCTCTTCTCCGTTTGACCCCTGAGACAATGAAAACAGGTGAAATTTCAACAATTAACTGAGTGCTTGACAGTATGTTCGACGGTGTGTTGCGAGGTCGCTTGGCTGTTTTTAATGACTTGAATTAAGCCTAAGGAGAGACAAATGTTGATATCATAAATGATCAGAAATCCATTCAAAGTTCATTGAAGCAGCCTGATGTGCCAGGAATTTTTCAGCGTTTGAATTTCAGCAAGAGCAAAACAGCGCCACCCAATGGGAGCTTCTCATAGCCACAACCAGAGAGAGGAACACCTAACTGAGAGGTGTTACTATGGCAGGAAGAATAAAACATCCTACATGAAGAGGTGACGGGATACAAGCTGCAAGCATGTGTGTTGTTTTAAAGTGACAGACTCAGTGATTTCCCTCATGAGGGGAAAATATGAGAAATGTAATGTCAGTTCTTCCATTATCCCTGCAGTCATGAAAATGACTTGTTAGATTTCATCAAGAGTGTCTTTTCTATTTCTAGCAGTCAGTATGTTGTTTCTCCATCACCTTTGGCTTTTAGTGGCCTTTTAAAATAAAATCAAAACCAGATATGATGCAGGAAACCAGGAGCTCGCTAGCCTGTGAGTCAGCCATAGCGACGTCTTCCGGCAGCTAATGCTAGTGTGAAGCCTCAGTGTGAGAGGAGTAGTAGACCAGAAGCGTGTTCGTGTACTGATTTACAGCCACGAGCTCCCTCTCTGATTGGTTGGAAGGATGAGGCACGCATAAAAACTTTGGAAGGGAATATCTCTGCACTGCCTGACTGTTGAATGAGTCTGTGTCACAGAAGCCTTTGAAACCCACAGAGAATTCTTTAGCACCTTTCCACTTATTATTTTGTTTTTATGGCCCACAATGAAATTGTTTTAATGTTTTACATTAATACTTAGCTTTTAGGTATGACTAAACCAAAATGGCTACATACGCAAGATATGTGTAGAAAGAGAACACAAATCCACAGCAGGATGAGCCAGTGACAGAATCATTTAACCTCTTATTACATTTCTAGTAGCAAAGACAATGTGTCGTTTATCTTAATTGTTTAAGCCAATTGCTCTACAGAGTGATAAAAAGTTAAAAAATAAAACATTGACATTATACACACACAGATACACACACTCATGCACACAGATGCGCGTGCACACACACACATACCTAAATAAAAGCTAAACAAAACAAAACATCTGTTGGTGCAAAGCAGAAATCAGCTGGCAGACTGTTCGATACTTTTGGAGCATAAACACTACATTTTCTACCGCCTGGTTTGGAATGAGCTTTTTCAATTTGAAGAAGAAGGTTGTCCTGGGACCCGAGGGATCTACCTGGTTGATAAAATGGGAGAATGTGGAGTATATATTCAGGTGCCAGGCCACTTAATGCTTTATAGACCGGAAGCAAAATACAGACCACACTTTAACAGCTCAAAGAAGCTTTTCCTACTTTATTCTCTACAGGAATAAACTGTTGCCGTCATAACTTCCACCTCCCATCAATGCTCCATTAAGGTCTGGGTGAAAAAGGGTGAAAGCATTCTTGCTCATGCAGTATTTTTAACTATAGGCGTGCATATTCATACAATTCATACAAAAAACATTTTATTCTTTGGAACTTTGGTGAAAGAGTGAAGATCTGTGACTCTGCAGAGCAACGGAGAGGAAAAGCAACCAGCTTTATTTTGGCACCGTTTACAGTGCACAGCTTACTGATGTGTCAGGGGTGGAGAGATCTGACATGTAGCAAACCTCCGGTGTACTGTATCTGCCCACTCTCACGGACAGACAGCAAGGTAGGCAGACATTGCCTTGGTTATAGATTATTGTCCAGGTAATTGGTTATTGATTACTCCCAGCCTTCTTGTCTGTGTCTGAAGGGAATTGTACTGTATGAACATCATTCAGTTCTGAGTGCTGTTTTCTACCAAATCTAATTTCAGTATGGAAGATTTAGCTACAAAAAACACATGTAAGGGAGTAAATGGACAGTCCACAGCAGACGAATCACCTACTGCTGCTGCTGCTGCTGCTGCTGCTCGCAGTGTTGACTCATGCTGCGGATCCTGCCTGAAAAGTATCAAGCTCTGGATACCTGTGGACTACAAGAATGAAACAGTTCAGTTTTTGAAACTGGCAGGACCTGTGGTAAGATTGTGTTTAGATAAACCAGTTAATAAGAGTCATTTTCAAAGCTAGAGGTACTAAGTCTGCAGCATTGTTCAGAATGATTGAGTGTGACTCATTAAATACAGGCTGTTAGGACTGTATGTTTTTGAAACCAGCTATAAATTAGATTAAGTGGCATAAATTCAATGTATGCCACTTATTACCATAATAAAAGTGAATATTTCTGAGTTTCTTTTCATTTGAAAAGTTGCTGCTTTACTTTTAACATGAGGATTGTGTTACACCAATATTTATTTTCACTTTTCTTTGCAACTGCTTTATGATAGCAGTAATTAACGGTTTAATAACCAGACCAAACCAGTGGGACTAATTAGAAAAATAATTGGTTCAAGTGTGGCCATGACATGTAGCAATAATAAATGCCTTAGAGGCATCAATAGATCAAGTGTCAGACAAATACAGCTTGATATGTTGGAAGTCCGTCGTAGCAAAGCTTGGTGATACTTAATCAGCATTTGAAGATGATCTAGAAGAAGTTCCACATAAAAAAAAAACGAACCTAATCTATATCAAAATTAATTAAATCAACTCCTAAAGGAATCTTACTTAAAGATAACCCCTAAAACACATAAATGTTTCTCTCCCACAATCTCAAATTCATAGACCTGCTTATGAATTCATATATCCAAGATATTTTTCCAAAAATATTTTCAATATTCCATAAACCTACGGTGCAGAAAAATAGTTAAGCAATTTGGAGAACCCAACCTGTGTCCACTTTTCACTGACTTCCATTTCATTGCACAAACACGGAGCTTGATAGATGAGGACATTTAGTTTCCTTTTGTGCAAACCTTTTGATGCCAAAGGCTGTCAAAAAACCTACACCAGCAATCAGTGGAACTATTTTCTAAAGAAGAAAAGAGAGGTAGTAAAGACGTTTAGAAATACAAAGGAGGTGCAGCAAAACCAAAGCATAACACATGTCAGCTGCCAGAGCAAATACAAAATTGTTGTTTTTTTGTTTGTTTTTTTACCTCAAGGCCTTTTTGAAACAATTGGGTTTTTTTTTTTTTGGTTTTCTTTATGGATAACAACTGAATCAGCTACTGCTTGTTTTGCATGTTTGTTGTTGTTCATTTATGTTTTTATCGTTCTGAAGAGCAGGGAGCATGATTTTGTTTTTCAGTTCATTTCACAGCTGATGAGCTTCCTGATCGGCTTCGTCAGCATGGTGTTCTGCGGTCACCTGGGGAAAACAGAGCTGGCAGGGGTGGCGTTAGCAATAGCGGTGAGCTCTCTCGCTTGAGCTTTGTTTCTGCTTTTATTGGCATTTTGCTCTCAAGGATCACTGCTCATTCTCTTTCATAACGTTGCCTTCGAATTTGACCATTTATTTTGTTCAGACATTCATCTATCTGAGGCTATATCGGTTTTATTTTCTCTCTGTGCTCTTGTTTCTATTTAATTTCAATACAGGTAATAAATGTCACAGGTATTTCCATTGGCTGTGGTTTGGCATCAGCATGTGATACTCTCATATCTCAGGTATTATTTATTTACTTATTTATATAACCAGTTCAGTCCTGACCAGCTGCTGCTGTGTTCACAGTATGCTGTTTCACATTTGTTTTCCTGTGTCAGGTTTGCCCTCTTTCTTGCACATCAGCAAGTGTTATTTTATTTCCCCATCTTTCTGACCCCTTCTTTGCAGACTTATGGGAGTGGTAACCTAAAGCGTGTAGGGGTGATACTCCAACGGGGAGCTCTGATTCTGCTCTTAGCCTGTTTCCCCTGTTGGGCCGTCCTCATTAACACTCAGCCCATTTTGCTGGCTGTCAGGCAGAGTGCAGAGGTCGCCAGGTGAACGAATCAGTCCATCCACAGCCATAAAATTGCAAAAGAAAAGACAGATGCTAAAAATACACTTACTCATGAATTAAGTTATTCAGTATGATTTTTTTGTTGTTGTTGTTTTTGCAATAATTCATAATTTTCCCTTTTTTCTGTCTGCCATAAAGACTCTCCCAGCTGTATGTGAAGATCTTTATGCCGGCTCTGCCAGTGAGTTCAGCTTCCCCCCCGTGGTTTTACAAATTTTTCTTTTCTTTTTCTATCTGCACCCCTACACACTGTATTGAATGGTTGTTGTGTCGCATTATTGATCTAATTAACCTCATTCATTGGCTTGTGTTGGCTTCTGCAGGCTGCCTTCATGTACCAGCTGCAGGGGAGGTATCTTCAGAATCAGGTGCATGTAATGACTATAAGACCACTGATGTGAAACCAAATAACGACTGAAAGTTTGTAGGTAATGATATCGTTTGGTGGGTGTGTTTAGAAAGGGAACATGTACTGTGAGACGAGAACAAACAGCAGGTGCACTGGTGTGTGTGTGTGTGTGTTTTTTTTTTAAACGGCATGCTTTGGTTCACAGGGCATCATGTGGCCACAGGTGATATCAGGAGCCTTGGGGAATGTTTTAAATGCAATAATCAACTACATCTTCCTCAATCTCCTCGACCTGGGGATCGCGTGAGTATACACTCATAATAATGTACTCTTCAGGTGAGTCTAATTTTCAATGCTTTCAAAGCTAGATTATAATGTTGATTATCAATCTTGACAGTCAGCTGGAGGATTTACCTGATGACTTCTTTGTATGAGTGACTTTTTTTTCCCCCGCTTCTTTTGTTGTTGTTTAAATCTCTTGACACCAATAAAGTGGATCTGCAGCTGCCAATGCCATCTCCCAGTATTCCTTGGCCGTGTTCTTGTATGTGTACATCTGCGCCAGGGGCCTGCACAAAGCTACGTGGGATGGTAAATTTAGGGGATTCAATTATTGTGGGGATAACTTTTTTATTTGATAATTACTTCTTAATGATTTCTTGAACGATTTCTGTAAAGCATTTGGTGCTAATTACCAGGAAAGTAGAGACAAAGTTTAAAGACAAGTCAGCTTAGTTAGCTTATTTTCTTTAAATAACTGTTCCATTTCAATACAATTATAACCTTCATTAATGCAAGATTTGTTGCAGGACTGTTGCATTAGACTTCAGAATTGATTTATTATTGTGAACTTTCATTCTCCATATGTGTTGAGCTGTACGGCTGTAGATGATGCGTTCGTGTTCAGCTGCACTCTGGGTTACTCCAGCTCAGCAGTTAATTGAAATTAACTGGACATGTGCAGATAGAAAACTATCTCTATTAATCTATAATGACGGCCAAATGATACAGCTCTTTCTAGGAAACCTCCTAGAAAATTAATAAGAATCGTTTACCGTATTGGCATAATTTAACCCCCGACACTAATGAAATATTTTCTGTCCTCTGTCACTGAAATGGCAGCGTAACATTTCTCATAAATACATTTCACTGAAATCTCCCAGGTTGGTCAGGAGACTGTCTGCAGGAGTGGGGCTCTTTCCTCCGCCTGGCCATCCCCAGCATGCTGATGCACTGTCTGGAGTGGTGGCTGTATGAGATCGCAGGGTTCCTGGCAGGCGTCATCAGTGAGGTTGAGTTAGGAGCTGAGTCTATAGTTTATGAACTGGCTGCCATCGCTTACATGGTAACTCCTTTACATTACTGTTTTTCTTGTAGTAAGGATTTCTCTCTTATTCTAAATAACTCTATGAGAGCGTTCTGCTATGTTCTGGCTTGGCCATGATGTATGTTAAAGTAAGATTTGTTTGGAATTGACCTTTAGGACTTTACTCAAGAATCGTATTAATGTTCTATATTTAGTTATGAGTTGAGTGGTTGTTTTCTTACATCATCTTGTACCACAGTTTCCTATGGGTTTCTCTGTCGCTGCCAGTGTTCGGGTTGGAAACGCTCTCGGCGCTGGGAACACAGAGCAAGCCAAACTGTCCAGCAAGGTCTCCCTCATCTTGGCATGTATGAATCAAATATGTAGCCTGACACATCTGCTCCACAGTGTCCCCAAAACAGGAGGCAGTGACCACCGTGTGGAGTTACGTTACAGAGGAGAGTTCGTTGGATCTGATTTGATTATGCCACCGAAAATCTTTCCACCGAGTCTCCTGTCTTCTCTGTCACTAAAATATCCTGGCTGATGCTTTCGTATATTGCACCGCCATTTTTGAATAACGTGCTGTGTTTCTGACGCCTAACCCAGCCATCGTCTCGTGTGTCATTGGAGCCTGTCTTGGCGTGTCCAGGGATGTGATCGGTTACATTTTCACTACAGAGAAGTATGTGCAGATTTTGACACCTGTGTAACATTTGTAGGTTTGTGTATTCTTAGCTCAAAAACAATAACTAACAGGCTTGTGTAATGTGTAATTCATCATGTATTAACCAGCAAAGTGAGCTTGTGTTTTTATTTTTTCGTCATTACCTCAGACATGGTAGATACCATTACTGCATCCAAGCAAAAAATATATTTCAATCAGCTTTGCACTCACCTGTGTTTGTTTGGAAGTCCATTTTTATATCTATGTTTGCGTTTTGCTTTTAGAGACATTATTCAAAGAGTGGCTGATGTCATGAAGATGTATGGTTTCATCCATGTTGCTGAGGCCTTTGCGGTGGGAACCGTCGCTGTACAAGTCACTTCATCCCACTGTTGTGCAAAACAAGCCTGACTCTGGCACAGATTTTAGATTTCTTTTTGTTTTACCTCCTCAGGGTGTGACAGGAGGTATTGTCAGAGGCGCAGGGAAGCAAATGATTGGTGCTGTGTGTAACTTGGTGGGTTACTACCTCATTGGGTTCCCCATTGGAGTGTCTCTGATGTTTCCTGTCAAAATGGGCATAGTAGGTGAGGACGGATCAAACATTTATGAAATAAGTTTAGTTGAATTTTCACTCAAGTTGATGAACTGTTGTCTTTTTATCTCTGTTGCAGGGCTGTGGTCGGGGTTTTTAATTTGTGTTTTGATACAGTCCACGTTCTTTACTGTTTTTCTGTGCAAACTAAACTGGAAGAAAGCCACTGAGGAGGTGAGTAACTCGAAGAAATAGAACTGATTCAACAGTATTGCTGATGATATCGCTATTGTAGACAATACCTACTACTGCAGCCAGGTTTTCTGTTTCTGTTTTTTTCTTTTCGTAAATACTCAAAAGAACTTAGTTGTTTTAAATATCTGAACAGGCGCTGGTAAGAGCAGGAGTCCACATTACAGAGAGGAACGACATCTTTGGGATAGAAAATAAGGGTAAACAGAAGCCACTTACATCTACATATCTTTCTGGGAACTATTACTACTACGTTAACCCTTGTATCAAATCTCTGTCCCACAGCCCTGGACTCAGGCGAGAACCAGACCCACACAAAGACCAGTCGACCCAGTTCTTTGAGTCCAGCAGAGGGGAAGCTGGAGGCGCTCGGTGCTTCCCTGGACGTGGCTCTGTCAGTCAGGCAGCTGGTGGTACGACGTGGCCTCACTCTGCTGTTCATGGTCATCATCCTCGCCGCGGGAGTGTTCATGAGTGAGCTGCTCGTCAGGCTGCTCCAAATAGACGAGTGACCGTCGTTAGACCAACAAACATGCAGCACGAAAACGAAGCTGTGAGTCAGAGTACAGATGTGTCATGTTTAGCAGTAAACCATTTTAAAAGGGGGAAAATACTAAGTACAGTCAAGAGCACAATCATACCCCTTGGTTTGGGTATTAACAGCTTACCATCTTACCACAGGAAGCAATTTGTGATGACAAATTTCCACTCCATACTCCCACTTTTACAAAATTATTTTAAAAAGAAAGAACATAACAGCTGCATTAGAGTGATACATGTTACACAAGTAAAAAAAATATTCTGTAATTGCATTAAATAAGTGGAGTTATTGCTCATTTCTGAAAATTTGAAAAGTTGATGAGGTGAGTTCGTTCAGATCCATTTTCATTATGCTTTTATTTCCTGTTATTACTTCGCACTGCAGGGATTGTCTTTGAAGTTAGATTTTACTGATAGCAGTTTTGGTATTTTGTGTCAGTTTTCTGGCACTTTCTTGCTTTAATCTATTCAACAGTTCAAACCCATTCACTTTTGCAGTTGTTAAATTAGTCATGTTTTGGAAAATCTAAGAAGAAGCAGGGCTTAAATGAGGCAGCCAATGACAGGCTGAACTAAAAAAAATACTGTATAGGCATGTCTCCTTTATATAGAAACATGCTGCGTAATAACGGCTCCAGTCAAGACACTAAAAATGTATGTTTTCATCCCACAGTATATATCAGTCTGAATAGATGCCAAAATTAGAAATAGGATGATTAAATGCTATATTTAGGGTACAGCGCATCTGTGGATGTTTGCTTTCATCATCAAAGACAGAAAAGCTGCTCTTTTTCTTTGGTTTATTTTTCTTTCCTTTGATCTGTGTCGCCGAATTTGATGGTAATGAAAGGTCTGTACACTCACACTGCAACATGCTGGCTGGATGAAGACATGTCAAACTGAGCAAATCAGCCACCTGTATACCTGCTCTGTGCAGGAGCAGATAACTAGCTAGGCCAGGCTTCATAGTTACAACGTGCTCATCAATAAAGACTACACCCTGGTTAACAGCGGACAATTAACCATGTATAATTTTCTGAAATACTCACATAGACGGTGTTTTTCTACAGATCCTGTAGAATAATTATTTAGTCCAGTCATATTTTCAGTCAGGCCTGAAGGGTTTTCTTTTTTTTTCTTGCTTGGCATATTCTGGTTTATTCATTTCGGTAGGGGCTAACTTCAAAAGAGCTCCACTCTGGTCTGTACATAGCCAGTGTACCCACAAGCCACTGCACTCTGCAAACCGACACCAGCGCTGGAATTGCAACACACTGGTGTTTGCGCACATAAAAACACATAACAAGCTTGCATATTAATTTATCGTTACTCAACATGCAAATCAGGCTTGATTCATACGTGGTTACATCGTTGTCTGCGCTTCGGTCTTGCTCATCAGCGGAGACATTGCCACAGGCTCCTCACAGAGACTGTAATCTTGGCCCGCTCACCTCCAGAGATTGCAATCAGTAACATGCTGTGGCACCATTAACGAGTGACTGTGTAAAGATTTGCTGTCAGTATCATTCAACTAAAACTTGTGATACAGTAGCTTAAGGAATCTGATATTAACTTCTTGGTTGTGTTGCCATGACATAACTGGGAACTTAAATCGTGGCTGCAGTTAATAATATTGCATATTACTAACAGTCCACAGCTACTGGCTGCCACATATACGCAAATACAAATATGTTTATGCCTCTGCAGCCTGAAGTGTGGAAGTGGAAGTTACAATGGATAATACTGAGCAATGAGAGAAATGAGTTGCTCTCATCAGTGCAGAAATGAGTTATCAGCATTTGCCTGAATCCATCATGCAGAAATGCCTTTTTTTGTGGGTCTTAAACTTGGTGTCAAACATGCACTAGTACTTACTACTAGTGTTAGTGTGGATACTACTGTATATGTTTTGTACAGAAATCAGAGATTGCCTCTTCTCGTAGGTGAAAACAATCAAGCTGATTGTGACGTCGGCATTTAACATCAAGTGCTATATTGAAAGGCAGAAGCTGTATATGTGTATAAACAACCGTGGCTAAATCATTCCGTTATCATGGGTCAGTTACTGAGTGACGCCAGTTTCCATTACATTTAGTAACTAAACCTTTGAGTTCATTTATGACCTAAAACAACAGTAGTAAGAAGTCATAGTGTATATAACACAATCACTGCAGCATAGTATGAACTGGTGGGCTCCAAATTTAAATAAAACAGTGATCACTTCAGTGGTCCTCTCACTGCCATGCTTTTATTTACTGATATCTGTAAATCCCAGAGATGTTAATTTAGAGATATGTGATGAAATTAAATAATATGGGTTTGGTACTTCTCTTTGTGCAGCTTTATTTACACAATGTGTGTCTGGCAAACAGGAAATGTTCTTTGATAAGACTATCTCGTGTGAGAATAGCTACTTTAGCATCTACTAATGCATCTACATGCTAGCAGGACCAATGTTTCGCATTTTGTGCCCATCAGCATAGCAGCTGTTGGACACTATGACGTCAACAGCAGGACCTTTAATTTCTAATCTTTGGGAATATAATTTGGATCCCTTCGACTGCATATTTACAAGAGCATAGACAATAAGAGTTCAGATTACTTAATGTTAATTTCTTGGGGGGAATAATGTTTTGTTTTTTTTCCAAAATACCTGATCATCCCCGTGGTTATTTTCATTGTCACACACGTTTAAAGTAATTTTTTATTGATTAGGTTGCTACCACAGTACATGATATTATTGACAATACATATACATAGCTTATTATTTACTACTATACTATCTTATTTATTTATCACCTCTGTCCTGAAGATATCAGGACAATGATAAAGGAAGACAATACAGTAATATAAAGACTACTCATATAGCGCATTACATATTTACATGTATACATGTAAATTTTACCTCAAATATTTACAGTCAATCTAATACTTAAAGTTAAAACACCAGAAAACGATTTGAGGTCAGTAAGAGAGAAGATATATGTCACAGTGCAATATGTAAATCAAGAATAGGTTCAAAAATCAAAAGCTATCAGTGGAAAAACATCTGTTCCTTAATGCCTATGTGGTCTCTTAGTGAGGGATTTGTAATGTGTAAAGGCTGAGCAGGTTAAAACATTATCTTTGTCGCAAGACCTTTGTTCCTGCCAGTCTCAGTCTCTTTTGATATTGCTTCTGCCTTCTGCGGATTTGCTCAGCAGTGCAGCGCTGAGACATATTTTTTCTTCATGCAAGATAGAGGCAGTCGCCCATGTCAGGCTGTAGTTTTACAAAATAACAATCCAGGTTTATGAGAAGGAATTTAACACTTTTCTCTTCAGGAGTAAATTGTCCGTTTATGACAACTGTGTTCAGCCACTAGGTGTCAACATTCAGAGGTCAAAGATACTGTAGCTCAGAGGTTTGGGGTCAAGTCCAGAGGAGCCGGTGGCGTAGGAGTGGAGGCATTGGCCCAGTTCAGGGTAAAGTTGGCCCTGCTCTGAGCAGAGGGCTCTGGGGCAGGAAAAGCAATATGGCAAACAACACCTATGGCCAAAATAAGAAATGAAACCAAGAAGGTGAGTCCCCGACGCAATATCAGCTGAGTGACGGAAAGCAGCGCTTGCGGTTTGGTGCTTGCATTATTTTTGCTCTGCTCAGCATCCCCCTCAGCACCTCCTGCATTATTGTTGTTGCCCTCAGCCTCATAACTTGCTTTCAGCTGCAGGTCCTGGGTGTTGACTGGACTGTAGCCATCTGCTTTAGGAACCTCTTCACTCTCCGACTGGGCCTTCAGGGTGCAAAGATGCTGCTGTTAATCAGTGTGTGAGTAGCTCAAGCATGATAAAAAAAAATAAATTAAAAAAAATAACACAAACAAAGTAATGAAGTGAGAACAGTCTGTTAAACTACACAGCATATACTCTCCATATGCACTCACTGTGTTAGGGCAGTCAGAGACGTCAGGCACCATCGCTTCATTCAGCATTGTACTAGCCGGACGTTTTGGTATCACTACCACTTTCTTTCCAGCTCGCAGTTGAGCCTGAAAACACATTAGATACCTACATTAGATAGAGATTCATGAAATACATAATATTAAACTAAAACAGGTATATTTTCATTCATGTGGAAAAAAGCCTGGATGAGATTTCAGATTTATTTACCCCTAACCACTTTTCTTTGCAAAAGCCTTAAAAGCCTTTATTAAGTTGTATTCGTTTGTGGCATGTTTGGGTGGAAGCAAAAGAAAAACAAAAGAACCATGACAGAGCAAAAATGGACTGGAAATACTGAAAAACTGAAACGAGACAAAAAGTTAGAATTATGACTAAATTCAGTTGGTATGGGGAAAGTGCATTTACTGACGGGACTGCAGCCTATTGGCGCTCCATCACAGCAGAAAATCTGCCCGATAAGAAGTTTCATTTGATAATAAGAACCATTTACATTTCTGTCCTTGTAGTACCTTGGCTTTACAGGAAGCTGAGAAGATCATACCTTGTGTGTGACTTTCTTCCAATTGAGTTTGAAGATTAGAACAAGAAAGAAACCCATCTCAAGTGAAACAGATATTAAGAGACCCAGCCAGAAGCCTAATGGGAGAGACACAAATGCACACACTTTAAAGAAAGATCTACAGCGTATTCACTTCATACACACTAGTAAAATAATTGGATAACAATAAAAACTAATGATGTACATAATATGTTTTTAAAAAGTCAAAGCTAGCAATGAGGCTGTACTTAGGCACAGGAGCATTGAGCTACACGCTGATATCGGCATGCTCACAATGACATCATTAACATGCTGATATTTAGCAGGGAATATTTACCATGTTCACCTTCTTACTTTAGTTTAGTTTAAGGTGTTAGCATGCTGACGTGTTGCTAAGTAGCGTTAAACACAAAGTACAGCTGAGGTTGATGGGGATATCATTCGTTTTGTGCCTACGTAAGTGTAAGTATTGGAAGGATTAAAATTTTGTCTGTCTATGACGACACTGAATGAAAAGTACGGGGGTCACCAAAGTGATTACAATCAATCCTGAACAGCACATTAAAGTCTGCACTAAATTTCATGGAAATCCATATAGTACTTGCTGAGATATTTGAGTCTGAGGTGGACTGAGCAACTAACTCTGATCTCATATTGCATATCTGAATGTTAAATCAGAGCCGCACTTACACTATTATTACACTCAAGTCCATAATTCAACTATTACTATTAGAAACTGGATTTATTCAATCCAATCGAAAAAAAAGAGCCACATCAAACCTATTTTCAGCTACACAATTAGGCTGCTCGTCACAAAGTTCCTCATGGAGCAAGCACAAAGACACACACCACACAAGGTCAGAGCTTCGATGCACATTGGGTGAATGTGTGTGTGCGAGCACGCATGCACATTTATCAATACGTGAATACTTTGAGTGGACAGCAAAGAGCGCCACTCTGGCAGGGGGTAAATGACAGGCTGCAGGGAAGGAAATTAAGGAATGGCTGGTGCAGCAGGACGCAGTGGGTTCGTAGGCTTAACTAATGAACCTGGATTTAAATATAGACACACTACCTTCGGTGCTGGGCGCTGCTCATTGGACAACACAAGAAATATGTATGTCTGTGGTGTCATACAAGCAAATGGACACAACTCACAGATCACGGGCAGCTGTTGAATTTATGAGGAAAATAATGAAACGTTCTGAAACTGAAAAAAATCACCTTGCGGTCACTCTGTCTACAAGGTCAGGGTCCCACCATGCTCTTGAAGTTAACATAAATTAGTGTTTGACCTTTGGTATACGTGCTTTTTCCATTAACATGAGGTCACCTCAAAGTAGCAGTCATGGTTAGATCACACATGAGATCACATGTACACTCTTGACAACTTGACTTTAGGCTATACAGTAGCGTGCAAGCAGAACCACGTCGCTACACACAATGAGTTCAAATAAACATCACTGTATACAGTACGGGCTGCACGGTGCTGCAGTGGTTAGTGCTGTCGCCTCACAGCAAGAAGGTTCCGGGTTCGAGTCCCGGCTCGGCCGTGGGATCTTTCTGTGTTTGCATGTTCTCCCCGTGCCTGTGTGGGTTCTCTCCGGGTACTCCGACTTCCTCCCACAGTCCAAAGACATGCAAATGGGGACTAGGCTAATGGGATACTCTAAATTGACCATTGGTGTGGCTGTGAGTGTGAATGGTTGTCTGTCTCTATATGTTTGCCCTGCGATGGACTGGCGACCTGTCCGGGGTGTACCCCGCCTCTCGCCCAAAAAGATGCTACTGCGACCCTACTAGAGGATAAGCGGAAGAAAATGGATGGATGGATGTATACAGTACATATTGGGCTCCATATCGTGGAGATTGTAGACTAAAATTTACTTACTCAATAAAATTCATAATTTAAACAAATATTGCATATCAAATAATTGTATTTCAAACAGCTGGAGTTGTAAACAGTTTCTGATGTAAAATTGTGATCCTGAGGCAAAAAAAGGTTGGTGTAAGATTACGGGAATAACAGGCTCAGTGTATTTATTTCATTTCGATGTATAGCTTGTTTGCAGAGACACATTCAGAGATAGAGTGGGATGAACAGTATTACCTAATATTCTGAGCTGGGCAGCAAACATCAAAGCTATTCCCACCGGCAGACCGATGCAGTAGTAACACACCAGGTTGGACAAGGCGGCAATTTTCTGCATCCCAGATCCTATAAGAATCCCTGAGCAGACACACTGGAAACACACACAGAGAGAGTGAAACAAAGAAAACAGACATTTATTCAACAAAACAGGCAAACACCTCTGTGTGTGCCGTTCAACAGGAGGGCTCAGTGCAAAATCAGACTAGATCATTTGATCTGCTCTGTGACAACATACCAGAAGTGCATCAAAGAATTGTAGAAATGTGTAGACTGAGAGGTTCTCTGAGACAATCTCCACAATGTTTCTACAGACAGTATAAGAAGATCATCAGAAACAGATTTGCCTTTACATAGCACAGGAATGTATGTTTGTTGGTGTGAAACTCACTCATCAGAGGTAAATATGTAGCCGACAACGGACTTACAGCCAGCAATGACGATACCCTGGAACACCGCAAGCACTCCTATAGCGAAGACATTAAAGTTGCGTTGTTCTACATTTCTGTATTTTGTTAGTGCTTACGCAATCCACACATTCTCTGTACCCAGAGTTTAACACATCAGAAGTGTCTGTTATACTGTAAAATTATAAATTAATACACCTGGCCGTCGTATGAATTGCATGCAATGCATCATCTTTGCTTGTGTATATGTGTGTCTTCATACCTGATAGAACCAGGGCCACTTTGCAGGTGACTATGGCCCTGGCAGTGTCTCCAGCCCCCAGAGCATTGCCAACACGTACACAGGCAGCTGCATGGACACCTAGAGGGAACTGCAAGGACCCAATATTACTTTTTTGGTATCAATTACACATTCAGTCAACATTTGAGGAAATACATTTATTCTTTTTCTTTCAAAGAATTTGAAGATTAGTCAGATATGGAGCTGGAGCCCAGAGGCAGTTAGCATAGCTTAGTATAAACACTGGAAGCAGGGGGATACAGTTAGCCTGGGATTTCTCACAAAAGTAAATCTACCAGCACCTCTAACACTCGCAAGTCGTTTCGTGTGTTATATCCGTACACAAACAGAAATGGAAGAACAGCAATCTGTGGTTTTAGGAGGAGTTGTGTGCTGTAAATCAGCCCGGCACTCCAGGAGTTTTAAGCTAAGTTAAATTAAATGCCCCCTGGATCTAGGTCCTTACTTAATATACAGACATTGGTGTTTTTATCTTCTTATCTAAGGTGAATAAATGCATTTCCCAAAATGCCAATCCCAATAATATGTACATAAATCCTCAAGTGGACAAATGGGTGATACATACCATATATGTTATGGCTCCTACTTCCAACAACACATGCTGGGCAGCGAGATCTACCTCGCCAAGCACACCTGATAGGATAAAGGTCAGATTCAGAAATTTACAAAGATTTTCCCATCATGCCTAAAGGCTGCATCAAGAAACACTTCAAGGAAACTGAGGGAGAAGCATCCATATCCATACACAGAATTTGGTTTTGGCAAATGAAAATGATTTTATGGTGTCACAGTTACTGGAGATTGGGAATGCCCAGTGTTGCAGCCTCACATTTTCATTTATGCTAAAAAAGAAAGCTCTACTTCTATTACAAGTAGAAAAGAGGTATGATTTAATTGTTTTAATTATCAGTGGAGTATGTTTCTAATAGCTCTGTCAATCTTAAAGCCACTATGTGTCTAAGTTTAATTTGATCAGAGTGTCTTTAAAGTTATCCTGATGAAGCTTATACAATCTACTGGGCTTCTCCACGGCCAGAATTTTTGAGTTGAAAGAAATTTAAGGAAAACATCAAATGTGTAACAAAAAACAAAAAAAAAAAACACTCTTAACACTGACCGGCAAGGAAACCCCCGATCTCCCAGATCCACCATTCAAACCAGACCATGAATGTACTGGGAATAGCCAGCTTCATATACAGGCCCCATTCCTGCAAACAGTCAGTGGACCAGCCTGCAGAAAGTTTCACGAACAACCATAATCAATATGGCCTATAGAGGACGACAGATTACTGAAGATAGTACTGCTTACATGCGTCATTTGCCTTTTGGCCTAGATGCGTAGAAGAATTTCTGATGTGGTCATTTAGTATTTGATATTCACATTTGTGTGTATAACTCACCTCCCCATGTCTGCTGATAGAGCTTCTTCCATCTGATGTAGCCAAACAACAGCAGGCAGATGGTGATCTGAGAGAGGCTGTTAGCAATTGCTGACCCACTGTAAACACACACGAGGGAACATCTTTGTATATCGGAGAGATGTCTGGTGACAATCTACTTTAACTGTGACTCCATCCCTGTCTCTAGGCAAAGACAGGGGGAAGGACTTCACACTGAGAAGTCAGAGCAGGTCAGCATCAAGACAGTTATTGTGGTTTGAGCACACTTGACATCTAAGGGTCTGACCCTGGAAAACTAGCAGGAATCCATGCTTGATATGGGAGAGGAGGGACAGATCTGACCCGACCACAGAGGCCTGATTGGTTAAGTCGATTGCATGTCGTATCAAATGTTTGTCCAGCTGGACTGGGATCAACTCCTGTCAGAGCTCTCCCTTCTTTCTTTACCCTATTTTGCCTTGCTCTCTAAATAAAGTACAAAGACAATAAACATCAGTGTACGGCTGACTCTGTTTTAACAAAAAAACAAATCATTCTTCTCAGATAGATTAACATGCATAATGACACCCCCCCCCACCCCCCACC
>NW_019525225.1:929559-1014626 GCF_002814215.2 Seriola lalandi dorsalis
ACCCCACCCCCTTCTAGACTCCTGGCTATTCATCAGCCCCCAGCCCTCTCCTATCTGGACAACGGTGAAATAATCAGAGGAGAGAAAGAGATTTTCTATGCTTCAAATGCTATAGAGGCTTATGCAGTATATCTTATTGGTCATGGCACTTGGGGCCAGACACCCTATCACGTGACATAAAGTCCGTAAAAAAAAAAAAAGGTAAAGAGAAGCAACATGACACACTTACATGACACCCAACTCGAGGCTGAAGATTAAGACGTAGTTGAACCCCAAGTTAAAAATGTTTGCCGCTGCTGCTGTGTACATCTGAGGCAGAATAATCCCCTGCCAAACAAAAAAGACAGCCACAATTGACTAATCTGTAGAGCTAATATTCAAACAGCGTGAATATGATTTGTTCAAGTTACAAACAATTTACAAAGTAAAACTTTGTTTATTTCCCCCCAAAGCAAATTCAGGACAAGGACAACACAAAGAGGCTACAGCCCATAATCATGGTAGCATTCAGCACAAAGCGCCTCAGTAGCTGCAGCCTCACCATGGTGTTAGCATCAGCATGTTAACATACTCATGATAGTGAATGTGTTTAGCAAGTATAGCCTAATATTTGCCATGTTCACTATTTTAGTATACCGTGTTAGCATGCTAATATTTGCTAATTAGCAATAAATACAAGAACGGCTGAGGCTAATAGGATTTGCAGGTAATTAGCCATATACCAAAGTATAGAACTAATTTATATTTTGACCTGATGGTACAATCACCTCTTAATCAAAAATTTTATTTACAACTAATAGACTGGAAAACGTTTTGTTTTGGCGTGGTACCCTCTCTGATGCAAACACAGTTGAGTAAGACATGAGGTGATCCTTTTTCCTGCCACCATTGTCTGAATTTGTTTTGGGGAGACAAACACACTTACTGAGACAGGGCACCCACTGAAACAATGCAGGAGAAGTGCTCCTGTTTCCTCTCATGAACTTACTTGGTTTTGTAGGTAGGCAACCTGCAGCTGGTGCAGAAACATGGCCTGTAGCAGGGAGAGACAAAGAGGATATTTTACACAATAGAACTGGCACACCTCCCGGATAACAGCCAGAACGCTCAAACATAACTTTGATTTGTGATGAGAGATGATGTTGTTTAGGTATTTATCTCAGTCAAAGGAAGGAGGTTAGCACAACATGATGAGCAGAGATGGGTTACTTGTGTTGCTTTTGACTCATTGTGCCATTTACACAATTTAGTTTGATTATAAGCATGGGAAATGTCCAGACTCCAGGCATTTACTGTTATCTTGATGCTTCCATTTGTCTAGAAACACCTACTGCTGTTTTTATGCCCTTTACTGCAAAGATGCAGCTTCTTGTGCTTTTCCACAAATGCTTTTAATTTATGCACAAGAAAAGTCATGGTGAGAATTGAATTCAACAGGGCTTTTTTTTCCTACAGACAGTAGCGTGGCTAGCATTAGTTGAAAAAAAAAGAAAGATGTTTCACCATTTGTCTGCCAACATTTTGGATTTCTGCATTAATGTTGTAGTTCTAAAGAGAATTCCATGCTGGCTACCTCATATCCTTCATGCAACATCCAAAAAGCCCTTTATATTTAGGTTAATGTTGAATTTGGTTCAATGTAAATGCTCAAGAAATGCCTTTATTCCCCCCGGGAGAATAACAATATTTTTTCAGACAGTGCACTTACTGGAACAGCTGGTAGATATGCCATCCCGTAGAGTTGGGCAATTCTGAGGGAAAACGGAGTAATATTAATTTAGTTAAGCAAACACAGTGGTAGTAATTTACTTTCTGCTCAGACATGCACCTATTTTTGCAAGGCTATATTAAAACATTAACTTTCTGCTTTGTTGCCTTAGTTCCTCTGAATGAAATAAATAAAATGACAGGAATCTTACTATAATATTCCGCGTGTAGGTGGATTCACATAATCCTGTCGGAAGCTGCATACATAATATTCACATAACACTGTATGTTTAAGTGTAGGGAAACTACACATAAATGCAATTTGTGGGTCTTTACAAATACCTATATAAATGTATATACAAAGCTTAACTTAAAATATCTCTGTACACACTAACATGGAACCACACAATACACTGATAATATAGACATCGGTATTACTGCTGATAAGAATAACAGCCACGGCACTAAAGATAAAAGTATAGGTGTTGTTTTTTTTCCTTAAAAGACTTAACCAACAGTTTGTCTTCAATAAAATTTGAAGACAATGTGTACGTTTCATAAACAATGGTTGTACCTTGCCACCTCTTCATCTTGGTACATGATGAGTTGTAAGTTTTGTGAGTTGATGAGAAGGGCCCAACAAGGCAGACAGAACAGCAGCAGGATCAGCGAACTCCTCTGGAGAATCACTCCCACACGTTTCATGTTCTTACTGCCAAATGTCTGCAAAACACAAATGAGACAAATGAAAATTTAATCTGATTACATACTGTAGGTTCAAATGCACAATAACAACCAGGTGCAGATGATGTGGTTTGCTCACCTGAGAAATCAGTGTGTCACAGGCCACAGCTAGGCCATAGCCTGTTGCAGTTGTGGTCAAATTAATGGTCTGAGGGGTGGAAGACAAAATACAAACAAATCAGAGAACAAAAACTGCAGATTAGTTATAAAAAATGTATTTTACTCATAGTCCCTTTTTTGTTTATGTTCATAACTTTGAGTAATACATACTTTAATGTGATTTCTGGACACCCAGCTTCCCTACACCTCAGCTAAACAGTCCACCAGGCACCACTGTTCACATACATTTATCCTGTACGGCAGGTGCAGCATCTGGGTGAAAGCTGTGCCTGATGATGATATGCTGCCATCTCTTCCTGAAGCTGAATCAATGAGTAGGAAAGGACTCTCTTTATGTTGTGCACATACAGGTTTTCTTCTTGGCTGTAAATATATTTGGTATTTTCATGACTCAAAAAAGAACCTTACAGCAGTGAATGCACTGGACACAAAGGGACTTTTGACTGGCTTCTTCACTCCAGTGTCAGATAGAGGGGCTGTACTCCATTCATTCTCTTGTACCCAAGAGAACTGGGGATGAGATTGATCCTAGAACTGTGCGCCCTGGACAGCTGCGTGGTGCAGCCAGGTGACTGATTTACCATGACAGATTTTAATGATTGTTTAAAGAAGACTGTTTATTGTCTGTTTGTCCTCTGAGTGCAGTGTTTTGTACATCACATACCCCTGAGATTGTCTAAAAAGACTTTTAGGCTATTCATGCCTGAATCCAGAGAGTTTGCCATTTTTCACTCACTCCAATTTATCCAGCACCTAAAACCACATGAGAGTTTACAGTCGACTGGAAGTAAACGGCACTCCACCATGTCAGCAAGGGCTGTAATCTGGACTCACTCGCTCAAATCTTGCAGCATTTGGGCATGTCTATCAGAAACCAGTCAAACCACTGTTGAGGCAATAGTTTTGACAGCGTAAGAGTGCAAATCAGAAAATTATGGTCCACTTATGCAGGCAAGCGTAGTGATAGGCACATTGTCCCGTCTGTGACAGCTTCCGGACAGTGACCAGCTGGTACATTAAAGCTTGTCTGCAGATGTTGTGCACTACTCCATCTCAGTACACCATTTGCAGCTATGAAGATGAATGGTGCCATGGACATGATAATTAGACAACTTTTGGGGTCCCATGGTGCCATAAATTACAACATCCGAGAGTCAAGTCCAGCTATGAAGGAACTTTCTTGCATTTCCACATTCCTCTCATCCTCTCTCCTCCTTTCATGTCAGCTCTCTAACATCGCCTTTTATATTAAATACCCCTGAGTATAAGTCAAAAGTGGTTCAGTTGGACACATACACAAAGAGGAAAGATTATAAAATTTTTACTCCATTGAATATGATGGCTTGTGGTGTGATAAACTCACAGCTAGCCACACAGGGTTTGTTTGTTCTGTGGAGACTGGATGGTTGGTAAGCTTCAGTGTAAGCAAAGGCTAACTCGTATATGCTGTATATTGTTTTCATCACCAGTACCTTGCCCAGGAGATTGTATACAACACCTCTGTAAAGAAGCACTTTGGTTGCCACCCTGTCTGTTAATCAGGTTTAATTGACAGGATGTGTGGAAATCTTTTCTCCAGGCCTTCTCGGTCAGAACTAGATGGTAGACCAGGGTTGTGAAAAGCTTTAAACTCTGTCAAGTTCTTGACATTAACACTGAATTAAATTTGCACCTGTAATGTGTAAGGATTGCTACTCTCGATCCCACTGAGCGTCAGCGTTCCAGACTGCAGCTTGTTGCAGCAAATTTCAACTCACTGATTTGTTTTCCAGGTCCATATACTATGGTTTCTCCCAACACACCACATGCAAACTTAATGCTATCTGCCTAAAGCCAAATGGCAGCGAGCCAAAGTAAACGAGTGTCTGGTGAAAAGAGTTCAACATGTAGCTTGCCAAAGAGAGCCAGATAGTTTTGTAGACCAAGATGGCCGGCCAAACTGGGGCTGATGGTGTCTATGTGCATCAATCATGTGACTAACTTACATTCTTGTTATGTCCTTTTGCTCAACATCTTTCTGCTGCTAGTCTCATCTCAATCAAAACAGACTTCAATCTCAATAGAATAACCCATTAAAAACAAAAATTTAAAATGTGTGTCAACGTTTGAGGAAAAAGAGCTTTGCAGTTGTTTGTTTGCAGGACGTGTGTAAGTCAGCAAATGTTTGCCAACAAGTTAGCCAAGGATTTGTATCCTCTGTGGAGAGGTTTGGGAAAGTATTTCAATTCTATAATAACAGGTTTCATTTAGAAAAGTTTGTGCTACATTAATTAACTTTTAAAGAATCACTTCACTTTGCTTCTCATTAGTGTTTTGACAGTCTATACAATCCTGCATGTATTTTTTTCTTCTGTTTGGACAGTTACACAGTTAAAGTTACTGCTCTTTACCATTTTAGCGGTGACATGGATATCAGAGTGTTCATCCACAACAGACACCACGTCACACCAGTTACTGAAGACCTGGGCTCTCTCAGATGTAATACAGACACCAACACACTGTGGCAAACCACCAGTGCCAACACAACTAATAGTAAAAATTATTAAATCATTATAATTGGTCAATATGCCACAAAGGAGAATAGATAGTACCGCTGAGGCCAGTGCGTATCCAGCCAGTTCTGCATTGCCAATGTGACCACAGAATATGGTGATAACAAACGGCATGAGGAAGTTCAGAATCCGAGACAGCAGCTGTAGAAACAAACAGAAAGATTTGACTAATTTCCAAACAGCCTCATCATTGATCAGGTGAAGCTGATGCAGCAAATAATTGTTATTAACTAAGCTCAGACAGCTTATCTGTACTCAGAGAAGTAGTTTGAAGTTAGAGAGCAGTGTTGTGAAATCACCAAGCACAAACTGGTTTGCACTAGCATGAAGTGTAGACACCATTTTATTTCACCTTTTGCATATTGTATATACATTTCAGAACTAGTAAGGGATTGCACTGTTTGATTATATTCTGTAACAGTGTGCATTCAACAGAAACTCTGCAATAAACGAATACAGTTACCGAATCTATTACAGTTGCAGCTCTTTAAGAATTACATACCAATCCCCCCCCCCCCAAACAACACTTCAACTTTCCCCTACTCACCAATGGGCCCGTGAGCCGCAAGACATGGTAGAGTTCCTCTCTGTAGGCCAATGGTAGCCAGCGTCTCACACACGCACACCGAAACAGTTTGGAGCTGACTACTGCCACCACCTCATCTCCCTCAGCCACTGCCGTCTTGGCAACAGAAACCCCAGCAACGGGTTCTGCACCCAGCGAGGGTTGTGCAGGTTCCGCGGAACCCAGCTTCTCCATTCAAACAGTAAAAGAAGAGAGATGGGAGCGAGAAGGGAGAAAAGCTATGGGACAGGGGAGGGAGGGAGAGAGGGAGGGAGGGAGGGAAGGAGGGAGGGAGTGTGGAGAGAGAGTGCAAGGGGTAAGAGGGGCAGTCAGTCTATTTGGGTTTAGAAACATGCACTACTTCAAAGTTATTGATTAAATTATGTGGTTTGGAAGGGGGGAGATGAGAGAATGAATGCAGAAGGAAAAGAAAACAGAGGGAGGGGCCATTGTTGAAAGGGTCAAAGCAAGGCTGCTGAATGTTTCTTGATAGGGAGGAAATACACTGTGTCTACGTATTTTACTGTGTGTGTGTGTGTGTGTGTGTGTGTGTGTGTGTGTGTGTGTGTGTGTGTGTGTGTGTGTGTGTGGTCTTGCAAAGCTCAGTAGTAATCTGATGTGGAATGCCTATTTGCAAAGTGTACACTCAGAGTTCTGATGGCATAAACGCTGCAGGCTTTGATTAATTACTTGCGTGTTTTACAGGTACATGTTTGTGTTTGTTTGTGTGCATATGTATTAGGCGCTGATCTTATCTGCCTTGGAGTGGACTTTGAACAATGCCTTTATCCCTGGGGTCGCCCTCCTTATGTGTTTGACACATAAACAAACAGTCACATGTGCTTACTAACCTGCACTCATCTTTTTTTTTTCCTGACAGAGCTCTGTAACTTCAATATTTATTCAACTGGCATCTAGTCTTCAAGATACAGTACTTTTCAAAGTAGACAGAGCCAGGAAAGAACCAGGACGTGCACAGTTAATATGTGTCATTTAGCAGCAGCAAGGCCAAATTCACCTTCAGTCAATTTCTGTCTCAAAGTCTACATGATCAAACACAGATTGACCTTTAGTATGAGAGAAGTCATAAGCACAACAATCAGCTTACACAGTAACGATGAAGACGCTTCAAGTGTGTGTGTGTGTGTGTGTGTGTGTGTGTGTGTGTGTGTGTGTGTGTGTGTGTGTGTGTGCATGTGTGGTGGGAAAAAAGAGATTCCTGCGTGTGTCTATCTAGTAATTAGGTTACAAGCTAGTCAATTGTGCAACATGAAATAAAGAGCACATTATTCCTCCGCAATTACGCATGCTGCAATTGCTGCTAACCTTTGCTCTTTGATCTGATTGACCATGCACTTGCTTTTTTAAAGAGCAGGTATAAGAGGCTGTCAAAGATTGAATATTATTCACTGATTAAGTGAATTTTAATGCTTGTAATGCATTAAAATTCACTTCATCCAATGCAAATACATGACCAAAGAAGAGGGGAAGTTTGAAGGAGGCATGACTAATACAACTGACACTTTCTATGCCCAGTCAAAAGCACATAAGGGATTATTTTTGAGAGCAAGTATAAGAAGCTGTCAAAGACTGAAAGCAGGTTGAGCAGATACAGGCCTAACATTTTAAGAAGCTTAAATGTGAGCTCTTGTTGAGACAGGACAGAAGGAAATCAAAATCTGATTGAATGAAAGTATTAACAGCAACAATGATAAGAAGGTGTGATGTATACAAATTCAAATTCTTATCTTTATTCTAATGCAGGGTTACAACGTGGTTGACATCTAATGATCATTGTGAAGCCTATAAAAATCAACATTATCAACTGCAAATTAGACTATTAACAGACACTCCACCACAATGATATTATCATAAGCACATTATGGTCTGATATTAAGGTTAGTAATGCTATTGATACATTTGTACTACTTATACTAAAATACACTGAAGTTCTCAAGCATGAAGCTCATGTTTAAAAGGTTGGACACACACACACACACACACACACACACACACACCAATGATGAGTTCACTCTATAAACTAATCTATAATTGTGGAATCCGTGTGAAGCAGCTCACCTGTTCGCTGTGCAGAAAAGCATTTACGTGAATAAGGCCATGTAAGATCACAATGTCATGTCGGAAGATTCAAATACTTTATGAAGATAACACTGCTGTGCCATATGAGTAAAGTGCACAGAGCCCTTCTCTCAGTTTGGAGTTAACATGTATTGATCCTGCTGTAGTGTGATGGTGACAGCTATTTAATAAATTCTAAGACGAGCATGCATTTGTTTGGTCAGCGTGAGCAGTGTCTGGCAGCTTTTCAAGCCCAAAGTGTTAGAGGTAACAGCACTTTGATCTGACAGGTGAAATTTGGATGTCAGGGGGTGGAACACAGCTCCTGTGGGCTAGGGCCCAATTTTACCTCCTGTTCTCACGGCTCTCATAGCGTCATTTTCGCCCACTGTTTTAAGCGAAAAAGCAGTGTGACTCCATATCCCATTTATGCTTTAAATGTTTTTCCTTGTCATATGAAATCCATGAAATTGTACCTAAAATACACATTTAACTTTTTTGTCATATCCCAAACCCATGAGGTTTTCACTCAGTCCTGTGACCCTAACACCCCCTCTAAAAATGTGGAACATTCCACAGGTCACATGCTCAACAGGAAACTGCATCTTCAGAAGACAATGGGAAGAGGAAGACCAAAAGTAAGTTTTTGCACTTTCTTTTCTGTGTATTTGATGATATGTAACTGTGACTGAAAAGGTCAATCTCAACATACTGTCCTGTTATTGAAATGATTTCATAGAGGTTATTTGTTCATCTTGTTATGCTCATGTTATTAGCATGATCGCCATTTGGCTACATTTTATGTGTTTGCTAACTCTATGCTAAAACTCAGTCCTGTTACTTTCATGTGCTCATAAAGAATAATTGGACTGAGTAACAGTAACAGACGTGAGTAGCAGTTAATTGATTTATTAGCAGAAGTGGACCAAAGCATAAACCTGATGGTTAATAGTTAGGGCGTGTACCATACATGTGAATAATGATAGACAAGCAGTATGTACCCGACCCGTCACTATATTTGAGTAACAGCAGGGAACACACTGCCCGCGTTGCGTGAGCGTTGCGGCTGACGTCGCTGACGTCGTTGACGTCGTTAACTGCTGCTATGGCACCATGGTGGTCTTACAATATATCCAAAGATCCTTTAAACCTCTATTTTGATGTCCGCGGTAAGACGGCTAATTAGTACGACACAAGACGACGGAAAATACCGCCAATTACGTCTAAAGCATAGACTGTATATAAAAAGGTCTAAAGACAGAAAAGGCCGTGTTAACACGCCACTTTTAAACGTCTTAAGACGTTTACAACATCAATATTTCTATTATATAGGTTGGCTCAACATATCTATCTATCTTGTGATCACGTAAACTCTTGAGAATGGGGAGGTTTGGGCTACGTACGTATCGTGTCATATGGTCTTATACAGCTGTGAATCAGTATTTGGGACAGTCCATTTGTGTGGAGGGGGAGCAAGAATTTTTTTAAACTCCTGACTAAACCACTGAAAATTGTGAAAGACAAGCTTGGACAATTCAACATCGTGAGCGGGAATTTGAGCGGGTTTAAGTGACATTTATTTAAGTTCAAGTATCCGTTTGTTTAAAGTATATGTTAGTTGTTCAGGTGTGCTCCTCTCTGCTCCCTGCTCCACTACAGCTCCGCCCCCTCACCTGCTCGCTCTCTACGGCCACTACAGGTTCTCGTTCCTGCTCAGAAGGTGAACAACAGACCATATGTATGTTTTTCATTCAACAGGAAAACACTCTCGCCACTAATCAGAAAGGATTTTAAACAGTTTACACATGAATCAAAGGCTTACTGAACCCAAATTCTTTCTTTCCTCCCCCTCTGCTCAAAATTCAACAGGTTGCCATTTTGTGCTCTAATACTGCCATTCAGTGGGCACCTAGACAAACACACCACATCAAATGAATGTCAATTATGATTCTGAACTTAAATTTTTCAAATACTAGCCTATGAAATGCAGATATAAATAATGTCAATATTATTTATATTACATTATTTTTATTCATAATGTCAATATTCCTAACCTCAATTCATAGGTTGAATGGGGAATTGTTTCTTCTCTTGAAATGATAAGGCCTGTGTAGGGTTTCCCCTCAGAAATTGATGAAGTGGTAGCAACCAAATTCAAACGCCTTAAGACGTTCAAAGTTATGTTAATAAGTTTATTATTCACCATAAGTACCTTGAATGAGTAACTGGTTGCTATGTAACGTAAGCCGTTCTCTACCTCCAGACATGATTACCATACACCTCAGGGTATTTCGTGACGAGGATCTATCTTCCGATAGTCTGAAATGACTATGAATGTATTGATTACACCTGATATAGTGATTTACTGTAAATGCCATCACTGGTATAAAACAGTATATGCCGCTGGCTCTACAGTTTAATGCCGGTAGAAAACGGATGACCCCATTAATCTTGTTTGTGTTATCACTCCAATGTTCATCTAGTTTTCCTAAACCTTACCTAAGTTCCCAGGGTACAGGCCATAATGACCTTCACTCTGTATACAATGGTTTACTTTTTGGACACCCTTATGACTGATAGTGGACAGCCGGAGACACTTCTCTCCTCCGTTGCTAGGGTAACTAAGGGGCTTATAGATAAGGAGGTAGGAGGAAAACATAAGAATTTCCCCAAATCTAATTATTGTCAAGGGTGACAAGAACGAGACACATGTAATATTAAGTGGGTAAGAACATATGACAATTGTGGACTTTGGTGTCCAATAGCATCTTCACACATGAATGTTTAGGATAAAGTTTAACCTTATATGGAGTAAGGTGAATGAATGTTGCTGCCATGTGATACCTGGGGTTATATACCCATGGTCATACAAGAAACCTTCAGAAATTGGTTTGGCACTACTATGGTTACTTGCTGTCATTGTACTGCTCATCACTTTCTCTGCAGCGTGTTAACTTTAAATCAATACTTCTGCCTGAGACATCTGAACTCCTGGTCATCGTATTTTCTTCAGCTCACAAGAATTTCAATCACACTGTCTTCTAACATAGCCATCATTAGGCCACCGCGAAGTTCACATTGAGCTATTCAAAAATGCAGTGGTAGGTTTTTCTCCTGTGACGAACAAAGGTATGGTCTATACATTTTTGAAAATAAAAAAATGGATTTTGCCTACTTCAAGCTCTGCTTCAAAGTAACGAATAGGCCTACTTTATAGTAATGTTGTGGAGTCAAAAGTACAATATTTGTGTATGTGTGTATAAGTGTAGTGGAGTAAAAGTCTCCAAAGTTGACAAAAAAAAATTACATACAGCTTGAAAAATGTACTTTGTACTCTCAAGTAAATGTACTTTGTTGCTTTATTAGTGTGAATATTATGCCAATATTATGCTACTCACCAGATTTTTAAGTTTTACAGTTGACATTACTGAAATTGTTGACATTTAAGATCAGTTTTACAATCTGATTATTATACCTACAGGGAGCCAATCCACCACTAAGTGCTGCAGAAAAGCAGCGGCGCTATCGCGCTCGACGTGATGCTGACCCATGGAAGAGGGAGAAATATTTAGAGACGCAACGTGATAGATACAGGAAGGACCTAGAGTCAGGCAGGAAGAAACCCATTGATGGCCTCAGTGAGAGAAAAAAGCACAAATGTCGCAGAAAATGGAGGGAGACTTACCATAGGATCAAGAACAGGAAAGAAGCTGCGGAGCTGTTTGCTATCTTGGAAAAGACAGGAACAACAATTGAGTTGTTTAATGTCAAGGAGGAACCAGTAGAGAAAGCAGTTTTAGAGCTGCCCAATGATGTGCCACCAGTTCCATCCTCCTTGAGGATGCATGATGACGACTGCGTGGTGACACAAAATGTGAACTGTGAGTGTTTTGACGCAAAGTGTTGCACAGTCAGTCATCAACAGACGACTCCCACAGCCACAGAGGTTCAGTGGCAAAGTCCTGATGCTGTTGGCAAATGGTGTGTTCTGAAGTACGACGGTCACCTGTACCCCGGCATCATCATAGACACAAGTTCAACACATGTTGAAGTCCGTTGTATGGAGAAGATTGGGGTCAACAGGTTTTTATGGCCAGCCTGCGAACATATCCTTTGGTGCCTGTTTGAAGATGTTGTGTGTACCATCCCACCCCCAAGGCAAGTCACAGGTCGCCACATGGAGATTGAGAAAGAAGTCTGGGCCAAACTAGAGAAGCCGTCTTAGAAAAAGTAAGGCAAGTTTGTTTTCATGAATTTATTGCAATTTTAGCTAAAACACTATCGGATGTAGAGTTGTCCTAAAGTTGATTTTAGGACTAATTCTCAAAGCACAGATCTGAGGACTTGTGTGATATCTTCAGCTTTTTATCTTTGCTGTCTTTGTTACCTTTTGTAGAATATGGAGAGGACCCATACCGTGCAGGAGCCAGAAACACCCACCCATGACATGCTGCAGGGAAGGAGCGGGACACCCCTCCACCCTCTCTATCTGTCTCCCCCTTCCTCTCTCGCTCCCTCTTTCTCTCTCCACCTCCTTTGCTGTAAAGAAGTACAAGCACATAGCACATCCCTTCAACACAGACAACCCACACACAACGTGCACACTTACATAAACACACAAAAAAAAATACACAGATACACTAAAAGATACACGCATATACACTGTTAGGCACGTACTCACATACAGACACATATTCCTGTTTTTGTTTTGTTTTATTTAGATAAAGCACTATCTTTTCAGTCATGTTTGGTCCATCATTTATCCAATTGTGAAATAAATTACATGATAAAAAGATGAATAATTTAAGGTTTGGCTCAGCATTTTTTTGAAAAATACAACTTTTGTGCAACGATACTGATTTTCAGTCACACGTTGATTATTTGAACATGTAACCAATGATTTCTGTAAAATAAACACTTTAGGGGAAAACTGACGAATCTGTTGATTTGCTTTTAAACATGCTTTTTAAATGACGAACATTTTGGTAACAGGACTGAGGAAAAAGCAACTGTTTTCCACTTAGAAACCTTGTAATAAATGAAATAAATTTGCAATTGAGCAATATTCATTTTGAATAGTTTGAAATGTGTGTTGTTAGATTCGGTGGGTGAAAAACCATTTTAAAAAATGAAGTTTGATTTGGAAGGGTTACAACAAGCAAGGGGGACCCAAGTGGGAACACAATGTTTACGTTTTTATAAAACAAATTTTAAAAAATCTGATTTTTGGCTTTGTAGAATCATAATTTTTACATTAAACGATAAAATATAAGTATAAAGTGCAAATGTAAAAGCACTTGTAAAGGCTATACTGGGTCTCTAGCAGCTTTGTCATCAGCTTGCAGCAAAGCTGTGGTTTATTACCCGTTTTCACAACAATGCACATATTGCATCTCAGCTTACTGTCACTCATCAGACTGATTCAGAGTCACACCCATATCTTTTTATTCAGGAGCACCAGAATAGCTTGACACTGTTTTCCTCTCCTGTTAGAACACCAGGAAATATGGATAATGTGAATTTGATTTAAAAATAAAACCAAATAAAGATAATTTATAATATTTTAAATATTTGTATATATTTTTTTATATATACAAAGACAACTGGCAAGCAAAGAGTTACATGACTTAGTGTTGTGACTTTTATAAGTTTTAAATCTAATTGTTGGCTTCCACAGTGACTTGCTTCATCAACACGTATAGGCCTATTGTGTCAAATATATTAGATTGAATAATCAATAGATTATGGGCTTTAAAAACCTTTAACTATGAAAAGCATATGAAGAGAACGTATTTTAATCCTTAGGTCCACACCCAACACATTTTAGTGCCACTGTAAAGACTATAGCCAATAAAAACTTTTCCTGTGTTTACACATAAGTGCACAACAATAAAAGAGAGAGAGAGAGATGGGTGGGAAGATTGACAGGAACAGACAAGTGGAATGATGAGAAAGCCAGTCAGAAACACGCGAGTGAGGTTATAAAAAGTGTCCTCATCTGCATGAGAAGCCGCATATAAGAGCTACTGAAGATTCAAACAGTCCTTCACATCCTCATACTCACACACAGGGAACATCAGAAATAAAACGGACAAGAAATAGGAGGAAATAATTATTGCCAGGTAAGTACCTCTGATACAAAACCTTTACGCGTCAGTACACAAAGGTATGAGCTATCATAAATTTTATATGTTGAAATAATGTTACAGTTTATTTTATGCATAAGAACCGAGAGAGCATTCGCACCGTGCGACTAGTAACTTCCACATAACTTGGCTGGTAGCTGTAATTCTAATGATTTCTTGTATGTAAACTGCAATCACATTTTTTTTTTTGTTATCTTCAAGTAATCAGTGCTAGCAAGTACAAACTGAAAATTACAACTGTAGTAAACAATGACTTTTAATGCTTAAATATCTCATAATATCCCAGATATTCTAAATGGGATCTGATATACACACTTAATGACTAGAACTGCACCAAAACGCCTGAGAGTGATATGCATGTAAATTATCTCTAGCTCTGTTCTACAAATATCAGATGGCAAGTTTTTCTAGTGTTTTACCAAAAATGTCTGTTGTGACATGATTGCCCTAACAGCAACTGAGAGCACTAATTCAAACAAATTTTATCACTGGAAGTGACTAAAAGTTTTTTCTGTTGAAAAGTGCTGAACTTTTGGTCAATTCAGATCTCATGAGAATTTTAAATAAGCACTGCATGAGTGATCTCTCTGAGGATCTTTCCCTTCCTTCCAGGTTCACCCAAGGAAGAGAAGATGATGTTCAGACCCTCTCTTTTCCATCTGCTCTTCTACTGTGCAACCCAGACACTGGGTAAGCATGTGTTGTTGGTCACATATCTGACCTTGGCTTAAATTATTCCAATAGGATACATTTTCTCACACCTTTAGCGTAATCACTTTAGTTTTCACTGCTTCACTGAGTGATCCCTTAAAGTTTCAACTTTCCCAAGGTGTCAAGATCCAGTCTGAACCAGAAGTCAGCGGTGAGGGTGTCATACAGACAGAGCTGCAGAGAACAGTGACTCTTCTCTGCCTGCCTGACGGCGGCTCTGAGACTCAGGCTGACGAAGAGCTGGTGTGGCTGAGGAATGGCGCTGTGGTCATTCTGAGGGAAGAAAACAAGAAGGGTCGCAGCAGCGTGTGTGTTACACCCGTCATCCATGAAGATAACGGTGCCACTTTCACCTGCCACCTGAGTAGAAATGCCACAATTAGGGCCTCAGTCACCCTGAATGTCACATGTGA
Organism: Seriola lalandi dorsalis; assembly: GCF_002814215.2. Taxonomy (NCBI): domain Eukaryota; kingdom Metazoa; phylum Chordata; class Actinopteri; order Carangiformes; family Carangidae; genus Seriola; species Seriola lalandi. Next base: position 944,597 of record NW_019525225.1, read on the forward strand.
GTCTCTTCAAATAAATAAATGTTGGAAGTTATAAAACTGACATACAGTTTTTTGGTTTACTTATTCTTGAGCCAGTTTGGATTGTATTGGTGATTTTGGGTGAAATATCTCAATAACTATTAGATGGATTGCAATGAAATGTTGTACAAACATTAATGTCAAATGTCAAAATTTCATGGTAATCTGAGATATTTCAGTCTGGACCAACTGAGATACCAAATGACATTGCCATCCATAGAGCAATGCTAGCATACAGTAGGTTCGACCGAATCTATTCTGTAAATGAAATGTGTGCATCTATCTGAAAAAAACAAATCATATTATCATATTTGTGTCAAATACTTCAGCAGCATCAATACTTTATCTCTGATGTTCCTCTTCAGATCACCCACAGCTCTCTGGGTCAGAGGAGGTTGCAGTAGAAGATGAGTCAGCGCTAGTCCTGCGGTGTGATATCTGGGCCAATCCACCGGTCTCATCTGTGTCGTGGACACTAAATGGAAGCGCAGTGGATCTATTTGCAGGTGGTTTCACGGTGACCAATGACGGCTTTACAAGCCAGCTGACTGCCAGCAGCGTGGAGAAAAGCGTGCATGAAGGCACGTATCAGTGCACAGCTAACTCTCCCGTCTATGGAGAACACAGCAAGCGCTTTCAAGTCACAGTAACAGGTCAGTTCACACAATCAGTATGACACAATTTTGCTGAAGCCACATCTCAAGGTTGAATATGCTTATTTGATATTAATCAGCACATGAAATGATGAGCCACTTAGTGAATGTGAAGTAAGAAAAAGTGGGCTGATCACCTTCTTCCTCACCTGTAGAAAAGACCATGAAGTTCCCACTGATGCCCATGATAGCGGGGCTGGTGGTGGTGATCTTAACTGCACTTCTTGCTGTGGTTTCACGGTGGAGCAAAATCACAAAGGTAACATACAAAACATACACACATATGGCTCAGGGACTGACTCTGAATCATTGCAAACCAAACCCACTAATGCTTTATGTCTCTTTTGACAGTGCTGCAAGTAAGTTGTGTCAGTTGGTCTCTGCTTCACCAAATGAGGCCATGAAGATACCACCCCTCTCGAATGAGTGCAAGAGACTGTGATCGTCCATTTATGTAGCCCCGTTTTTAATTTTATATGATATTTAAAAAGAAAGGTTCAGCATTTTAGGAAATGCATCTCTTCGCTTTCTTGCTGAGATTTTGAAGACAAATCCCACATCTGTCTGTGAAACGTGAAGCTACAGCACAGCGGCTGGTTAGCTTGGCTTAGCATAAAGACTGGAATCAAAGGGAAACAGCTAGCCTCGCTCTGGTCAGAGGTAACCCCTTATAAAACTAGAGTGGGTGGTTTATAAACAAAAGTTAATGTGTTAATTAATGAGCTTTATAAGTGCTGGAAGGTGAATTTTACTTAACTCTAGAATCAGAATAGCTAGACCTATTTCTCCTGTTTCCAGTGTTTGTGCTATGCTAAGCTAAAGAGCTGCAGGGAGTAGCTTCGTATTTACCATAGAGTCGTAGGAGTGTTAGCAATATGACTCTCGACAATAAAGCAAATAAGCATTTTTCCTAACATGTCTTTTAAAATCTACTGTCTACTGTACTAGCTGTTGTTCATTTATTTGACCATTGATTATGGCAGCAGGATCTGTGAAGTTTGCTACAATACCTTGAGATGATCCTTAAACCTGTTATTTAATCGTGTGATGCGCCCTGACCCTGTGATGCAAAAGTGGGTTTTAAGTCTCCATCACCTCTTTTCTTGTTGATATCTTTGGAATAAAAGTGCCACAATGTAAACCACAAGTCCAGTTGCCTATTTGACAGTTTTGGTTTGAGGATAGAATTTGGGGGCAGTGAATTTATGTCATCAGTGGAGCTCCTATTTCCAACACATGGCAGGAATTTGCATAAAATATAGTGTTTAATACAGTTTTTACATATCATATATTGGCAGATTGACATATATATTTAACACTTCTATTGTATGAAAAATGCATATAATATGTCCAGTTACCCAAGTAGCCCATTTTGCTCATTGTTGTCCACATGTTGTGGCTCTGCAGTGGTCAAGTCATAAATTATATGATTATTCAATACATACATTTTTAACTGGCCATATACACATATACATATAAAGCTAGATGGATTAAACTCATGTTATAAAATGAAAGAAAAGCAATAATTATTTTTAAATAATAAGAACTTTTATAATCCCCATGTTGATGCTTTTAGCCCTCCTGATGTAAAGGTTGGTGTAGGTTTCAGAGACATATCTGTCAAACAACAACAGAATAAACAGGTGTGTCTAATAAATGTTCATCCAAGAACTGACTGAGAGTCGAAATCCTGGTGTCTAGTTTTCACATTTGGACTGAACTTTAACTCCTGACTCAACAGTACAATCGAGGCTTGTTAAAATCATGTTATACATTTACTCTTAATGAGACAAAAGGACAGGGACTTGCCATGTCATGAGGGGTCAAGGTCTAGAGTTTTGTGTTCTTACCAATAAAGAAACACTTAACATGTTGACATAAAACAATGCAATACCAAACGAGAGCACGTTTGTCAGGAATGCACAGGTTTGATATCAGCTTCAAGAGGTGATCAAATATACAATATAAAGACAAGCTTACTGTATGAGTCATGGCTTTTATTGTAAAAGAAGCTGCTGGGTTGTGCCTGGAGCTTTGAATCGCCACTCAAGAATTGACCTCTTCTGTGTCAGGCTTTTCAGTTAGCTACAAGTGTGTCCAAAAGTCAGTAATTATTAATAATGTAAATGTCTAATTGATCCCTAATGGGAAATTCACAGCTACCTAACAATTGTTTGAAAAGGGTACTGAGAAGACAGATGTCGCTCAATTGTAATGGTCTAATATGTAAAAATGAGGATGTGAATGATTTTTTTATTTAGGTTTATGACCACACTCAACATATGCAAAAAAAAAAGTCTGTCTATTTTACATTGAGACAAAAGAAACTTTCTGATGTCTCCCCATTGACTGTGCAGACATGGGGAAACTGCCCTTCTGTATCTTCTGACTGGCCCTAAACAATAGTCTGATCTTCGCTTTGTGTCACGTTGCTGTGCTGTCATGCTGGGAAGCCCATTTTGTCTAGATATATTTGTCCTAAATTGTTTTTGCAAAACACAGGTTCATCACAAATTGTTTTATGAAACAAAATAACAAGAACATGAAAAGTTAATGAAAAGTGGAAAGACAGGTTTGTTAATGCCTTTATTAAATCACCTTTGACTAAAACAAAAAGATTTCAGAGCACTGGTGCCTGTAAGCATTTTACATGCTGGTCTATAGTGACATCTGCTGGACACTTCAAATCCTCTCCTATCTATGGTAATTGCACTTTTATGTCAATGTGCAAAGAGACAGAATGGAATTAATGTGAGAAAATTACAATCTTCACTGGGTGTGACAAAGAACGCGCGTTAACAGTACTTAATGAACAGTTGTCCCTGTTCTGTTGGTGTCGACAGACTGCATAATCCACAGGACAGTCGTGTATTTATCATAGAAAGGTATTTAATCTAATCTTTAAGCATCTATTTCCACTGGGATTTAGAATCTGTATTTCAAAGGAGAATAAAAGCATCAAGGTAAAAGTTAAGATTGTTAATTAAACAACAAACAAAACTCTCCACATGAGCTTGTTTGAATCTTAGCTAAAAGAAAAAATTATAACAAACTCTTTGAACATCAAATGCATTAATACAAGCCTTTTTAATGCTTTTATAGTGAGTGCCATGATGAGATAGTAAGATATGGTTGGACAGTATAGACACAATGAAATATTAACTTATTCTTGACATTATGTTAATATAATGTGGTGGCATTTGGGTATAACTAATGGTACTTTTTCACATGAAAAGTTTTTGTTCTTAAAGAAAGTGTTGTGATGACCTAACAGGACAAAGAATTCAGACAATCCCCACATTATCTTTGCTAAATTCTGTCTTCGTTATAAATGGGACAGACAAAATATTAGAATCATTTCTCAATATACAACAATCCAATGACACTTCTAACTGGCCTCAAAACTTGCCAAGTTGAACCAACATCTATCTCATGCCAAGTCAATAAAAATGGAACATCATAAACCTCACAAAGATAAGCTTTATTACTGGACTGTTGCATTGGATTGTATTATAGGCTGGAGCTGAAAAACTGCAACTCATGGTACATAGCCTGTATTCTGCTCATTGTCCAAATAGAATATTCAGTACTGTATCAAACTGTGCTTAAAGAATATATCAGAGGGGTAAGTGGTATGATGATGATTGTGAAATGTATACAGTGAATCTGCTTATTAAGAGGAATCTCAATTTTTTAACAGTCAAAAGAGCATAGAGGAGAACAGTTGATATGACAATATGATTAACTTGTAAGGAGTCTGAGGCTACAATTTCATGAACAATCGATATTAATTTCACATACAGTATTTCTGTAAAAATGAAATCCATAATTAAAATGAAAATAATTGGCTTGAAACAAACAACCGGTTTTCAGTGCATTGTAGATGACCATATCATCATGTCTATTTTTTTTCTCCATGTAGTGCCTTAAAATAATTTGTCTCAGCCTTGAACCATTTTTTTGTGATCATTTACATTTATGTTTCATTTGCTCATTGAAAAATATAAACACACAGTTCTTTTCTGTAAATTAATCTTCCACACAGCATGTTCAGCATCAATCCAAAAAAAAGTGTCAAATATAAACTATACATATATAAATTCATAATAGTGTCACATTAGTTTGTATGATGTTAAAACAGACTTATCTGACCTGGTTAGGCCATTTTGGTCTGTATTAAAGCTCCAAATTAATTTCATAGCACTTTATGGTGACGTACACGTGGAGACGTAACGTATTACGTCATTGAGGATGCTTTGCGTGAAGGGCGTGGGGATGAATGTGTGTTGTGTGTGCGTTCCGCGGTCCACCGCCAAATTCAAACAGAGAAAGAAAGAAACAGAAGCAGCAGGCAACTGAAGTACACAGGACACACGACTCACAGCTTTCAGGTAACCTAGCGGCACAGGAGACGGTTGGAAGCTGTTTTTCTTTTGTGTGTTCTCTTAAATCAGGTATTTAACGAATATTTATTTTAGCTTTAACATTAACGAGCTAACGCTGTTAGAGCAGATAAGCTAACATCTTCTCAGGCAGAACAGCTCTTTTTGTCAATGAGTGATAATCACAGGCCTGTTATTGATAATGTAAAAAAAAAATCATCAACGTTACCATTTGTGGCCTAAGTGTTAACGTTAAATCACTGTTATTTTTCTCTGGTAGCGTTTTGGATGAAGCCATCCTTGGTTAAGTTAGAAAGGGCAGGGCAGTCTTCCCTGCAAGAGATCCTTACCAAACAAAAGCCTCGGCCTTTTGCTAACAATTGACTGCTCCTTGATTATATGGATTGTTAAGGGTCATTTGCTCCTTCATTTTTCATTGTATTTCTTCAGTAACTGAATGCTGTGGAGTAAATTCTTAAGATAAGATAAACTTACATTACTATAATTGTAAAGAGATTGTTTTGCTTGTTTGTCTCCATCGTAATACATGGATATTTCTTTCTTATTTACTTCTGTACTACTTAGTGTGACGTGTTGCATAACTTACTTTCTTCAAGTTTTATACACTTTCACAAACTTAAATAACTAGAAAGAAACATCATGGGCAAAAGTTTACTTTTTTACAGCTGCAACTAACAATAATTGTCATCACTGATGATCTCTAGTTTCATAAAATGCTGGAAATTAATTTTTTTCTGATCATGATTTCCAAATGACTGAATTATTGTAATTGCTGTAACTACTACTAAGTAAACTGAGAAATCAATGTATTGTTTCAGCACTGTTTTTATTTTCCTAAAATCTTTATAAACCACTTGAAATATAATTATTGTAAAACATATTCTGCTGTTTTGTTATCTTATTTCAGTCTAGTCAGCATGGCATCTTCAATGATGGATGGAGTTGGGAAAGCTGTGGTGGGAGTCTGGCGGGCACACACAGTCCTGGATGAGTCTGACGGGGCAGAGAGCTCCCCTGAAGCCCCAGACCGTTTCCGCAAGCTCCGCTCCTCGTCTTCACTTAACTCTCTGCGAATGTCTTTGCGCAAGCGGCTCCCTCTACGTTCTGTCCAGACCAACTCCCTCCCTGAAAATCCAACTTGGGAAACCCTGAAGGGGCAACCAAAACCCAGCACGGTCCGCAAACTTACTCGCAATGCTCGGAACTCCATCAGCGGAGTGTGCCAGGTAGATTGATTGGCATGGTTTTAAGTTGGCTGGATTTGGAGGTGCTGGTCAATGCCAAAGAGATTTTGTGTGTGAAAATTCATGGGAGTGAAGTGTCTATCTTTCTTTAAATTTTTGATGCTATCAACACCAACAACAGCTATTAGTCATTTGTCCCCATCTCTTAATCATCTTTTCTTCTTCTTTCTCTTTCACCCAGAGGCTGCAGAGGACCAGACAGTTTTCACGTGAGGAGTGTTTGGTAGCCACCCCAGGACGGACATGTGATGGGGAAGACGCTGGTGCATCAACTTCTCATACCCCAAAGCGTACGCCTGGTCGAGCTGCAACACCGAGACGCACCCCCAGATCAGCAGCCAAACCTGGGCATACTCCAGGCTCTAGAGGAAGAAGAACTCCTGAGGCTGGTGTACGGGGGGTGAAAACAAGAGGAGGCAGGAGACAGCTGGTCCGCATGGCTGCATTACGAAGTCCCTTTGCCTCACCCAACACACAGAACCAGAGGATGTGAGTCTTTTATTATTTACCAGCTGCAACTTGCATTCATCCATTATACAGATTCAAATTTTATTCCTTGTTTGTTGGTTTCATTTCGGATTATTTTGAGTGTTTTCCTCTACTGTAATAGAAAGTTTGACCGAGATTTGGAGTCTGTGTCCAGTGGACTCAAGAGGCTCAAATATCTGTCCAAGGCCTTTGATGACATAATTGGCAGAGACGACAGGTAAATCATCTTTATTTTGAGTTAAATGTGTTTATAACAAGGCATGTGGTAAATTGAAATATCACTGTTCTTTAATTTTACTAATAATCATAAGTGTTTGTATTAGTTTTTGTAGTTGTAGGTAATACATGGTAGGTTAAAGGCAGTTTAGATACTACAGCTATTTCTGTATGTATGTGTTGTCTGTATTTGAGGAAACCAGTTGTCCATTTCCTCTTATTTGTACATATTCTGCATAAAGGAGATAGCAGAATCACACGGCCTCCCTCTGCTTCCTCACCCTCCCACCCAAAGAATCCCTGTCCACAGCACAGCTTGTAGGTCCCCAAACCTACTTCCCCTCCCCCCACCCACATTGTTCCCGCTTCAGTTTGAAACTGGGTCTGTGTTTCTGGTATTCGGACAAGGAGGGAGTGAGGGGAGGGGAACAGCAGGAGGAGAGGGAATGGGTGTGGGAACTTGAGCCAGATGAAATGACAAAAATGTGCTTGAGAGAGCCTGGAGTATACTTGCATCACTTCCTGTGTTGACTTTCAAAATGTTAGAGCATCCAGAAAGAATTAGATACATTGTGAAAAGCGGAAAGGCTCATGGACAGTGACCACGTCTGTTTATCAGTGTGAATTATGTGCAGCCAAACGCTTTCCTTGCTGTATGTACAGGTCGTCTTGTGGGAATTTAAACACAAGTTTGTTTTCCTCTTACAACAGGCAGTTCGACTATTCCCTTATTGTGGAGTAGGGAAGAAGGTAAATTCAAACGTATGCTACTAAAACCAGATGAGTTATGTAAAAATATGCTCTGAGTATAACTAATATTGTGACATGAAAGCGCATGGCAGAGTTAGCCTGGTGCCTGTATTTCGATGCATGAGCTGTGTATGAAATTGTTTTAGTTTCTGACCTGTCGCAGTGAAAAGCTGCTCTTTTGTGGCTGATGAATAACTGGCGTTATCCAAGTAAAGGATTCTCATCTTCTCTATCAGACTCGCACTTCCTTCCTTTACTACTCTTTGCTTTACATATCGGCTCGTTCTCTGTCGCCTTATCGGTTCTTAAATACTTTCTGCTACTTACCAGTATGTCTACAAGTCTTGGAATAGCCTTAAGAAATTGATATTATGTTATCCAAAGTCCAGGTCATATATAGACTCTGATACTGATAAATGTCACATTGTTTCAGAAATTTGGAAACTTGTTTCTAGGTGAAAGAAATGTTGTGCCCTCATACATTAACATTTGCTTTAATCTTGTCATTTTTAAAGATGATCATATCAATCAGAAAAAAAGAATTTGTATGGCAACTTGTGATACACAAAATTCAGCTCAAATTCTTTAATAACTTATTTATAACTTTTACATATAACAAGAGGAGAGAAGTGTACTGATGAATGATTACTTTTGTCCTATTTTCCATTTCTCATTGGTAGTCAAGCAGTTTTAAAAACCAGTCTCCATTATTATCTGTGCATGCTTTCTGCGGTAACCGTTGTTCTCCCTCTCTGTAGACCCAGTACAGGGGGGCGTTCTGGAGGAGCAATGATGAGAAAGTTGGATCCCAGCGGTAAACTGAGTCGCTCAAACCTCACACGTCGAGCCACGAACTTCTCGAACACACTTGGAGGTTGGGCCCAAACAGCTGTGAACACTATTAGCAAACCCAACTGAACTACAGGCATGTGTGTATGTAAAACACAGGACCTTAGCTATGTTTCACATTTATCATTATTGAGGTATTTACATGTAGTATTGTCATGATATTGGGAGACTGTTACGTGGCAGCTTTTTTTTTTTCAACCTATGCTGTGTGTAATTAGCAGCAGTATGTATATCATGTTTACTTGTCTCAGGTTAGCTAGTTGTGGGTAAAATATCCTCATTGTAGCTATCAAAGGGATTTCTGTATTGTGTATGTACCTGTCATAGCTGCTACAACCAAATGTATTAGTTACATTTTCAAAATACTAATATTGTCGTTTGTATTCACTCTCTCTGCCTAGAAACTTTCTGCTAGTGTCTGAAATCTACTTTAAAAGAAATGCTGCATGAGACCAAAATTGTATCTGCAGAACTAACACTAAATTTACTGACAGGGGGGAGATGCATTTTCCTCTACTTTATATGTATGCAATGATGTCACTAACATTTGTTATACCTTTTTTAAATGTCATTTGATTATGCCAAATTGTAAAGTGTATTTTCTATGAAAGGGTTTTTTTTTTTTTTTAAATATAGTATTTGAATGGGATTTGATAGGTCAGCACTTTTGATGGCCTGTGGATGTTTCATGCACCAATACTGTATACATAAATCATCTGATAATGTGATGGGAAAGATGTAATGGCTCATTACCTGATGATGCTATAAAGCCATACCCACCAGGTTATTCGTGTAGTGAATGTCAAGCAAACGGCCTCAAATGAAGCAAAATGTCTTTCTTCTGCCAAAGCGAGACATTGTGTCCAAATGTGAAAAAAAAAACTCCACACAATAAAATGTATAAGCTTCATCAATCCAAAAGTCTTTATTTTTATGATTGCAACACAAGTAATCTGGGCCGTTTGTGACAAAAAATAAGAACTTCCTATCCACATAATTGCTGGAGTCACTTACTAAAATCTCTACATGATGAAATAGACATTAGTATTGTTTTACTTTTTAAAAGCACATTAATAGTTTATAATTTTACACTGCTTACTCCCAGTCATGGCTGGACTAATCTCTTTGGAGGCCCTGGGGCAATAAATTGTAGGTTTGTCTGCCACTATAGAAGTTTCATTATTTTCTCTCTGGCACCCAGAAACCAACCAGTTCTCTAGAGCTGAAATGAGTAGTTGATTAATTGATTGATCAATTGACAGAAAATTAATTGTCAATATTTCTTACCTTTTTATCATTTCAATAAAGGTACATCTTATTTTAATTTAGACAATTAATTTAAAAGTTATTTTAGCAGAAATGCCAAAAATCAACTGATACCAGCTTCTTAGCTGTGAATATTTGCTAGTTTCTCAGTTTTCTATGATATTGAACTAAAATATCATGTTTTTCCACTGTCTTCTGACATTTTATAGACTAAACAAGTCAATTCTTAGAGAAAATAATCACTGGTTGGTAAAGAAAATAATCGCTGGTTGCACCCTCACAGTTCTCCTGTGAAGGAACAATACTGCTTTGCCTGTGGTTTTCTGTGTGTTTGTGTTTATTCACATAGACAAAATGAAGCAATTTCATAAAACACCACTTTACAACAAATGACCATTATATAAACTAAAATAATTAATGTTTCACACTAGATTTTGATCAACACAGTTTGACAAAACCAGGGCCACAGGATTAAATGAAGGACCTGACATAGTTGACATATGTGCTTCAGTGGTGCAAATTTCTAACAAATCTGCAACTAAACCAGTTATGTGGACCCAAAAGATATGGAGTGAACCTGGGGCCCTGGGCAGTTTGCCCACTGCCAAGTTGGTAATCCAGCCTTAGTCTCAACAATCATCCAGTGATTTAATATATAATCTAACTGAATAATGGGAATGTTACTGCATTGATTTGTATGTAAATGACCTGGATATCTATAGAAGATGGGATATAGAAAAGGGGTACGAGCCATTAGAACAACAGTGCGCCCCAGTGGTGTGTCATGGTCACTGCAGGCGAAACGCGAGTCGCTCAGTTTGTCCTTTGTTGTTTCCTATCATCAGCCCCACGCCTCGCTCAAGTGGCCCCTCCTCAGTCTCTCCGGCTTTGTACCCAGAGCTGAACCCACGCCGCGGCTACCTTGTCCAGGATCGCTGGGCTGCTAAATATCGGAAAATGGCCCTTCACGTTCCCAAAGCTCCGGGCTTTGCCCAAATGTTGAAGGATGGTGCCAAGGTGAGGATAAATCAGCGTGTTGGAGTAGTTGGTCAGCTTTGTGTGAATTATTCTGAGCTAGCATGCTAGCTAGCGTTAGCCCCTGAGTTAGCACGTTCATTCGCAATCATGTGGGGAGAGTTCTAGAAAGCAGGCAGGCCGCTCGGAGATGCTGGACCCGAGGATGTTAGCATGAACTGAAGGCAGCCTTCTGCGTCTGCAACAGTCCCCTCAAGCACTTTAACATGTTGAATATGTAAAGCAGTGAAAAGTGACTGTCAAAACAGCAGTCACACCCAGTTAGCGTTAAAAGACTGTCAGAAATGAGGCTTTGATTGTCACCTCAGCTCATAGATGATGCTTCCTGTTTTGGGTCATCTTAGGCTTCAACACATCTTACATTTGCCCCTGCAGATTGCTTGCCTAGCTTATTATCCACACATATTCATAAGTTATTAAGCAGAATACCAATAACTTTTTCTCAGACTTGGACACTATTGAAATGTAATGTGAGATATTATTTTGTTGTATGATGCAGCACTATTCTGGACTTGAGGAGGCAGTCTTTCGTAACATCAGAGCCTGTAAGGAGCTTTCTCAGACCACACGCACCGCCTATGGTCCAAACGGTAAGCACCCTCCTCCAGCAATATGAAATAGATTTGTATGAAATCTTTGTGTTTTGACCTGATAAAACTTATTTTGGGTCGACGGCAAAATCAGTGATGGCTAAACTGAAACATTGTCTTACAGGTATGAACAAAATGGTCATCAACCACTTGGAGAAGCTGTTTGTCACCAATGATGCTGCAACAATTCTCAGAGAGCTTGAGGTAAGAGAAACTAACATTTTTGTGCCACATACTGCATACTGGAATGATTTATACAAGAGGTAATTTAAATTTTTTTCTTGAATGTCTTTTGTTTTATAGGTGCAGCATCCAGCAGCCAAAATGATTGTGATGGCATCCCACATGCAAGAGCAGGAGGTCGGAGACGGTACAAACTTTGTCCTGGTGTTTGCCGGAGCTCTGCTGGAGCTGGCCGAAGAGCTGCTCAGGATGGGCCTGTCCGTGTCAGAGGTAAATAGATGTAGTCACTGGTCATCTTCATTCTCTTTGTGCTGTGTAGATTATGTGATGATATAACAGCAAAGACTTGAGTGTTGGTAGTAAATATTAGGATTCAGTCATGCTTTTGTAGCTGGTAGCAATCTGCCTAAATGTAAATGTGTCTTTGCACAGGTGATTGAAGGCTATGAGATGGCATGTAGGAAGACTCTGGAGATCCTGCCAGACTGCGTATGTTCCTCAGCCAAGAACCTCCATGATGTTAAAGAGGCTACATCTCTGATCCGTACAGCAGTCATGAGTAAACAGTATGGCAATGAAGATTTCCTTGCCAGCCTCATTGCACAGGCCTGTGGTGAGTCAGCAATTCAGACTAGCTAAACCAAACTGGGACCGTCAGCTCTCAGAGATAATTGTCACTTGACAAAAGTCACTTGATGACAGTATTAACTTTGTATTTCTTTGACTTTCTTTTCTTTACTGGTTTGTGCTACAGTCTCCATCTTGCCAGAGTCCGGCAATTTCAATGTTGATAGCGTCAGAGTATGCAAGATTTTGGTAAGCAGCCTCATCCATTGAATATATTTTTCTTTGTGTGTGTTGTTTTCCTCTAAATTAACGTCCCTGGTGTTTTTCAGGGTTGTGGGGTGACGGCATCCTCCATGCTACATGGCATGGTTTTTAAGAAGGAGGCAGAGGGTGACATCACATCTGTTAAAGATGCAAAGATTGCAATCTTCTCCTGCCCCTTTGACTGCATGGTGACAGAGACCAAGGTAATGAATACTGTAATGATTAAGTCTCTTTGATTCTTTAAAGAAATCTTACCGACAACAATTAAAAATTAATGATTTTTTTTGGCTCTAACTCACTGTATTTCACTATCCATTTTGGTCAGTTTCACATTTGGGCTAAAATGTTGGCCACATGATCTGAATCTGTTTAACCTCCCCAAAGAGTGGAGACATGAGTGGTATTTTTTCATAAACTTGATTGCGAAATATTATTAAAACATCATACAACCAAGAACTGGTTTGAGCTACTTTTCAGGGTTTAGACAAAAAAGAGAAGAAAATATGATTTTGGGCTGTTGTGAAATTGCTAATGGTACTCACAGTGGACTTCTCTGTCACATAGGGCACAGTGCTGATAAACAATGCACAGGAGCTCATGGACTTCAGCAAGGGAGAGGAGGATATGATGGAGGCCCAGGTGAAGGCCATCAAGGAGACTGGTGCCAACGTGGTGGTTACTGGGGGGAAAGTGGCTGACATGGCGCTACACTATGCCAACAAGTACAAGCTCATGGTGGTGAGGTAAGACCAAGAGGACCTCCGATAATCCTAGTCAGTGTAAATTACAGAGTCATCAGAGCTAGGGGTTCTGAAGAGTTTTCTCATTAAACATTACACATTTCATCAAAATGATCTTCTACCAAAAGCACATAGTTTGAATTAAATGGTCAGGAGAGGGATGCCAGTGGTGTTGGCAGTGTTGTTGGAAAGTGACCTAAATGTGCACCTCCACCCTATGTTACCTGACTTCAGGACAAGATGAGAGAGAGATTTCAGTATGCAACATACTTGAAAGTCTTCTTTAGGCTAATGCTACAAAAATGTCTTTTTTCTTGAATGACATAGTATAACTTTATACTTTTCATCTGAAGCATGATTCAAGTCTTTACTTGTCTGCCCTAGTTATATAATGTCAAATATTGTCATTATCATGACATCAGACATTTTTTTTACATCAATCTGTAATTTTATGATTACTGAAAAAAAAATCCACATAACTGATGACTGTATTATTATTTTAGTGGTATTGTAAAGTCTTTTATCACAGGGTACTTCTGAGCCTTAAATTCTCCATTTTCCCTACCAGGCTTAACTCCAAGTGGGACCTCAGGAGGTTATGTAAGACTGTAGGAGCTGTAGCACTGCCCAGGATGGTGAGTCTAGTTATTTTTCATTCAGGTCCGATCTTTGAACCATAATGAAACTGACCATTATATCATGTATAATTACGCTTTTGTGCTTTCTTAGACGGCTCCAACTCCTGAGGAGATGGGTCACTGTGACAGTGTGTACCTGACAGAGGTGGGGGACACTCAGGTGGTGGTCTTCAAACATGGTAAATTACTTTTTGCTCCAGTCTTGTGAGCCTTCATTTTAAACCTTTTTTTTTTTTTTCGCTCCAGATATGTTCTTTTAGGCTTAACATGTTGTTTGGTCTTGATTGTTTCAAACAGAGAAAGAGGACTGTGCCATCTCAACGGTGGTGGTCAGAGGTTCCACTGACAACCTGTTGGATGACATTGAGAGGGCTGTAGATGATGGAGTCAACACCTTCAAGGTTCTGGTCAGGGTAAGTCAGCGCAATCAACCACTGTAGTATCTTTCTAATAACTCTGATAATAAGTTGTAAATATTAAAGTTGTTTGCAGAAAAGATAAATGTGCTACATTGATAAGTTTCTTTCATTCTCTCAAGGAATATTTGGAGTTGTTTGACTGTTGTGATTTCTTGATACTTTTTTTTTTTGTTATTTTAACTCAGTAGAACATTGTACAATGTACATACACCTTCCCTCCCCCATCTCTGTTTAGACTAGCACTGTCAGTGCAAATATATGGTCTATACCTTAAGTGGGTCTGTTAATACAGAGGCAGTCACCTTCCACAGTTACCAGCATGCTGGCCTTGGCTTTGTTTCCTGGGCCATGAACAATTCTAGCATGACTACATCTTGAAAGTATTACAAACACTTTCTAGTGTGATTTGTTGATGTTGAAAAGACAAAGTTGATTATTAATTACATTTTTTAATGAGTTTATGCTGAACTCTTTCATTTACCATTTGTCCTGCACAGCAGCTTCAGTTTGTGTCATTCACTGTCTCTAGGACAAGCGCCTGGTTCCTGGAGCAGGAGCCACTGAGATTGAGCTGGCCAAACAGATCACCTCATATGGAGAGGTATGCAGATTTAAGTGCATTAGCTGAAACGGACCAATGCCTCTCCTGTTCTTTGTGCCCTGTATGTCTTTAGTCTATCACCAGATGATACCTGGCAGTAACATGACCTCTGTTTGTTTGGTTTTTTCACCTCCCTGTAGTCCTGCCCTGGTCTGGAGCAGTATTCCATTAAAAAGTTTGCTGAGGCTTTCGAGGCGTTGCCACGTGCACTGGCTGAGAACTCTGGTGTGAAGGGGAGCGAGCTCATCTCTAAACTGTACTCTGCACATCACGAGGGAAACAAAAACATGGGCTTTGACATTGAGGTGTGTTTGTGAACAGAAGAATACTTGTATGACTTGATTATGATTTATTTAACAGTTATATTGTCTAGAAAATCCAGCACATATTAGCCCTTCTTATCAATTGAATATAAATTTAAGATTTTCCTTCTTGAAGCCTTAGCTTCAGGTTGATCCCTTCGGAAAAACAAACAAATGTTTGAATACAGTATTAATAATAATCACTAACACACAACTAATTTCTCCCTATATACAGCCCAATTGTGAAAGTCACACAAAAGCTCTGTGAAGATATTTCCCTATGGTGCTGATTTCGGGGAGAAAAAAAAATTGCGACAACAGTTACATAGTTTATGATGTGTGGACGTGTCTGATTTTGCCACATTACACTTAGAAAATCCTTAATATAATGCATTTAAAATCAAATCCTGTTACTAAGGTATTTGTTATATGGCAAGGTTAAGTATCCACAGCGGCATGTAACATTCAGATATGTAGACGATATTTATGCTTGACTGTACATTTTGTATCTGTTAATATTGACAGCCAATTAGTGGAAAATCAGACCAAGTAGAACATTTCAGACTCTGTTTTCCTGAATGCAGAGCAACCCATTGGATTTGTTTAAGACTGTTGAAACTGCATGTTTGTGTGTTTTGGATGTGATGACTGATGGCTTTGATGTGATGTTGTCTTTTAGGGAGAGGGCCCCGCCTTGAAGGACATGCTTGAAGGTGGCATTATGGAGCCTTACCTGGTCAAACACTGGGGCATCAAACTGGCCACCAATGCTGCCATCACAGTACTTAGAGTTGATCAGGTGTGTACACAAATACTCATGACACACATAATAATCATAACATAATCAAAAGCAGCCACAAGTGTTTCTATGGATACTTATTCTTTCCAAGTTATGTGATTATATTCTTAACATTTCACTTTTTGGCTGTCGCTATAACAGAATTTTCACGTGGTTATCTCACAGTTTCATCTGGTATCATGTCAAGCCCTTTATTCGTGGTTATGGCAGTGTCACTTGTCATTAACCACTCTACTTAGAGCCTGTTGATAACCAGCTTTGTGAGACAGGTTTATCCAGGACAGCCAGAGTCAGGCTCGGTGAAACTAGTTAAACCAAAGAGAGCTGGGCTAAGTTGAACTCACTTTGCGATACAGGCCTCCTGGCTTCAACATTTGATGATTTCTGTCACATAAATTGTTTATGTTCAGTTTTATTTTTGTGTATGATTTTATATTAAGCTAATGTTCTTTAATTCAGCAGGTGACATGTTCTTGATTGAATTAATAGCTCCAGGTAGTTAATGTTAGTGTGTGTGTGGACATGTGTACAATCCAGATCATCATGGCTAAGGCTGCAGGGGGACCCAAGGCTCCCAAGCAGAGAGGCCATTGGGACAAGGACGGTTGGGATGAAGAGCCTGATCATTTTGATACACATCATTAGAGGGCACACACATACACACACCCTCTGTCAGTAGGTCCTGGAATGTGTGTGTGTTTTTGACTCAGAAAACTCACACGGATGTGCTCAATCACTCACAGGCCACTGAAAAATGTTTGTTGTTTTGCCTGTCACTGCTAACACTGGGTGTGATGCAGAGCTCGATGCAGAGATATGTTGGATAGCTGATTTAGATTCAGCCACTTCACGTGTGTTTTTAATAACAGCAGGTGTGTCACTGACAGCGGACTAAACTTGCACTGAAAGGATACGGTGTGGTGTGTTAGCATGCTGCATGCACTCATGAACTCTTTTCCTTGCAGTCGGCGTTCTCAGGTTGCATGTAACATAATGTAATATGAAGGGAGCATGTAAATGAGATGAGACACAGGGCTCTGGAGGCTGAAGTGGCTTTGTTGTCTCAAGGGCATTTTCCTAGTAAGATGTACTCTGATCACTATGAAGCTATTCTACTTCATCAAAAAAACTGCGCTCTTCAGATCTCAGCCCTCTTCCACAGTTACCAGTAGGAGATTATTAAAAACCACCTTCATCTTCCCAGATGAGTGTTATTACTTACTTTTTACCAAGATTATCTTAACATTTGTAACTTTGTCCTCGGCATCTCAATTTGGATAGATTTTGTGAAATGTGCCTGAAGTGCTGCAGTTATTCCAGCACTGAAAATAGACAGGTATTTGATCTGTCTTTGGGAAGGCCATTTAATCTAATATTCTTTTTTTTTTTTTTTTTGGTCTTAAAAAGTGTTCATTCAGATGTTTTCCCCCTCTGATGCTAACTACTGTATAACAAATTTGTAACCTCGCACCCTGCCTCAGAGCCCACAGCTTGCTGCTTGGATCTCAGAGCTTAGCCAGGAAGGATTAAATGACTACTGTCTTGTCTCCTTCCAGATCATCATGGCCAAACCAGCAGGGGGACCCAAAGCTCCCCAGGGCAGGAAGGACTTCGACGAGGATGACTGAATGTGATGTTGTCCAGTTGATCCGACTTTTACCCTGAACGCTCCCACATGGATTCACAAAACCCTTTTCTACTTGTTTATTTAAAGCTCAACAGTTCGGTTTATTTTGTAGAAATTGCCATAAGGTGGTAAACACAGTCATATGTGAAAGTAAAATGTTCAGATGGCACTGTTTGCTTTTTATGTTCTTAGTCCCAAATAAAAGGCACTTGCGCTGTCACGTCTTAGTTTGCATTGTGTTTTTACTTTATTGTGTCACTCGGCCACGTTCTATAAGTGCAGTGCTTTGTGTTGGAACCTTGAAACGGTAATTTGCATATTCATTAAAATTTGAGTTTTAAATTTGAATTTTAATCTGATCCTGCTTGGGGTTTTCTAGTGATTTAAATGAGTAAAATTAGGATGAGGCCAGAGTCATTATGTCCCAAAATTAACTGCTAATACCACAAACATGCATGAATTTGTATTTGATGTTGCTCTGTGGGGTTTCACATGTTAAGGCAGCAGAAATTATGTATGCACTGGTTTATTTTTAGACCAAGTGAACTGAAAAATTGAATTGAGATGTCGATGGAAGATGTATCATCTTGCACCACACAATGCACTCATAGCATTATTGCTGCCTGTATTTGTCTGTTCTCTGCAAACTATGCCCCCCTCCCAAAAAAAAAATAGTACAAAAGATAATAGAAATAAAATGCCACTTACTCTTGGATACTATAGGTCTACAGCTCTGGTTACAGCAGGGGGAGCTGAACTCCACCAGGTTGCAGTCTCATTGGATGGCAAAGATGTGGGCGGATTTGCGCTGACGTTGCCCATACTCGGGATTAACTTGTTTTTATGTCGCCATATCTATCACATGTTGTTCAGGATGCCCCGATCACCTGCAGATTGTTGATAAAGAGTGTTTGTTAGCTTTCTACAAGTCTGAAATTAGTCTGTGTGTTGTGCATGTGACTGCGGACTGGGCTGCCGTGAGGGCGCGCGGTGCAATGTGAGCGGCTGGATGAGGAGCAGACGTCGCACTGAGGTTAGTGTCGATGTCCTGTCACACTGATGGGGGCCGACGGCAGTAAAAACAGGAAGGTGAGTTGAGTGAAATTCCTGGTTGCTAAGGTGTGACGCACGTAGGGGGGTTCCTTGTTTCCATGGCGATGATTTGGTGAGCGAAATCACTAGGCAGATAGACGATGCCAATCCTGACTGTTTTAACTGATTTTTACTATTTTTCAGCAGCACATTGAACAAAATTATAAGAAAATTGCATATTCATTGATAAATTCGTAGTTAATATTACACATTAAAGGTCTTTTCTGTTAGTTTCACGAAATATTTTGAGATTTTTACGCTCTTATTTTGAAGACAAGGTCGCCACGCTTCCGGTATTGAAATCTAAAAATCTTTTAACAAACTGAATTAAATCATATCACTGGCCATCTTCTGGTCAGATGTCAGGCAGTGTCCCATTGATGTTAGTTATTGCAGTTGAGTGACTATAGATGTGTCCATGTGTCCCTTAATTTTGATAATAACATCCTGCATGGTTGATTACACACATCTTGCTTCACAGAGCATCAGATGTGTTGTGCAGCACAAGGCCCCAGGAGGAATAGGGTTTGTGTGACTGAGTGACTGCAGACTGGATGTACACCATGCATATTTTTTTCTTCTTGTTACAATCACAAATGAGAACAATGGTTAAATGAAACTTATCTGTTCACCACTGAGCACCGATGATGCAGTGTTTTCCCTGTAATCGTTTGCATTAAACATTTTGCATAATTTTTCACAAATCTACTGCAGGTTACAATGTCATTAACAGGCTTATGGAAATCCTAATTTAAACATGATCCTGTAACAAAAATAAACATGTTTTGTGTCTCAAACACAAATTGGTGACAGTCTAATAGATATAATAGCTGCTTTACATTTGTGCCTTTGAGTCTTTTCTTTATGCCATAAGAGTTTTATGGTAACATAAGCTGCTGTAACTCTATTAGCACTCACTAGCTAATGGGAAAAATCACATCTGCCTCTGGTTACAACCCTAAAACAACAAGTTTTATAAATGTTTCATTCATAAAACTCTGAAAATAATCAAAAATACTTAATGAAAAACAAAACACTGACAACATATAGGGCTGTATCTCCACTTTCTATAAAACTATGTTATTCCCCTATTGACCAATGCGGGGAAAAATGGCCCCTGGATGAACCTTGCGGTACTGTATATGTCTAATTGTGTAAGTAGAGCTACAGAGTTAGTCCAGCAGCAGAGGAGCTGTGTTTGCACTCAGCAGCTCCCCAGTGTGTGAATATGAAGCAATGCTAAGGAAACTTTCCCTGGTTAAATAGTGAAAAATAAACATATTTCTAAAAAACTTCTCTGTGACACAGATTATACCACGTCTGTTGGCTTATGAGTTTATGTTCTATGAACTCCCAAAAGGTCAAGTAAAAAAAACATTGCTTTTAGCATTGCACGCCAGCTTTGATAAGTGCTGGTCCTTGCATAATAGAAACCCAACATTGTCAAATGAACAGTCCCAGGATTAACACAGTCTGTCAGTTTGAGACTCTAGGAGTTGGCCTTTTAAAATCTTGGTCACATGAAAGTATTCTTTTTCAAATATCTTCCCAGAGAGCACTGACATGATCCATGATCTGTCAGGGTAATAAGTCCACAGTGCTATAAGCTACTTTTTTTCTTGGTGCGTTCTTCCCCCTTCCCCTCCCCCAACAGAGGCCCACCGAAGGGCAGGAGGATGAGCACTTCCCATCTGGATGGCGTGGCTTCCTCTCGAGCATGGGTCTGTCTATCCCAGCAGGCCTCTGTCGCTTGGCCCCAACTGCCCTGCGTCTGGGCCAGCGTCGAATGCTCCAAGGCAAGTCCCCTGACATCCCAGAACACGTCCTGAGGTTGGCAGGAGTTGGACCAGACAAGCTAAGAGCAGAATGGAGTCTGCCAGGGTTTATTATCATGTTCCTGCCCGAATTTCCCCACAGAACTGTGCCTGGGCATGAGCACTTTCAGGTAGACCTCAATCCGAACGTAGACACCAATAATGTGTGTAAGGCTTGATATGGTTGGATAACACATTACTTGTGTTTGTCACTCCACCAGGTGTTGGGTTACATCGCCAAAGGTTCCTTTGGACCCATTCTGAAGGTGAAGGACAAGGCCAAACAGAAAACATATGCTGTCAAAGTGAGTCTTCTGCCTGAATCTCACATTTTAAATGTGTTTGAGTGATCAAAGCCGTGAACAGTTATTCTTTAAATTCATGAAAGTGACTAGTGCAAATACAGTAATATACAAATTGACTTTTTGTAGACCTGTAGAACATAAACTTATATGCATACTGTTTTGTGCTGTCAAAACACTTTAAAAGACTGATGTCCTTAAAACTAACCAGAAATTTCTTGTTAATGGTCAAAATTGCCTTCAAGTCAGGACCCATTTTAACTGTAGTCAGTGAGGCCTTTAGCATAAACACTTGTTGTAGTTAACTACAATTGTGTAATAAATATTTTGGTGCGTGTGAAATCATTAGAGTCCTGTGTGAGTCCTGTGTAGTGTTATTTCAGGTCAGTATTTCTCTTGGTCAACAGGTTATACCTAAATCAGAGATTCTGAGGCTCGGGGTCTTGGAGCAGTCGAAAGAAGAAGTTATTGTCCAGGTAAGTACCAAGAAAAGACCTTGAAAATCATGGCGAGTGTGTAGATTTCAGAAAGAATTAAGTCTTGAAAGTTTTTAGACATTAATATATGCCTTTGAAAAGACTTGATTTTGGAAATAGTGAATACAGCGCTCAAATTCATCAATATTCCCTTCTAAGAAAAACAGAATTAATAAAGCTTTCTAAGCTGTCAAATGTAAAAGCAATGAGACTTAATACTCAACCATTCACACAAGACTCAAGGTAAAGGGATATTTATCACTGCTTTTTAGTAATTGCGTCTTTAAATCTAGACTTATAACCCATCTTTTTAGCTACTCTTTTTCATTCGTTTTTCCTTTTTTTTTTTGTTTGTCCTTGGGTTATGTGAAAGCTGCTTAAAATTAAATTAATTATTATTATTAGTAGTAGTACTAGCAGTAGCAGTAGTATGAGGAAAAAGTACATAAAGGCTGCCCTTCAACTGCCATTCTATTGCAGTCAAAATTGAACAACATAATTCAAATATGCAAGGTATAAAAATAGGTAAAAAGAATATAAAATATGTCTTTATGCAGATGATGTATTATTTTACATCTCTGATTAATTAATTGCCTAAACCTTGATGGAATGTATTCAGCTACAGTATAAATTAAATGTGAATAAGACTAAAGCTTATGCTGTGAATAGAGTCACACTTTGTCAGATATGTTGTGGAACCAACTTATTTAGTCTGAGGAAATGATTTTCATTCGCCCTTTTCTCAAATATGATTTCATCTGTAATGTCTCATTTGAAGCAGTTTTATGTCAGATTTCGAGACCAAATGTTACTAAATTTGTGAGAGAGACATATCTCAGTTGGACCCAAGGAAGAAAAAACTTCTCTTTGATCGATGGCCAGAATTGAGATTTTCCGGGTTGACCTTTGACCTTTGCCCGCAGCGTCAGGTACGTCACCCTTTTGTCCATGACCTCGAGGACTGCTGGCAGACACAGCGCCACCTCTACATTAGTGAGTCAGCCAGAGACCAGTGACCCAGTCCCAGATCCACTACCCAAATCCCCTCGCTCCACTTTTTTACACCTTAACACTGCTAGTCTTGTCCAGGATCTACCCACAATCCTCAAGCCAACACTTAGAATGCAATTAACAAAATACAAAGAGCCCTCCTATTAAGTCCTTTAATTCTCTGTGTTTTGTTTGCACAGCACCTAGAAACACAAACAAAATCCCTACCACCCCGCAACCCTGAACTACCACTGCCTGTGCGTCCTCTAGCTGTTTTGCCCCGTTTTCCTCTCCTCCAGAGCATTTACCCTTTTTTCCAGATCAGTCACTGACTCAGAAAGTGTGACCCAGTTTGTTTGCTTCCCCACCCCCTGTTAGTGTGTTAGCCTGGGGACCAGATGTTGAACGCTGCTGCAGTTCAACAAGAATACATGTGTCACTTTTAAAAGAAAGGACGCCCGCTTAAACAGTGAATCACCACTGAATCACATCTTTTAATTCATAAATGTGAATATGGAGCATAAGCATTGCTTAACATTTTCCTTTCTTCTCATGTGTAACAGCGATCAAAAAATATTATCCCCAATTAGAGAAAGGCAATCCATTTTTCAAGACACACCCCCCTATACATTTCTGCAACCCCCAGCCTACCTTATATCTTTTCAAAACTGTGTGCTTGGTAGACCGGCTAAAACCACACTACAGTAAATTGCTTGTTTGGTTTGTAGAGGAAAATAGTTTTACACTGTCCTGACTTCCAGATTAAACTCCTTTTTCCTAATTTCTTTCACCAGTGTGTGTTCCACATCCCGCTGACCTTCACTACCCCTCTGCACCTCACATCACATGACAGAGGCATGTTTTAATGCTGTTTCTACTCCTGCAGTGTGCGACTACTGCAGCACAGGAGACCTGTACACCTACTGGCAGATGATCGGTCAGTTCACAGAGGACACCATACGAGTGTTTGCAGCGGAGTTGGGATGTGCGCTCGGTGAGTACGCGAGTATGTGAGCTACTCGGCTAGTGACATTAACAAAAGCTATTTGAGTCAGACATTAACAAACCTGTAGTCCGATCAATGAAACAGTCTTGGAAATGTGGGTGAGAGCTCCTTTTACTTATAAAAAGAATTCAAACATTTTGGGTTTGCTATTCACAAGAAAGATCTCAGAAGACTGTGGCTACTCTCCCTAGAAGTGGACGTCCAGCTAAGATGACTCCAAAGGCATAAAGTAAAATAATCAAATCATGCCATTGCTCTTCAAAAAACATGGCTACGCACTTGAAGTTTACCAAAGAAGCACCATCACACTTTGATGAAACTCAGGTTGAATTGTTTGGGAAGAACATGCAGCACTATGTATAGTGTAAAATGGGAACTGTATACCAACATGATTTGGGGCTTTGCTACCTCTGGGTCTGGACAGCTCCACATCATCGAGAGGAAAATTAATTCCCAGGTTTATCAAGGTATCAAGGATAATGTCAGGGTGGCTGTCCACCTGCTGAAACTCACTAAGAGGTGGGTGACCCCAATGTGACAGTGACAATGACCCCAAACATCAAAGTAAATTCACCACAGAATGAATTCAGACAAAGAAAATCCACCTGTCAGAGCCCAGGCTGTAACCCAATAGAGATGCTGTGGAATGACCTGAAGAGAGTCATTCACAACAAACATCCTGAGATGAAGCTGAGCTGAAGCAGCTCTGTTGGAAGAATGAGCCAGAATTCCTCCTGAACTCAACTCTGACCAGCAGCTACTGGAAGAGCTGGTTTCAGGTTATTGGTGCCATAGGAGGTTCAACCAGGTATTAAATCCAAGGGTTCACTTACTTTTTCCACCAGCACTGTGAATGTTTCATGGCTGTGTTCAATAAACACAAAAGCAATTATAATTACTTGTATGATATTTGCTTATGACTTAGATGAAGATCAGATCACATTTAATGCAGCAAACCAAGTAATTCCAAAGAGTTCAGATACTTCTACTTGCCACTGTATTACACACCTCACCTTTCTCCTCCAATCAGAATTAGATCAGACTTGTCTACATGAAAGTTTCCATGATTTAATTATAAGTAATTATAAAAGGATGCCTAATTAAAATGAGATGAGCTCTCAAAGGATCTCCCACAGCAACAACACAGTGCCAGGGTTTTTAATGTGCCAGTAGGAAGACAGAGTGATAGATTTGAAACTTGTTTACGGACTTTTATGTTATTGGTCTTCTTTTCACAGGCTTTCTGCATGACTTTGGAATCATCCATAGAGATGTGAAGGTAAGACATGGAGGGAATTCACAAGTTTGGGACCAAAATGCAGAAAGTATTCAATTTTGAATAAAAATTCAAACAAATGTCTTTCTATTTAATAAAGATTATAGATAACATCAGTTAGTATTTTTTTGTTTCGTGTCAAACTGGGCCATCCAGCGTGAGATTATAAGACACAGTTCTGTATCAAACATAAAAAATTTAACATCAACTCATTAAGACAGAGACAAAACATCAATGATGTAACATTACGTATACACATCTGCATAGTTTCAGGTAACATGTTTATGTGCAAAATATCAAATATATTTTGCACCAAATAGCAGAAGAAAGAAAAGAAAATGCTACAAGCCTGATGTTTATCCTGATAACTGGCTTTTTTCCTCATCTCCCAGGTTTTCTCTGTAACTGCCCTACTTACATGTTCCACATGTGGACAGCAGACTCAGCAGTCTTTGTGCAGCACACCATGTTTTAAAAAATGTATTTCTGTTTTTATCTGACTAAACAATATTGTGCACAATTCCCAGTAAAAACCCTCGCAGAGTGAATGCTTTACAATTTATAGATTTTAAACAATGATCTTAAGGTTGTGATTTTTGAACCACTTCAGAGTAGGTCTATTCATTAACATTGTTAATTCCTGTTTTAATTCCCATTTAAAAAATCTTTGCTACATTTATATTTTGTTGAAGTAGAATTCTATTGAAATGTATCAGTACAGTTAAAGTACAGCACATAACATGTTTTTCCCAATTAGCTATTTGCAGTTGTTGGTCTTAAAGTTTGCTCTTATAAGCTACAGATGATTCTTTTTGACTTTTCTCATTTGTTAAACTGTTCAAATTTAATAATAAGAATACGAAATCCAAGGCTTGGGAAAATCAGCTACAAGATTCTTTTTCTTAATAAAGATTATAGAGTTCATTGAGTGGTGAATATGGATGGGTGTCTAATTCAGTGTTTTTGGCACTTTTGTGTAGATGGAGAATATCCTGCTGACAGACAACGGTGAGTAAAAGCTTGTCCCCAGCAGAGAGCAGCAGAGCTCTGGTGTGCAAGAGAAGCACAGAACCTTCCAGAGAACATCCTGACTGTGCACAGCTGTCAGTCAATGCACATTAATGCAAACAGAACATCTGTTAGCACTGAGAGGCAACAGCCTGTGTATCCAATTACATACACTAAGGAGATCAGATTATGACGAGAATATGTAAATATTTCATAACAGTTGTAACTGTATCAATAAGAAGGATCTGAATTCAGGGCCTTGTGTCACATGCTCATAATGATGTCGGAAAAAAATGGTCTGTTCTAGGACACCTCCGCTTAGCTGACTTTGGTTTGTCCCGTCGCCTGGAGAGAGGAGGACGAGCCTTTACTATCTGTGGAACAATCCAATATATGGGTGAGAACTATGGTGAATCCACCTCTGTAGCTAACTCCTGCCAGAGCTGCAGATGCTGGGACACATTAAGAGACTTGCATTTTTGATATATTATACTAAGAAGTGAATATGTAAATGTACAAATGTATAATACATCCAGTGCTGTGAACATGCTCTGTCTGCTCTGCAGCCCCAGAGGTGCTGAGTGGGGGACCCTATAACCACGCAGCTGATTGGTGGTCACTGGGAATTCTGCTTTTCTCATTGGTTACTGGGAAGGTGAGCTCTTGTTGCCAGCAGGCTCAGTACGTCTTGCATGATAAGCTGATGATATTACTCACGATTACTCTTCCAGTGACATGGCTGAGCTTGAATTTTGCTGTAAAATGAAGACAGTGTAAAATGCATTTGATGCTTGTTTCATGAGGTCATTTTACACATTTTTTGATGTATGTTTTCCAGTGCATGAGTAGGTTCTGAAAAAACAACATCATTTTAAATGTAATTCTCTAAATTTAAAGGGCTCAGATGGGTTTTCTATTGTTATGTTTTGTCATGTAAAAAATGTCAAATTTATAAAAATGGAAACACCCCAGAATATTCTTATTCATGTGCGCCCAAACTCTTCTCAGTTCCCTGTGCCTCCAGAACCAGACCACTGCTGCATGCTGAGGAAAGTGAGGGGGTTTCCCTACGAAATGCCCCTTAGCTTCAGCCCCCCATTTGCCTTGCTAATAACTGAGGTAATTACACTAAGTGAATTCATTTTGCTCCAAAATACTAACTTTTTGACTACATACACCAGGATCTAGGTTTGTCTTGTTTGATGTCATATGACAACCTACATCTCTTTGTCTGCCCAGCTTTTATGCAAGACTCCCTCCCGCCGCCTGCGGACCCTCGATCGTTTCAAACGCCAAACCTTCTTCTATGGAACAACTTTTGACCTCACTCTGCTGCAGCGTCAGCCTGTGGAGGTAACTGATGAATGTCTGGATGTAGTCATTTCAAACATGAGCGAGATTGTTGAAGAAATGTTCAATATGCAAGCAAAGTGAAGGGATTTCTTTCTCTTTTTTTTCCTCATCGTCACCGTCCAGGTGATTCTGGAGCTGAGAGAGAGACCGGACCGAGCCGCCAAAGCTCGACGAGGACTCACTTTGTCTCTGCAGCCTCTAAAAGGCTTCGACTATGACTCACTGCTCAGCCCTCCGGCCACGCCAGACACACAGTTGGATGTCGACACACAAACACACACAGTTGCACCGCTGCCAGGCCCGGCGCACCTACTGCAGCCTGCTCAGGAAAAAGGTCCACGCAGAGAAGTGTTTGTGTGACGGACTTTGAGTTTACAGTATGATTACTAACACGCTAAAGGTAAAGGCCTAAATAAATGTACTTCTCACACTTATTCACCCTTACACACAGGTGTGGTGCGCCTTGTAAAACGTCTTATTTAGAAAAAGCCAAAATAGCTGATTATGATTTTATTGGATCTATAGTTTAGAAGGGAATTATTTAGTTGAGTAAAAAACACCACTTCTCCACTTATTGGCAAGTTTTATCTTTCTTTTTTTGTGATGTGCTGAGCGCTATTTTTTTCTTGTTTTTACTTGTTTGCCTTGCTCCAATGAGCACCTTTTCAAGCCTACTGTATTTGCTCAACAGTTGTGCAAGAAAGATTTCACTATTGTCCATCTACTACAGTTTTCCAGTGACTGGTCATGGTTGCCCTGTTAGTACATAATGTACGACTGCTATCAAACTCACACCACATGGAAAAGTCATGCTGGTTGAAGACAATGCACCAAATTCCTTTTTTTTCTCAAGAAGTTGTATGTAGTTAAGTACACATCCAACCAAAACCACAAAGTGAGTGTATTTTTGAGCTTCTGCCTTTGTTTTCATGTTACATGATTATGAAAACCATGCAACAAAGTAGACAGAAGAAACTAATTTCCTCATGCTGTTGAAGCAGGCAATAAGATTATGCTATGATCTTTATTTAAAAATACATTCTCTACCTTTTTTCATGCTCTGATACGACCTTTCCCAAACTGCCTAAATTCTGCTGCAGCAGAAACACCTCTCCTCCTGCACTATGTAAAAATCATGCAAGCATCACAACATCAGATCAAGATGTGTACACCTTCAACGTATACTTTATCATTTATAACCTGCGACTCAGGGGGAGCAATCACTGGTTTTCCCAAGTCAGCCTTGATTTTGATTCCAGGACAGCTGTACAGGTGTGAGCTGGGACTGTGAGGGTTGATTGAACAACAGTGTTGTTTATCCCCAGTTAACATTTTGATAGATACAGGGCTTTTTCTATTGTCCAAGGCTGCCGTAACCCTAGCCAGTAATCACACCTTCAAGCACTTTCCTGATCATCAGATTATATTATGATTTTGTAAAGCCCTGATGTGTACCCAGAATGCCTCACACATGTGATCCTGAGCTTGCTTTTTTTTGTCAGAAAAATATTTATAAATTCCTCTTTACAAAGTTTATATGAATATTTTGAATGCTATTTGATGTTATATGTTATGTTATGATGTATTTTTGTAATTTACATGTAGCACAGATGGAATATTAAACTCTTACAGTGATCTGCTGATTTTGTCTGCATTTGACTGCTTGTAGAAAGAGCGACAGAGAGAAGGAATTCTGAACTAGTTTCAACACGTCAGTGATATGTTGAAAATCAGTCATTAGTATCATCATTACTTGACTTCACATTTAGTTAAGTTTGTATTGTACTTAACATTATCAGGCAGTATTTATCAGTCTTACACTTATAAGCTTTTCTCCAAAGAAGAGAGAGTAAAACATCAACAGAAAAACTCAGTATCATCATACATTATTTGGCCCATGCACTTCCAAAAGGGATCAAGCATCTATAAATATCTGGGTGATTATTTCTTTTGCCTGGGGCCTCTGATCTCTCTCAGAAAAAAACAGCAAATCTGTCATATAAAAATCCTGTCATTACCACATAGTTTTGAGGCTGTCTAGTTTGAGGTGTAGCCATGATAATCTATCAGGTTTTTGGGGGGTTTTATTCATTAAGCTTCAGGTTGAGAAAACAAGGGTTTTCCACAAACTTATCTATGAAATGAGAGACCAAATGCATGTGATATGAGTTAAAAGTTAAGAATAAATAAATAAATACAAAATCTTAAAGGAATGGAGGGTAAAAGTAATTCATTTAAAATCAAGGGGAAAACGGGGAAAGATGGTTGGGAACCTAAAAACTTCCATTTATGTATAAAGAACTTTGCAAACAAAACATAAAAAGTTAACAACATTGCTGTATCAACAAATAACATCTGTAACAATGAGTAACACTAGCAGTGAAAAAATAAATGGATAGATGCTTCACCATAACCTCAAAAAGAACAAGACTTAGCTACATCCACATATATTTACTTTATTAAGAATACAAAACTTTGTCTCTCAGAGTAATTCTGTTTTACTTTGTTTTATATTGATGCCCTTCAAAAGAAATGCAGGTGGTCAATGTAGGGTCCTTCTTCCACCATAAAATGCCTGAAAAGTTGCAGCATCATGCAGTACTCGTGCTCTTTTCTAACGGCTGTGACGTTGTCCGGCGCATGTGCATTAGAACTTCAGCGTCGTCGCGTCACGTGACGCAGTGGCGTGAGCTCCGCCCAGTCTCCAGGCTCTTGTAAAGGGTCACGTTGCGCTGCAGCAGTGACACAGGAGACTGTTCCGCATCCTCCGCACACGGTTCACCTGCTCTCTGCGCTCAGACACCCATCAGCAGGTAAGAACAACACTCATCTGATCAACACGACAGCTGCACACAATCTCCATCTGTTACGGATTTTGGGCAGATGTTGTTAATAATGATGATGATGATGATGATGATGATGATGTTCTGCACCACCTAAACCTAACTTCATCTTCCTCGCTTGTTACTCGTGAATTAATAGCTATACTTAGTCCGTGTGCCACTAAATGGCGTCGTCTCCTTTGACAGAAAATTATTACAACTCTTCATATCTTGTTTTAGTGTTGCGCATTTCAGCACATCATCGAAATACGCAACAGGAAGAGCGTTGAAAAAATGACCTTCAAAGAAGAGCCTGTTGCGTCTGCTCTCTCTCTCTCTCTCTCTTAAACACACACGACAAACCCTCCTGTTTTATATGTTTTAACTGTAAAATAAATCGTGGTTTTTAATCCAGAGGGCAGCAGTGGTGGGTGAGGAGGGAGGGCGGCGGTGAGGAGGTGGCCTGTCAGTGTGTATCTGTGCCAGAGCACGTAGACCTGCTGTGATGGGAGGAGGATGTACATAATTCACATTCGTGGTCAAGGACTTCTGAACCATAGTGTATGTGTAATTCATTCAAAGAAATATATAGAGAGCTGCAGCACATATTTATACAAGCATTTAAAGATATTTGATTAAGTTTAGTTTTCACTGTAGAGCTGAAATGATTAGTCCATTAATCAATGAGCAACGATTCTGATTCATCCCGTCATTTTTAAATCATTTGTAAGCAAAAAAAAAACAAACAAACAAAAACAAATTCTTTGGTTTCAGCTTCTCGTGTCAATATTTGCTCGGTTTTTTAGTCTTCTATTAGTGTTAACTAAATATCAGAAAAATAAGCAATTGAAGTTCCTCAGCTTCGACTGATGTTTTCTGACATTTTATAGATTAAACAGTTAATAAACGAATCTAGAAAAATATTTGCATAATAATCAATAATGGAGATTATAGTTAGTTCCAGACCTAAAAAATAAGAGTATATATGAGAGCTGCAACAAACTATTATTATCACTGACATTAATCTTCTTGATGAATTGTTTTTTGGATGCAAAATGTCAGAAAAGAAGTAAAAAAAGTCCAAATCCCAAAGAAACACAGAAAATATTCACATCTTTAAAAGATCAACTGGATATCAATTTCTATAAATTTTTCTGTCGATCATCTAATTGATTAATTGACTTCCTGTTTCAGCTCTAGAGTATATGTACATATGTGTAGTGTATATCAATAATATATATGGGGCGTCATATACACCTATTTGTGTATTAGCTATTTGTACACACAACACAAATACAACACAGTCAGACTTGGTGTAAAGCTCAGTAGCACAACACTGGAACGTAGGGTACAGAACATATTTTGATTTAGCATAATGTTAATTGCGGATAGTTTTCAGTTAGTTCTCAACAGATTGTGTCGTAATTACATCTTCGTCTTTGTTGTATCTTTAACATTTATCATCTGTTTTCTCTCCATGGAAATGAAAAGTGTATTCAAATACAAAACTGAAAAAATAGAGTTTAGTTTAGCGGTGTTTGAGAGAGAAACGTCACTTCGTGTAATCTGCACATCACACCAGTATCAACCCTCTCTCTGAACTGCAATGCACACAGCTGTGACGTCTGCCATCGGCTCTTGTATCAGAGAGCTGCATGGGAAACAGTGCTCCTGCTAGCGCTGCTGGATCAAGGCCTGAAGATAGAAACAGCCCAAACACAGGGACGTGCATCATTGCCAAGGCCAGCAGCCCGTCTGGTAACAAAACGCAGCACAGCAAGCAGGCTTTTTACTTTTGAATAGTGCTGCCCCCCCCCGCCCCCCAAGGAGCCATTTCACCTCCTTAAAGCTCATGCAGCTTGCAATGTAGAGAAAATAACAAGGTGGGTAACTTTTTAGGTGGAGGTGATGATACAGACGATCCCCTATCCTCTCCTTACATGCCTACTATACTATATTATATTAACTATCAGTAATTGTTATAAGTGCAATGCCAGCCTGAGTTTAGGTAGATATACTCAGTTAACCCCCACTGAGTCCCTGCCTGCAGCTGTATAAATACTACGCAGTATAGTTTGCAAGCTTCAAACGTCTTGTAGTTTAATGCTTGCACCGATGCTTCAAAAAAGACCAGCTGCAGCACGATTGCTAGAGATGCACAGTAGATGTCCACTCTGGACTGAGTCTGATGTTTATGTATTTGTGATTTCTTAACCGCATCCTGGGCAGGTAAGTGAGCCCGAGCAGCAGCAGTCTGGTCTGGTCTGACCCTGTCCTTTCTAAGGTGAAAGCTTAAAGTAGACAGAAGCATCAGATACATGGTGGCTGAGCTGAAAATTAGTTTCAGACCGGGAATACATGCGTATTAATTCCTCTGATTTGTCTTAACTAGGGTCTAATTAAACTTAAGTTAAATTGTTGTATCATACTTGTGTCTGTGGATGGTGAAAATGGGAATTTAAATGTGAATTCATTGTCATTTTATCCCCCTGAATGCATGTCTGTGAGTCTGGTCTGCAGTACGATTACTGCTGGCTGCATAAGACTGATGTTTAATGACAGTTCACAGTGATCACAGTCTTAGGTCGTTCTGCGTGACGCCACAGTAGGGAGTTGGCCGTTGCATCTTGATGTCGCAGTGCAGAAATGGTATTTGTCTTGTTGAGGTCGACCACTGTGCAACAGGCTGGAATGAAAATCACAGAGATGAGGGAGAGAAGCTTAAGATGGCTAAACAATAATCTCAGCTGTCTCTCTATCATAGCTTTTACAAATCTCAGACGTCATCTTGTTAAAACATCCTGATTTTCATGGAAATTATTATATTAATTTATTGATTTTTTTTACATTTTTTTAATGACCACCCTTAAAATATAATGCCTGTCATCATGGAGTGCTTTTCAAAGCACAAGGTAACCCCAGTACACTTTGTCGCCAGCAGTGGTGTGAGTGTTGTGTGTGTGTGTGTGTGACATTTTTGCACCAGAGGGCATTTTTGTGGATAAGGAAGATTTTTTTTTTTCCCTGGAGAAAGCAGAAACACAAATTCCCTCATAGATAACAAGACAATGGGCTACCAGAACAGGGTTAAAGGTTGTGTAACTTCCATTGTATATCACATTAGCCTACTATAGTATAGGATAATAATTGATTTCCAGGATCTGCCAGTAATGACGCCTGTTTATTTCACCTAAGCGCATTTCAGTCTGTTAACAGTAATTATAGGATGTACATTCGTTCATTCAAAAAATAATGATTTAACCAAAGCAACATTTAATCAATATTTTTAACTGTTTTTACCAACCTAACTTGCACTGAATTATATAACATACCAGAACATGAAATCAACTTGACTTCGGGGTTTCCCCCACAGATAGTTGGTGAGCAGAGGTGGTAAACACTGCTGGAGCATCTCATCTCTTTATCAATGTAGTTGCCACATGATGGTTTAAACAGTCACCTCACTCATCAAATATGTGGCCTTTGCTACGCCACTGTTCGATTTCCCCGAAAGTAATTAAACCTAATATTATATTTCCTAAAAATAGATTCCTTTGACATTAGCAGAGCTTCATCCAGGTTAGGGTTAGCGTTCACAATATTCATCTATAAAAACAACTGAACTTTTGAAGCTCAAATTATAAATCCAGTGTGATTTTTCTTTTTCTTTTTTTTAATTTGTGGACATAATATTATCTAAATAACTGAAATGACTTAACTCAAACACAGTCAGTTGCAGTTTGTAGCATTTTTGCTTTTATTCAGACTTTTGTATTGGGAAAGCTGTAAATAACATTGGTCTTTGAGGATGTGTCAGAGGGTCAGAGGGTCTGCTTCATTGACGCCTTTCATCAGGACTTTGAATAGATCAGCTGATCGTCCTCCTGAACCAGACAGGAGGGAAATCAAACTCTGTGATCAGACTGGGTGAACGTGTCAGTGCTGTTTTCCATCGGTCTGTACATTTATTCAGTCAAACGAATGAAAGTTCGTGACCAGACAGTTTCATGGTTCCCAGCAGGCCTCTCAAAGCTGTCCACAGCCTGGTGTGGCCTTTTGATAAATGATGGTTAATTTTATGTTTTCCACACATCAAACCAGGGCAACCAGAAGCTTCTCCTCTTTGTAGATAAATTGAGGAAATGAAGTGTAGTGCAGAATACACACATGAACCAATTCATTATTGAAGACAGCAGCTGGCCAGACAGTATCTTTCTCAATCTCGCTTGATTTAAATCTTCCATATTGTTCACACTAACAAACGACTCCCTTATTTCTAGTTTGTCACATCTGTGGTGCTAGGGCATGAAGCAGGTGATAATTATTGAGTGTGTGGCATAACCTGGAGTTTCATGTTGTTTTTGTTCTTAAGGTCCCCATGGAGGAAAAGCTTCTCCTGGAGACATAATAAGGAGCAGACACTAAAATAGAAAACACTAATGTTACTGTCTCCTGGGTTTGTGGATAGCTCGTGACCAGAAAGTCTGACATTCAGCAACTCTGAGATGTCCTCTTGTACATTTGTTTGAAAATATAATAATCAGGTTGTAGTCTTTTTTACACCCTCTAATAGCTGAGACCAAGTAGGGATATGAGTCAGGCCAGACAGTGTATACACCTGACAGAGTTTCAGATCAGAAACCTTTAAATTTGTAGCATAGACATACAGAACTGTTATTCTGTGTATACAAAAACATATTATGTTCGCAGTAAGAGAACCAGACTTGTCCTATCGACCGGTTTCACCTGCATTTTGGTCAAACAGCAGCAAAAAACGTACATCACTAGTAGTGACAAATACGACATCTCTTCTACCTGCAAAGGGCAAAGTGTTGAGGCTTATTGTCTGGATTGACAGAGGTGATGCTTCTTCTTCTGTGGTGGATTTGATCTCGTGTGATCATTGGTGTTTTAAAAAGCTGTCCGTAATAGCTGCCGCGACATCACAGTTTTGGTTCCGTTATCTTGTTTGGCTGTTTATCACACACCTACTAAATGACAGAATACTTCAGAGGTATAAAGGTGCATTGCCTAAATGTGTTTGTTTTTCACAGCGTACCTGCTCAACAGTGTGTTGCCACCAAACCGGCTCTGGGCTGATCATATGTCAGAGGCAGGTCACATGCGCACACTTTGTCCTTCAATGTCCTCTTTTCATACCTGCAGATGATTTAAAAAAAAAAATAAACTATTTATGGCTTCATTGGGTTGTTCAGCTCGATATCCAGTTGTTTGACTCAATATTGCATTGAATTTAAACTTTGCATTGCCTTGCAAATTATTTTGCAATGTTTTGCCAACAGAAACCGACTGGGCCTAAAGTCAGTGAAATTGTATTGATGAAGCACGCAGGTGCTTCACAAAAGATAACAGATATTTGCTGAGCATGAGCTTTGTCTGGCTAACAGTGGAGCAGGGCTGTGCACATGCAAACATGCTCAAGTCCCACACATAATGCTGGCACCCTTGGTCTGGCCTCTATCAAGTGTAAATACTTTGTTTTATTCACTGGAGAGGTCTGCACACAGATTATACCCCTGGTCTAACTTTTCCCCCTCAGGGGAGGTTTTGTACCCTGCGGGCCTGACCTCTTTAATTTCACCTGCATGTAGAATTTAACTTTCAGCAGTGAGCTGTGTTTGACATTTGTGTTGTAGTAACTACACACTGTTTTCACGGAGAGGCCTCTGTGTGTGTGCGTGCGCTCTAAAGGTTGTTATCTCATAGCTTTAAGCTGAGGATTAACATAGAGGATATAGGGTATGTCAGGCAGTGTCCTCCTACAACAAACTAGCCTCAGTTGGGAATTAAGCGGTCACATGAGTTTATTATGTAAAAGAATGTAAATTAGTATCTGAATAGGTTAACACTCATGGCCCATACTCTATAGCCACTTGTTATCTAATAAACCTTTTTCTTTTGCATGGTTCAGATGAAAGTTGATGTGGGTTGTGTTAACAATTCTTTTTAGCCTTGTACTAAGATTTCTTCTTTGCAAGCAATAAACCAGACAAAGCTTTTCAGCCTAAAATGGTAGTTTAGTCTTAGTCTAGACTAAATTAGTTGTCTGCATTCACTGTGGTTGAACATTCATGTGAACTATAGCTGTTTGTGTCCGGTTCTCTTTCATTTCGGGCAGCAAATCTCAGTGCATCGAACACCTCCATACACAGCTGACTGGAGCTAACCTCTGCATTTGTCACTAAAGGGGCAAACTCCATCCATCAAACAGGGTCGTCTATAGCTGATCCAATACTGTGGCATGTGCCGGAGAACATGTGATGTCGAACAAAGCTATAACAGTGTCGCTGTGAGCTGGGGGCGGCTTGGCAACTGATGTAGTCGACAGGAAAGAGAAGTCACAGCTTGTTCCCTGGCACAGTCTGTATTAGTGGGAGTAATGCATTTTAGGGATGTCGGGAAAATGGGACTTTACAAATCCCATATGTGTTCATCTTATATGCATCTAGTGTGTATCATTCATAGGCAGCAGACATCAGGCAGCAGCACAGCAGGGTTGAAGGAAACTAAATGGGGTGCTAAAAACCCGGAAGCAAGTCATGTATTAATCAAGGCAAAGAAATAAAGGGCAGTTGTACGTGCATTGCACAAAGAGGGATATAATGACATTAGCGGAAACCAGGAGAAGGCAGAGTGTTGCTGAGGAGAGAGAAACAAGCCGTGCTGCATCCAGTCCTGCAGCTATAATGAGGACTGGCAGCAGAATATACAGGAGCGTGGTTACATAATCGCTCCCTCTCTGTATGCTGCGCTTCGGAGGGGGGAGGGGAGGGGAGGGTTTATGTAACTGCTTATTTACGGCAGAGTGAAGAAGGGAATAGGGGACAACATAATCTGGTCTGTAGCGTGTTTGTGTGCTGCCACTAAACAGTTTCTGTGTGACTGAGAACATACAGCATATAAAAGAGACATTTGGTTTGTTTTTTTTAACACAGTCGTATTCAACCTCAAATGCCAATGAGGAAGATTTATTTGGAGTCTACATAGCAGATACATCTATCTGCCTCTTTTCTTTCTTTTTTTTTTTTCTTCTGCTCACGGTCGTTGGTTTTATCACATTTCACACACACAGTTTTGTCATTTTCACCCATCTTCCTGCGCTCACTGAGAGGAACTCCGTTCTGCAGTGAGGTAGCCATGCTGTAGACAATAGAGGGACATTAAATGAGGCCCCGTGCTGGGCAGTCGTCCAGGGCGAAGCAACAGAAAACAATCTGACCTCTCCATGCCTCTCTCTCTTTCTCTTTCAGCCAACATGACTCACCAGTATCCCGCACTGACTCCCGAGCAGAAGAAGGAGCTGCAGGACATCGCCCAGAGGATAGTAGCTCCAGGCAAAGGCATCCTTGCAGCCGATGAGTCCACTGGTATGTGCATGCGTGTGAGTGTGTGTATATGTGTGTGTGGTTGCAAAAAGAAGTTGCACATACTAGAGAATCAAAATGATAGATGGTAGAATCTGCACTGCTGTCAGATACAGCAGGATCCCAATACTGGATTATCAATACAGGATTATCTGTCATGTTAATCATTTTGAAACCTGGCGAATCATTATAATCTTTATGATCCCGTTGTACCAAACCTTCTACATAGCACTAGCACAAGATATGTCAGGATTTAGGAAAACTACCCTGTTGCATACATACAGGCTTAATTAAATATTGGTCTCACAGAATCACAATAAAACTGGGAGTAGATTCGACTGAATTAATTTGAAAATCCATTTCATGTACCATCCACTTCAGTTGACTCATTGATTTCATACTTGTATAGGTTTTTGACCTGAACAAAACCTGGACATTTAAATTGTATTTTATGGTCTCATGCATTACACACTGAAAAACATTTACACCTGAATAAATAGCCTTTTTATTCTAAAAAAAATGGAAGATGTGTCAAAGCCTGATGAATTAACTGTGCAGTTATGTACACGTGAATGAGGTCTGTCTTCATTTGAGCATGTATGAATTAATTATGCGCCCGTGCTGTTTGCAGGCAGCATGGCAAAGCGCTTGAACCCCATCGGGGTTGAGAACACGGAGGAGAACAGGCGCCGCTACCGCCAGCTGCTCTTCACAGCCGACCAGCGCATCGACAGCTGTATTGGAGGGGTCATCTTCTTCCATGAAACCCTCTACCAGAACACAGACGATGGCACTTCCTTCTCCAAGCTCATCAAAGACCGCGGCATTGTCGTTGGCATCAAGGTAAACAATTCTTCAAGTTGCAGCTAAAGAGTAGACCTCCTCAGTTGAGAAATAGTGGGTTTCCAGTCTTGTAGTCTGTTTAGATAAGCGTCTTCATCTTACTGAAGACAAAAACCTTCCATCTCATCAACCAGCAATTGGCTGTTTTTTTTTTTTTACATGGTGTGTCGTTCTCGACCTCAGTCTCCTTAAACATAAAAACTTGAGTCTGGGATTCTCTGCCTTATTTGGTAGCTGTTTGCTTTGGCTCTCAATGTCCCCACATCCACAGTGTTGATATTATACTACAGCCAAGTATTTTCAGTTCAGCGGGCAAAAAGGACAGTGCTCATCTGTAAAAACTGGAAAGGCTCCTACACTGTATATGAAAACACAGACTCACTGTCAGCATGTTTAGATACACACAGACCCACCCCACAACAGCAGATCAGGTTGTGAGGACAAACTGGGTGAAAGAGCTTTCAGGTGCTGTGTTCAGGAAAGTTGTATTGAGTCGTAAGAGTCAAATTTAATTGGATTTTGTATCACATTGACAACATTACTTACAATTTCTGTTTCTGTGTCTACAGGTGGACAAAGGTGTCGTGCCCCTCGCTGGAACGAACGGAGAGACCACCACTCAGGGTAGGAAGCATTAGGAACATATTCTCAAAACCTCACACATTACAACCCCCCCCCCACCTGCAGCTGTGTTTCTGATTGACGGTTCTGTGTCACGTGTGGGACCGTAGGTCTGGACGGGCTGTCTGAGCGCTGTGCGCAGTACAAGAAGGACGGTGCAGACTTCGCCAAGTGGCGCTGTGTGCTGAAGATCAGCGACACCACGCCGTCTGAGCTGGCCATCTTTGAGAATGCTAATGTGCTGGCACGATATGCTAGCATCTGCCAGCAGGTTGGTGTGAGATTACATACCATGTCATTTAGTTTGGTTAAAGATATATTAGCTCAGTTTTTTTTAAAGTGATCCCCTTTAAGTTGCTTTAAACTTATACTTTGTAATGTTTCCTAGAATGGTATTGTTCCTATCGTGGAGCCCGAGATCCTTCCTGATGGAGACCATGACCTGAAACGTTGCCAGTATGTCACCGAGAAGGTAATTTACTGAGGAATATATATAAATATATATAACACAAACCACTGTATATGTTCCTGTAGAGTGTTTAATTTGCTACATACATGCTGTCACTGTCTTTTGACTTTCGGTATATATGTTTTTCTTCTGCTGCTAGGTCCTAGCTGCATGTTACAAGGCTCTGTCAGACCACCATGTGTACCTGGAAGGGACACTGCTGAAACCCAACATGGTAACAGCCGGACACTCCTGCCCCACCAAGTACAGCGGCGAGGAAATCGCCATGGCTACTGTCACTGCTCTGCGCCGCACTGTGCCTCCTGCTGTCCCAGGTCAGAGGCAGTGATATGTGAAATAGCAAAGTTTTCAAGATTTACCAAATTTATAGACAACTAGGATTAAAGTGTGTAATAATTTCTATTGATTCTCAAAAGTCTGAGAATTTTTACACATCATCTACTTGTATGCCATGTAAGTGTACAGACGTCATATATTAAGCCAAATCTCCAGTCTGTGGTAATACATTTTGATACAAGGAACAATATTGCCTGAAAACTACTAAATCACTATTTAAAATACATAATGCTATAGTATTAATAATGTATTTAATGGTGATATTTGTGGACTGTTATGCTGATTTTAGGTGAATTAGAGACAAAGTTTTGAGAATGTTGTTTTTGCATGATAAGCTGACATGCTGTGCTCTGACTAAAGGACTTGTAAACTGTGTTAGCTCAGCATTTATTTGAAGTTAATTAATTCAAAGTGTAACAATTGAATGCTGCCTCTAGTTTACCTATAAATAGTGCCAAATTACAGTTATTTTCTGGAAAATTACCCATAAAATGCAGCATTACCACATATACATGTATTCCAATAATATATGTATTGCAATATACCGCCACATCAGTTCACACTGATAGAGAGAGTTGAAACACTGTTTTACTGAAATCTGGTTTGAGCAGTTTTCTGTCTTTTTTCTGTCTTTTCTCAGGAGTGACCTTCTTGTCAGGCGGCCAGTCCGAAGAGGAGGCCAGTGTGAACCTCAACGCCATGAACAACTGTTCACTCGCCAGGCCCTGGGCCCTGACTTTCTCCTACGGCCGCGCCCTGCAGGCCTCTGCCCTGAACGCGTGGAGAGGAGAGCTGAACAACGAGAAGGCCGCAACCGAGGAGTTCATCAAACGTGCTGAGGTCAGACAAAAACCGTCAACGGACATCAGATCAAATCCTCGCAGAGTAAAAGGAGTCTGAAACTGAAACTTCCTTCGTGCAATATTCCTAATTACTACTTACTACTTTTTTTTCTGCTTTTGTCTTCTTCAGGCAAACAGCCAGGCTGCACTCGGCAAGTACGAGTCTTCTGGAACTGCTGGCGCCGCAGGAAAATCTCTCTACGTGGCTAATCACGCCTACTAAACATCAAACCACCACATACTGTTGTGGCCTAGTTATAGTCTTATATCTGCTCTGCTATTCCCCCTCACGCATCCATCAATCACAGGCCTGCGCTGTCTACTGTACTTTAGAGTTATGTAGTTATTTAAAATAACATAATTAGATATGTGTATTTAAAAACATAACACGAAATACTAAAGGGAACAGTCTTGGATTTTTTTTTTATCTAATTGATCAAACACTTTTGAAACAATTTATGGAAGTGGACATCTCTTCTATTCCATGTCAAGCTGTCTGTTTGTAACAGTTATTGAGCTCAGAGATGAGCTAGATCAAGATAATCAGTCAGTATTCAATTCATGCCTCACCTTAACCGCACCTGTCTCCACACTCGGTACTTTCTCCATTTATCCCCCACATGGCAAATCTTTAGCCACTCTCAAGCAGGGCAGATCAGCTTGTGTGTATCTGTGTTTCGCTTCTGTCAGAGCAAAGTGTTGGCTCATCCTAAAAACACCCTCCCTGACAGTGGGACCAACTGATTATTAGTGGCATCAGTACATGGGACAAGACGAAAAGACAAACCGTGTGAAGATTTTTCAGACCGAGTTGATCTTTCGAGCGACTGTCCACAAGTGTGGAGTGCTGGTTGTACTTTCAGACAGCTGTAGCTCCAGCAGAGAGGCACACTTTAACACCATTACACACCAGGACTCATCCTAATCATTCATCCTAACCTTTCTGTTCTCACGCTTCTAATCACCACTAATCAGAGGAACGTCTCGTCTTGTCATCTTGTCTATTCTAAGTATAACATTAGCTTTAAATTACATACAGTAATTAATGAATTCAGTTGTGTGAAGGTGTCGATATTATGTGATGCTTGTGTGTCATGGCCACTCCTGATTCCCCCAGCCTGCCCCACGGGAAGACAAGATGATTTCCATTGACGTACCCAAAAAGTGGACCAATTCGTGGGGTTAGCGGCGGGGGGAAACAGTCACTGCTGTGTTGGAATACTGTGACGTTTGTGATGTTAATATTGTTCTTGAATCACTTGGTGTGTCAAATAGTGGAGAAAAATAAACTAAAATAAACTTTAAAAAAAGTAGCAGTGATCTCTTTGTGTGATGTTCTACCTCCTACGATTATGGTGTCTTTTGGATGCAATTTTAAACTGCAGTGGGACCATATTATACAGTGATGTAAGCCCAGCTACAGTTTCAGTCAGTGGTGGAAAGTAACTGACTCAAGTAATAAATCGAGTATTGGAGTATTTCCTTTTTTAATGCTACTCACATCTTGTCCTCCACCACATTTCAGCTATGTTTAAATACAGTGTATTTTTAAAGCATTGACTGGTTGCCAGCCTTTTTGATTTGACCCCTTTACCGGAAAAAAAAGAAAGAAAATGTCTGTTTGGGCCCCTTGTTGTGTTTCAGATGTCTGTGAGCTGTTAGCACTTCTATCCAGGAGACACATTCGTTCTGAAAAATCTGTGAAGGTTTCATTCAAAAAACTCTTTAAGACCAAAATAACTGTTTCAGACCAAGACATGTAAAATTGTTCTTTATTTATAAAAGCAAAGATTATAGAATAGTCCAGAAATGAGTCCACATTTTTTGGGAGAATTTAGGATATTCTTTCCTCTCCCATTAATCATCTCACCCCTCAGATTTATCTTGTGATCCTTTGGAGGGTTATGACCCACAGGTTAGGAACCACTGGACTAAATTGCTTAACTGTAAATGAAGTAGTTAAGATGAGCTCCACCCCAACCTACTACAACAGTGAAATACTTACGCATTGATGCATCAGTACTAACAGTTTGATAATGCCATATATAATCTTATACATCAGCCACAAGTATCAATGTTCTGTCGAACATGTACTTTGATACTGCAAGTTTTGCTTGTGTGTTTCTGTGGGATTTTAAATGCAGGGCTTTTAATTGTAATGGGGTGTAATGGGGTGTAATGGGCTGTCACTTTGCCACCCTGGTTTCCTGGATGCTCAGGAGCTGCCTGGAAACAGAGTAGAGCTTCCAGTTCACTGAGCTACTTACATACATCAATGATAACAATAGAGTAACATACTAATATAACACTGACCGGGGCCATTCTGGATAAGGAGTAGCCAGCACATTATGCTGGTAATATATCTATACTTTTGCTTAAATAAAAATAAATTTGAAAGCATTGAAATTTTACTTATGGAGTATTTTTAAAGTGTGGTACTGCTACTTTAATGATTTAAATACATTGGGTTACAACATATATAGCTATAGTTTTTAAGCTATTTAGCTAAAGCTAATGTGGTGAAGCTATTTAAGTAAAGCTAAAGTGGTGAATAATCGAAAAGCCTTCACAAGCAGTAGGCTAATACAAGCCAGCAAAATCTTACAATCTCACTTTCACAACTTCATGTCCAACTGCGTCAATTGAATAGAACAGAGCCATTAATAAAGTTAAGTAACACATGCTCTTCCTTCTATGACAGGTGTAAAAGTCTGCTGTGATAAAGGCCTGATGATATTGTCGTGTTGATTCAACTCAGTAGCAAGCCTTCCTTTTGAGGCAGAATTTTGTGGCTTTGTCTTGAATCACCCTGTGTTGTAAGGTGCTTGTCACGTTTTTGCTCCTTCACATATGCAAACAAGGTGGACAAATGAATAGAAACACTGCTCTATAATGCAGGCTAATATCAGCACTAAACCCCGTGTATGTAGTCTTGATAATCTGACATTGTGTTAGTTTTGGCTTGCGTGTTTCTATTTACTTTTTTTAAACTCTATTCGTGCATTTATATTTTTTCCGTTAAAAGCTCTTTAGCTTAATGTAAATAATGTTAATTTTACCAGAGGCTGAGGCCACCACAAGGGGCGCTGGTTGAGGGAATGTCTTCACATTGTGTTTGTGCGTTTAATATTCTCACCGGGTGAGCCAAAGGTTATTGTCTCAAAACAACGAATACAGTCTTGTCTTCTCGGGTTTGGGACCGACAGACTGATTTATAATAATGTTCGTCTAATTGTAGCCACATATATGGATTACGACTTATTTTTGTTTTAACAGTCACGTGGTTTTTTTTTTAATGTAGGTCATGTGACATACAACTGGCTGTGCTGCATTAACAAACGCACCATATCCAGTTCATTGACTGAAATGGCTACCACGGAAGTAGGTGAGTAGATTCATAACTGAATTCTGTGGACATTGTTTCCTTTTTTACAAAGAGGCAGGAGTTACACCAGCTCACAGCAGTTTGTTGGAGCGTATTAAACACATACAACAGTCGTAACGACCCTGGTATGTGGCGGCTGTTTTCTCCATGTTATGACACTCTGAAGCTAACTGCTAACTAGCCACACAAGCAGCTGCAGCAGTGATGCCCCTCCTATTGCCCCTGAAGACACTGCAAGCAAACCTGCAGGTGTTTGCCACTTCATGTGCTCTGTTTTCATTATTTATGTTTTACTCCATAATTAAATACAATATTAAAGTTAATTAATTACCCCAAGGCAGAGAGAAACACATTATTTCTCCTTATACTGTGTTTTATAGGTTTAAAACTAAACCAGGTCTTGCAGCCATTTCCCGTACGTTGACCAATTATTGTTTTCTATATAAGACTTTACATGTTTACATCGTAAAACTTAAAAAAGTCTTTCGTATCATACGTGTTATAATAAGTGCAGCATCCAGCTCAGTCTCATGGAATAAAGAGATTGAGCTAAACATTAAAACAGTCGTGTACGTTGAAGTTTCATTGAGGGCAAACAATTTGGATAAAATCATCTGTCATGGCATATGTATTTGTGATATCAATATATGATATATATATATGAATTTCCCCTAGGATATAAATAAAGTATGTATCTATCCATCTATCTATCTAGATGTGATGATGATTCAGTAACTTTTACAGACTGTGTGTAAAATAACGTTCTTTCCTAATCTAGTGACAAATCAAGGTATTTGTGACATTATTGCAATGAACATTTACAAATCCATTATTGCCATCAAACAGTCCTGCTCATTGATTTGCAAAAAACCTGTCAGCCCCAACCAATCTGGCCAGTCCCCTGTGACCTCTCTTATCAACAGTGGGTCCACAGAGCTGCTGCTCACTGGATATTTTCAGTTTTT
This sequence comes from Seriola lalandi dorsalis, assembly GCF_002814215.2. NCBI lineage: Eukaryota > Metazoa > Chordata > Actinopteri > Carangiformes > Carangidae > Seriola > Seriola lalandi. The sequence goes on from NW_019525225.1 coordinate 989,235, forward strand.
TAAACTCTAGAGACTGTTGTGCTCGAAAATCCCAGGAGATCAGCAGCTTCAGAAATACTCAAACCAGTGTGTCTGGCACCAACAATCATGCTGCAGTCAAAGTCACAGAGATCACATTTTTTCCCCGTTCTGATGTTTATGTGAACATTAACCGAAGCTTCTGACCTGTATCTACATGATTTTAATCATTGCACTGTTGCCATATGATTGGCTGCTTGGACAATTACATGAAAAAGTTGGTGTATAGGTGTTCCTAATAAAGTGCTCATTGAGTGTATGATAGTAAATGAAATATGTTTTGGTTTTGGACTGTTAGCTGAACAAAACCAACAGTTTGTCAGAATAGCACCTCTCTCTGCTCTGGGAAGTTTGAATGATTAATCAAGAAGGTTTATATTAATCACTAATGACAATAATCATTAGATGCAACCCTGTTGATATTATTCTCATTTTTCTGCCTGTATTTGTGTGTCTCTCAGAGCGTAGCCGAGGCCAGCTTGCTGCTCTGTCCATAGCAGCGGTGGTCATCATTGTGGGAGTCCCTCTGTGGTGGCGAACAACTGAAACATACCGCGCATGGTTGCCTGTCAGTCAGATAAACGAGTTAGCTAAGCTGCAGGTTTGTTTGTCCCTCCATTAATTAATCCCTCATTTTGTGGCCAATCATCTTCCATGTGTAAAACTCCTGTACCCTTTCAGAAACATCTGTCTCTTTATTTCTTTTTCTTCTTTTTTTGTAGCTACATTTGAGTGCTGATGTGGAGGTTGTGTTTGCTCGTGGCACTGTGACACCAGAACAGCAGAAGAAGGTCCCGCTGACACAGACACAGGATGAGGAGCACAGAGTAGATGGTGATTTATTAATGCTGTCTGTGATCTTAGATGAAGATATAATATGACGACTGCAAGTTCATTTTTTTCGTCTCAAATTAATTTGTTTCCAGAGGATACAGCTTTGAGGTACAGGTATGAGACAAGGTACCGCACAGCTACAGTCATGGAGGAGGACGCCCTGAACCAGCCCACTGCTGCAGGTGAGATGCTGTTTGCCTGTCGGATCATCTCTTCACATCCAAACATTTTGTCATTTCAGTGAGACCATATGTAGTAATTTCTGTCTGTCTCTCTTGTTGCTGTCTATAGAAGCAGATCTGTCTCTGCACACACTCAGTGAGAGTCCGTGTGGTTCTTTGGTTGTGTATGTGATCCCAGAGTCATCTTCACTGCTGCCTCAGGTTCAAACACTCTATATTTTATTTTTTTCCTACATTTTTGTAATGAGCCATGTTTGGTTACCCATCCTATTCTTTTTATTTCCCTTGTTTTTCAACAGTGTGTATACGTTTAAATGTTAAAGGGTTAATAATGTGTGTAGTTTTATGCTTTGATGAATGGCTAAATTAGCTTTTGTGAGCTACATTCATGGATCTGTGAAGTCAAGTAGCATTTCCACTGAAAAAAAAGATGAATATAGATTGTTATTACTGCTTAATTTCTAAATACAGTACCTTCTCTATAGCTTGCAAACAGAATTATGAGTCATTTGAGTCACTCTGGATAAGTAGAGGATAATACATCACTAAATACCTACCTGTACCTTCATGCCTCTCAGGATGTGGACGTTTATATCGGTCAGAGACGGACAGCATTGCTGCGCATTGGTCCGCAGATGAGAGTGGGCAAGACTCTGGAACAACTGCTGGCTCACTTGGAGCCTCGGATTAAGCAGGTGCTGCAGGTGATGTCTTTTAGCCACACTGACATCACTGCTGCACTCAGCGACAGAGTCCGTCTCAGCCCTGGCAACAAGGAGAGCATCGCAGACAGTATGAGAGCCTTTAAATCCAGCCCGGGTTGGTATTTGGTTCAGGACAGCCATAAAGTCGATCACGTTAATTTCTGCTGTGGTCAGTATACACTTTAACTCTGTAAACCCTTTCCTTCTGTTCTCTGCTATTTCTTCTCTGTAGGTTATGAAATAACGTTCAGTCTGTTGAACCCAGACCCAAGGTCTCACCGGCTACACTGGGACATAGAAGGTGCCGTGCAGACCTACATCCGACCTTTGCTTACAAAACTGTCCCCTGTAGCCAACTTTAGCATTGACTCTCAGGTACAGTGTGTGCAAGTGTGTGTATGTGCAGCACCCACGTCACAATGACAAAATGCTCAGCCACTGTGTGTTGATGCGCTTATTCCCCTTACAGACCTTACACTATGCCGTGCTTGGTGTCAACCCTCGCTTTGACAGCAGCCGCAGCTACTACACACTCAACGCTGACAGCCTCGCACATGTCATCAACCCTGTGGAGGCTAGACTTGGTAAAAGTGTTTGCAAAAAGGAGACACATAACGTAGTTTGTTCTGGTGTATTTATAAACATATCTATATCTATATATATATAGATATAGATATGTATATATAGATATGTGTAGTAACTGTTTTTTTTGCATCTTTCTTTCAGGCTCTAATGCTGCATCTTCCAACCCGGTGTTGAATTTTCTTCTGTATGTACCAGATGCACACCATTCACCCCTTTACATCCATGACCACAAGAAACAGGAAGTGCCTTCTAATGCATTTCACTCTCCTCGGTGGGGTGGAATTATGGTGAGATAATGTTATGGGCAACATTAGATGACAGTCTAAATATTGTGAATAGTTATTGCTCATTGTTATGGGCATGTGGTATGAATTATGATTTGATAGGCTGTATAGGAATGAGATTTTGCATTCAAACTTTAACAAAAATCTCTTTATCCATGTGCTTGTAGGTTTATAATGTTAATGGTTTCTATGAACCAGAGACTGTGTTCCCTGTTGACATCAACATCAACATGGCTAAAGTCATGGGAGTCTTCCTTGCACAGCTTCGGTAAATGAACCCCCACAGTACACAAGTATTCCTTTTCCTGGAGACACAATATAACTTTGCTGTGCCGTCTCCTGTCAGACTGCTGCTGGGTGTGCAGTCGTCTTCCCCTCCCCCTGGCTTCCTGATGGCACCGTGTGGCAGTGCAGGACTAGCTGACTGGGAGCTGGATCGCCTCATGTGGAGTCGGAGTGTGGAAAATGTTGCAACAGCAACCACCACCATCACCTCACTGGCACAGCTGCTGGATCAGATAGGCAACATTGTTATCAATGACAACATTGCTGAACAGGTAAGATGCACACGCAGCTGCATTAATGTATGACTTACTTAGAAAAGATTATGGACAACCCTGTCGAACATATTCTGGTGTATTTTTAATCTGGGGGTTTTTGTCATTGTGTGGATTTGCACACCATGAGTCCATTTACCAGTCAAAAGCACACCCCTATTTATTTTAAGAAAGCACACTGTCAAACCAAATATAGTCTTTCTAGAAATAATGTATTAAAGAATTAAATGTAGGGGCATCGCAGACTAAAGTAATCTTTGACCTGTCTGGTTCCAGACCTCTGAATTGGAACCCATACCTCAGATTTATTCAGTGATTCAAATAGTTCTGGGGTCTCAGTTATAACCACTGGACACACACAAAACTGGGCTTGAAAGATGCATACGCCACTTCCTACAGAAAAGCTAAGATTTATGTATGAATGTGCAAACCACCTACAAACATTTTGGAGACTTTTTTTGTACAAAATCGCTTCAGTGAATACATGACTGCGCTGTCAGGGGCATCAGGCAAACAGAGCGTAATGGATACACTACCAGGCTGCTACACAAACACTGCTTTCTTCAGGCACCTCATGCTAGCTACATACCTAGCTAGCACAAAAAAATAGCAACAAAACAGTAACAAGCATGGATGAAATTAACATAGCTTTAGAATTTGCTGTAAGTCTATTTATAGAAAGAATAACTCTAAAATCAACATTTTTATTTTATTTTTGGGCACATCATGGCTTTTTTTAGAGTGACACTGCAGTTAGTGCCTTAATTCCCTGCATATTTCTTTAATCAGTGTGATAAACATTAAGTTGACTGCTACTGCAGCTTCCATCTTATCTTGAAAGGACATCAAGGGGAAGGATATGTATGTTATTGTTTGATAGGAAAATAATAACTCCCTCTCTAAACAAGAAATTTAGGAACACAATGCCAGGTGGAATGAATGCAGTGACACAAAGTGGCAACTCAATTGAACATTGTCTATGAAAAAATTATAGGGATCATACAAATTGCATTGCTTAAATTTGTTATTTAAATGAACATTAAAGTACATTAATTACTACTCTGTGTTGCATTAGTTGTATCTAACCTGTAATTGTTGCCGTTGTCTCTCAGGTGTCCAGTGCTGTCACATCTCTGCAGCTGGCAGTGGCTGAGTTGGAGGCCGGGAACCTCGGCTTTGCTCTGCAGTACAGCAAAGAGGCCATCTTGGCGTCAGAGAGAGCATTCTTCGACCCTTCACTCCTCCACCTCCTGTACTTCCCCGATGACCAGAAATTTGCTATCTACATACCGCTCTTCCTGCCTATGTGTGTGCCCATTCTGCTGTCACTGCTCAAAATAGTGTCTGAGGTGAGACAGAAACGCAGAGAGAAACACGCAAAGACAGACTGAAAAAACACTCAAGAAGAAGAAGAGGTCATGAGCAACACATTATGAACAGACTGTTTTGCCTTGACATTTAGGTACAAAGGTGGTATGAGGAAAGGCTAATTTGCAGCATTCAAGTGTGGAGTTTACAAATCAGTCATGTATGATTTTTTTTATTGTTTTGTGTGAGGAATTGTGTTTAGCATAAGATTTTAATGAAAGAATGCTGTGGCTGTCAGACACTGTACTGTTGAAAGCTTGAATTGTTGTAAATGTGTAAAAGTTTTATATTTGAATTCCACTTTATTCTATCCTAAGTTATTAACAAATAAAGACAAAGTTGTAACTATTTTTTTGTTTTTGTTTTTTTTGCTTTCTGACTGGCCTCTTTGGATCACACAAAATAAGACCAGATTTTAAATAAATATTACATAAATATGGGAGCAGTGTCCAAAGTAAAACCAATTTTGTCCAAGTTGAGCATTAATGTTCAGTTTTTATCTTGGAAAGTTTGACAAAATAATATTAGGGTTAGTTACCCTCTTAGTCTGGTGTTGTTTGGCTCAAGCAATTCAGCGATTTTTAATTGGTTTGTCTCACTGGACAAACTAAAGTACTTACTATTCTAATGTAGTAATGTAGTTAATGTAATGCAATCAGGATGCATTTGCGTCTACATTAAAGTTGCTACATGAAAACAGTTCTTAGCTATGTTGCTTTTTTGGAGAGTGTTTTTTTTTTTTTATACCTTATGATTGTATTACTGTCTCTTTGAAACGATGTGAAGAAAAGTGCTATATAAATCTTTGTGTTAGCTCTGTGTAGTTGCAATTTTGATCATATCACATGATTTTGATAGTTATGTTTTCCACATAATTTTCAGTAGCAGATGAAGTTTATCCAGTTGTTATACAATTTTGTCCACTGAAGAAGATCATTGATCGAAAGCCCCAGAACGAGTTGAGACTGTTTTATCAACTGCTGTATCCATCGTCGACTGATTGAAGCTCAATATGCAGTACACATGCATCCCTGTAGGATGTAACCTGATTCTCCAGCAGGTGGCAGTGTGCGCACCGTTAAAGCAAGTTGATGCACTCAGTCACAGCGCCGAAGAAGAAGCCGTTTTCGAATTCCTTGAGCCGCAGCTTACAACTTCTAGCTTGTTGTTCATCTGATTGTTTCGACATCTACCTGGAAGGATTTCAGTTTCCATTAAGACGTGACTATAACTAAATAGTTGACGTGTAATTTTTATGTTCGGCTGACTACCTAAGCGTCATTTTATCGTTTATTCGTCAGGAGGAGATCTCCTAGTCAGGTTGCTAACTTCCTTCGCGGTTAACGTTACTGAGCTTTGTGTTAGCATGTCCGGAGGAGGTGTTGTTCGTGGACCCGCTGGGACTAACGACTGTCGTATATACGTGGGAAATCTCCCACCAGACATCCGCTCAAAGGACGTTGAAGACTTGTTTTACAAATATGGCTCCATTCGTGATATTGATCTGAAGAACCGGAGAGGAGGACCGCCGTTTGCCTTTGTGCAGTTCGAGGACCCGAGGTGAGCTGCATTGCTCCACCACGTTTCAACGTTATCTCCCCCTGTAGTTTTTTTCACCCAAAGCTGTTTACAAAAGATACATCCACACAACCACACTCATAGACACAGTTTATCTGGTAACCTGCAGTAAATCCGATTTTGCTGATTTTTTACTGTTTACACTGTTTCACTGTAAGTAATGAGGTAAATAACACAGATTAACCATTAGTTGCATCCATTATAACATTACTGTACTATTGTGGATATTCCAAGTTTACTTTTATGTCGCACTGTACACTCACTGAATCCACTAGCTGTATTTTAGTGGGAAATTATAACACACAACAAGTTTTTTTATTCTGGTGCCAAAGAATGAGTGATAGATGATTAAACACCCTTTTCGCACACAAAGACTATTGTATTAAAACAACTAACTCACTACAAATTTCATAGTCAATCAAGACCTTAAATAGGATTAGTCTTATAAAATACATGAAAACACAATAGTTTAATTGCTAAATCTTTGAATATACAATAGAATGATGAAAAGGGCTTCCAAGATGGTTTCTTAGTAATAAAATTGAGCAAATTTAATATGCTAAACATAGGCACAAAGGCATGGACTGGCAGCTACTTTGGATCGCGATGTGTTTCAAGCTTAAAATTGCCAACATTCTTCACTGCCATGCTTGAAATGCCTTCCAGTTGCGAATAGCTGCCATTTGATGCATTTTTGTATTCTTCATGCCATTATGAGCCTGTGCACATATTGATCATATCAAACACTCTCACTTTTCTGTTTAACAGCTCCACTCCTTTCTTCATAAATAAACCAGTATAATTAATTATTCAGAACAATCACATTATTAAACATGTTTTCCCACTCACAAATGCATGCATTTTTCTCCCAGGTTTTATCACTGCAATTGTAAGATAACATGTTGCAACAACCACAAACCAGTGGGCTTCAATGATATCTGGCTTCCTTGACTTAAACAGTGTGTGTTTATTTACCTGATTGAAGTTAGATGATTATTAACTGTTGGATTCCACAGGGATGCTGAGGATGCTGTTTACGGCCGTGATGGTTATGACTACGATGGATACCGACTGCGTGTTGAGTTTCCAAGAAGTGGAAGGGGAGGAGGAGGAGGAGGAGGAGGAGGCGGAGGAGGTGGTGGTGGAGGAGGTGGAGGTGGTGGTGGTGGTAGTGGAGCAATGGGACCCCCGAGGGGAAGGTATGGTCCCCCGTCCCGACGCTCTGAGTACAGGGTTGTTGTGTCAGGTGCGTGTTTTCTTCCTCTTAGCTTGTTTTTATACTTTTCCCAAAATGTAGATAAGACTGAAGTCTTATGCCACCTTTTCCTGTCAGGTCTTCCCCCCAGTGGAAGCTGGCAGGACCTGAAGGATCACATGCGAGAGGCAGGTGATGTATGTTATGCTGATGTGTACCGTGATGGCACCGGAGTAGTGGAGTTTGTGCGCAAGGAAGACATGACCTACGCTGTCCGTAAACTGGACAACACCAAGTTTCGCTCTCATGAGGTAGGTAAAGGCTTGAAGCCTCAGGCTAAATTGAAATTTTAGTAAACATTTTCTCAATTGAAGAATTGATATTGTTATTGTTTCTTTGTGTCATTCTGGCTATGCATGTCATTCATTGAGTGATCATGACAGTGACAGTGGCATTTTAAGCCTAAATTTCAGTGACTAGATGATTTTTATCTGACGTCACCAAACAGCAAACACAGAAACAGATATTCGAAAATCTGAATTAGGGCTCTGGGTTACTTCTGCAGCAGCATATGAGCACGTTAAACATGGCAGTGTAGTTTTGAGTAAATGTCCCCAAAGACATTCATTTTGCTGTTTGTGACCACATGTATTTCCTTCTGTCTACCTGAGTCTCATGTTGCAACTTAGTCATTACATAAACGAATGCTTAGTCGTGGTTGGCACTCCCATTCCTGCTCATTTTTTTTGTGTGTTCAGGGAGAGACGGCCTACATTCGTGTGAAGACGGACGGACCTCGCAGCCCCAGCTATGGTCGTTCTCGCTCTCGCTCTCGTAGCCGCAGTCGAAGCCGGAGCAAGAGCGGGTCTCGCAGCTACTCTCCTCGACGCAGCAGAGGGTCTCCACGTTACTCTCCCCGGCGATCCCGCTCCCGCTCCCGCTCTCGCACCTAGATCTTGCATCTCACCTTAACTAAAGCAATGGTGCACCTAAGAGCTGAAGAGGAAATTTTCACATCACTTATCAAATCCAATCCTGTACACTGACCATGGATCATCTCCTGTGTTACCTGTTTGTACTGTCATATTGTGTGTTCCCTTTCCACCCCCTTTTTTTTTTTTGCAGTTTTTTTTTTTGCAGTTTTTTTTTTTTTTTTGCAGTTTTCTTTGTATTTCTCAGTTCTGCAGACCAGATGTACACAAACCAGATGTCTGGTCTGTGTACATGGCCCCGTTTCACTCTTGATCTGCCGTGCTTCCCCTTTTCCATTTTCACAAACATTGCGTTTCTGCTAACCATCTTTTTCTCTTTTCTATTCTTTTTCTTCTGATTGTCCTCGTGTGCTTTGTTTTGTTTCGTTTGTAAAGATTTTGCTTCTTCTAAGCATATACTGCTGTCCTTTGACCTTCTTGTGTGTCTCTCTGTAGAGTTCAGAGGAACAGGATAGGATGGAAACAGAGGAAACAGTTCATATTAGGATAAACAGGAGGAGGAGGAGTCAAATATGGCACCAATGGTACGATGGCTGTGCCTTGTCAACTGTGAAATCTGCATTATAAGCCTGTTCGGCTTTTTTTTTTTTTTTTTTTTTCCCCCATATACTTGACAATAGAGTGTTATGGATTGTTTTGCAGTACTAACAAGTTCTGTACAACATTTTGTATTTCGAGGCCCAAAGCTCGTGTTTTTTGCTTGTGCTCTTTTTGTATTATTCAAAGTAAATCTTAGTTTTTTTTTTTTTTTGGATTGATCATAGACGGAGTCCCTTGTTTATCTGAACGTAAACTTCCTCGTAGATGCATTTATTGACATTTTCAAGTCATTTGTGAAGGTGTGATTCTAACTTGCCTCCTTCTCTTTGGTTCTGCTGGTATTCTGAAGGTTTGGACTGGGCTCATTGTCTCCCCATTCCGGAGCCGGATCAGGATTCAGGATCAGATCAGGATTAGGATTAGGCTTCAGGATGGATACATGGAGCATGGGAGCATTTTACTGGGAGAGGATCCCGACCCCTGGCCCTGTCCACATAACCCCATCAAACCAGAGACATTGTAGTGAAAGTTTCAAACTAAATTGGCTTTCAAATAATCCAAATTAATTTTTCCAATTTCTGTTGGACCTCAGAGACAGTTACTGGCGGCAACGTGACGAGCAATTTATTTTTCATATATTTTTTTTTTATTATTATAAATGAGAAGAGCAAAGCTTGGATCACAACCAGGAGGAGGGCTGGGAGGTGCAGGATGGATCCACACACGTAAGGAGAGTGGTAAATAGTGGGCAACCATTAACAGTGGAGGAGGGAGGGAAGAGGGAGGACTGGGAAGCGACAAGGGAATGTGACCTTAATGTGGTTTGTATCTTTTTTCTCTTAAGTGAGTCTTTTCCAGAGGAGAATGATTTCTGATTTTCTTAAGTATAATCTTCAGTATCTCAAAGCTTTATTCTCTTTTAATAAAACTTTCAATAACATTAGAAAATGTCTGTGTTCTTCTTGCTCAGTAATTTTAATACCGCAAAGGGTTGTGCACCAAAACATGCAAAACATATAGAAACATTCAAAGTTAAATTACTCCAAAATTTTGCTTACAGTATTACAGTACAGTATTTTAGTAAATGTACTAATATTGACATTGATGATAAAAGTAAGAAAAAAAAAGAATGAAAGTAAACAGGCTTTTTATATTAAATCTCATAACTCCTGAAGCGGACAAGATATGTGTGGTTTTATTAATAAATTAAACAGGCTCAATAGTAAATAGTACAATAGATTTAGAAAATGTGGGCTTTGAATATGAAATTTACCTAATAAAATTAATAGCTTTTATTTTTGTTTCTTGTTTTGGTTATATTGAAATTATATGACTTCCAAGATAACTAAGTTTGGATATTGGTAGAATATTCCTATATGTTTATCCAGATTCTTTTTGTGAATGGGCATTCTTAAAATACATGTTTTATTTTCTCTTTACAAACAGGTCTGCTGATGGTATCTCCAAATCTTGAAGTGTAGTTTGTGGGATATATATTATGAACAATTTTGAATCATACTTCTCCATTTGTTGGGGATAACCTCTGAGTATTTGCATCTGAAAAATCAGTTCCACACAAATCTTCCATGTGGAGTGATTTTTCTTCTACTGTTAAAAGTCAAAAGTGTATCATGTTTTTCCTTATATTTGTGGCTTTTAATGTGTATTCCGTTTTCAGAAATCAAAGATCCTGATTTCTGTAGCTAGCCAATTCAAAATGGCATTTCAACAGATTTATAAATGTATATCTATAATAATATACAATATAAGTTTTTATATCTAATTATTATTTAATTATTGAACATTGTACAATACAAATTTCAGACATCAGGTAATATCAAATGTGCAAAAAGTATATAAAATAGATTTAGATTTAAATTTTATGTCGCTACAGCAGTACATAATGACGACATGGCTATGATTTCTGCTATTGGTTAATAGAGCTCGCCCACCGCAGGGATACCGACTGGACTGTTATGAAGGGCCTCCACCAACGTTCCCGTAAACATTATGCTTGTAATTAGTTAAGCGACAACAGCCATAAATATATATTTCTACAATTTCTTGTTGGAGGTCAAACAATTGGTAGCCTGAACAGTTCGGTAGCTATCAACTTTGTTGAGCCACTGTTAAACATGTCCGTCGGAGGTGTCATTCGCGGACCCGCAGGAAGTTACGACTGTCATATATACGTGGGAAACCTCCCCCCTGATATCCGCAACAAAAACGTGGAGGACGTCTTCTATAAATACGGAATCATTCGAGATATTGATCTGAAAAACCGGAGAGGAGGACCGCCATTTGCTTTCGTGGATTTCGAGGACCCGAGGTAAACTGCGGTGCCACATTTGAACCACATTTCCCTTATTTCAGAGCTAAAGCTGTTCTCAGCACTATCACACACCTTTAAAACTTGAAACCTTCTATTTATCCAGGTAATAGTTTTAGATCTGTTACCTGGATTGAATCGTCAGAGTTGTAAAGTTGCAGTTTACTTAATCTGAATCTTAATCTGAAACATGCCAATTGTGCCACTTCAAACCTTTGTTCATAAACACTGCAGTTCTTTGACACTGTGGAGATTGGAGAAACACTCTTCTTCTAATTTACTAGTTATTGTAGCACTTGTATCAATGCCCTTTTAGATGAATCGACATGTCAGAAATCTGGGTGTTCTGTGGTTTGTTAAGGTTGTTGTGAGGCAGTTGCTGTGCTGTTCCAGGTGTTTGTCATGAGGTGGTTTGGTGTGTAGAGTGATTTTTATATGGGGTTTATATTGTTCTGGGCAGTTGCAAGTCTCCTGCTAGGTGGTTGTTAAGAGTGTGTTGGTCGGTTGCTGGTTGGTTCGACCAATAAGTATATCGGCCGATAATAGTTTATAACCTACAGTATATACTAGTGTCAGCAGATGTGGTGGCATGTCAGTAAATAAATGTCAAAAATACCTTTGAGGGACTTTAATAACAGGCCCACCAATACATAATGTTACAGTGTAAAAGTTAAGAAACTGTATGTTTGTTTTAAATGAATCTGATTGAAGAGAGACTGTTTGACTTTTTCAGCACCATGGACAGAGATACTGTTACTGAATGGGTTTGAATGCTTCAACACAGAATGGATCATGTGTGACTAAAACACATGTGCTATTTCCTCTATGCCATTTAATGAATATTCAAGCTTGTAGTGTAACATTTATGAACCATGTAGTGTACCCAAAAATCCCAACAGTGGTAGGAAATGTGGTAAAACTAAATACTGATATGTAACTCATCTTCTACACTCTATCATTTAGGGAAAAGTGAGTGACTCTCACTGTCACCCTTCAGGGATGCAGAAGATGCGGTTTATGGACGTGATGGTTACGACTATGATGGCTACCGTCTGCGTATTGAGTTCCCTCGAAGTGGACGAGGTGGTGGTGGTGATGGTGGTGGTGGAGCTTTAGGAACCACAAGAGGAAGATACGGTCCTCCGTCACGGCGCTCCGAGTACAGAGTTATTGTCTCAGGTTGGTGATATAGCCCTAACATTATCTTGTTACCTTGCATGGAGGAACTGTTGAGATTCTTATCGCCTTCCTTTCTTCCTGTCAGGTCTTCCCCCAGTGGAAGCTGGCAGGACCTGAAGGATCACATGCGAGAGGCAGGTGATGTATGTTATGCTGATGTGTACTGTGATGGCACCGGCGTAGTGGAGTTTGTACGCAAAGGAGACATGACCGACGCTGTCCGTAAATTGGATAACACCAAGTTTCGCTCTCATGAAGTAGGTTAGGGTTACAGTAAGGAATCGCTCTAGGATTAGATTTTGGCATTGAAACTGTTTGTTTAAGGTAAGTCTTGAAGTGAACATAGAGCAGGTTAAGTGGGGAAAATGGGCATTAGGGTGAAGACAACTGGACAGCAAAGGTCAGTTTATATTCATGCTCAATGTTGTTGCTTTGTCATTATACAGTGTAAACCTGTTATTCCTGCCACTGCAAGGTTCTGGATTGATAAAGCTTATCTCTGATGCTCTGATGAAGCTCAACACTGGTGAGTGCTTACTCTGCCTGTCATGTATCATTTGTATGTGGAGACACTTTATAAGAGTGAGGCACTTGTGGAGACACTTTGTGAGAGGGAAAACCTTTTTTATGTTGTTTTTAACCATAATAACTATGAGTAAGCAGCTCTTTTCCCATTCCTGCAGACTTGTTTGTGTCTTCAGGGAGAGACGGACGGGGAGAGAGATGGACGGTCCTCGCAGCCCCAGCTACGGGTTGTTCCCGCTCTCGTAGCCGCAGTCGAAACAGGAGCAACATTGGCTCACGCAGCTTCTCCCCGCGTCACAGCAGAGGGACTCCACGTTATTCACCCCGGCATTCCCGCTCACGCTCTCGCACTTAAGGCACACATGACCTTAATCAAACCACCAGCCAGCAATGCATCTATGAGCGGAGAAGACAAACTTCACAGAACACATCCTTGACAGTCTCCATGGACCATTTGATATGTTAGTTGTTTGCTGTTTCTCTTGTTGTATGTTCCTGTTTCCCCAGTTTTCTGCTGTGATTTTTATTTCATTTCACATTTTGGCAGATTCTTGTTTGACCAGTTAATACCCTGGTCTGTGTACATTGCCCTCTCTCTTATATTTATATTCTCCTTTTCGATTTTCCCAGTGTTTCCTTTTCACCCCAAAATGATCAAAATCCCTCTTTCTGCTAACATTGTCTCCCCCTTTTGTGTGCTTTGTGTGAGGAAGGGTACCTTTTAGGGGAATACATCATTGTATGTCTTATGTTGTAGTTGTTATTTTGCAGGTGGTATAGTTAAATATTTTTCTAAGTCTTGCATTTGACCCTCTCGTGTGTTTCTCTGTAGAGTTCAGAGGAGCAGGATAGGATGGAAACAGAGGAAAAGGAAACACAGTTTATATTAAGATAAACAGGAGGAGGAATCAAATATGGCGCCAATGGTATGATGGCTGTGGCCTCTCACAACTCTGAAATCTGCATAAAATAAGGCTTATTTCATTTTTTTAACCCTGAATATATGCTTGAAAATAGCTGAGTACCATTACCAAATGTTTCTATTACAAGTTTTGTTTTGTTATGCTATAGTTGCTGTAGTTGTGCATGCTCCCGTTATGTTATGAGTACCAGCAAAGTTACTTGCCTTCTGTCAGTAGCCCTTAAAGTCCAGTGTTTCCTCACAGTGGTCCTGCAGTCTTTCCTGGGTTGGGTCAAGACAGTATCACTTAATTGTATATCATCTTCATATACCAAACACTACAGTGTGTTTAGAGATCCAGTAGTCACTGTTGTTTCTGCTTTTGCTCATTTGTTAGTATGTAAAGTAAGTATTTTTTTGGATTTATCATATACGACGTCCCTTGTTTTCCTCAATGTAAACTTCCTCATAAGTGTATTTATTGACATTTTCAAATCATTTGTGAAGGTGTGATTCTAACTTGCCTCCTTCTCTTTGGTTCTGCTGGTATTCTGAAGGTTTGGACTGGGCTCATTGTCTCTCCATTCCGGAGCCGGATCAGGATTCAGGATCAGATCAGGATTAGGATTAGGCTTCAGGATGGATACATGGAGCAGGAGCATGGGAGCATTTTACTGGGAGAGGATCCCGACCCCTGGCTCTGTCCACGTGACCATATTTTTTTTTCATGTGGGGCCTCAGAGACACAATCACTGATGACATCTTGATGAGTGATGAGTGTTTTTTGATAAAAAACATTTTTTTATTAAGTGGAGCAAAGCTTGGATCAAATCCAGGAGGAGGGCTGGGAGGTGCAGGATGGATCCATGCACGTAAGGAGAATAGTAAATAGTGGGCAACCATTAACAGTGGAGGAGGGAGGGAAAAGGGAGGGAAGAGGGAAGGGGTGTGTAGGGGAATGTTACCTTAATATGTTTTCCCTTAAATGAGTCTTCTGCTGTAGAAGATTACTTTTAATTTTGCTAGGTATAATCTTCACTATCTTGTGTTTTTCTCTTCAATAAAAGCTGAGTTTATAGTTTCATATTACTATGTCTCTCTTTTTTTATAGTAGTATATAGTAGACGGAAAATTCTAAATATTCACTGCCCATTGAAAAGATTTTGGTGAACTGAAGGAAACACAAAACTACTGACAAGCTGAAAAGATAAAATAGCTTTAGACTTGCATTATGTGACTAGACTAGACTGAAGGGTGTTTAAGGCTTCGTTAATTTCATTTATACCAATTAATTTATACTGAGAACTGGTTGTCAGTGGCTGTTGTGTGCATCTGTACATGAAGGGACACAAATGTTAATGGAAAGCAGGATGCCACTTCTGTAGTGGCAGGGTAATTAGTTTTGTAAAAGGAAATATTTTTTATCTCCCATCAAGAATACTAACACCCAGAGAAGTACTGTTGCTCGCATTAATAAGAAGACCATCCAACACAGGAAACAATAACAACAGTAACACTTTTTTTTTTCTTTTTTTTTTTTAACTGATGCTTATTTTTTCACTAAACCATGGCTGTATACTCAATCCTCGATCCCCAGGTAATCACTTAAAGAAAAAGACAACATAAGACATGTATTAAATGTTTCATATGTTTTTTTCCACAAAAAAGTTCAATTATCCTTTTAAAAATAAATATACGCCTCCTGTCTCGTTGAAACATCCAGGATCTATGAATATGCAAATGTTTTTAATTTCAATGGTTTCCCTACTAGACACACAATGGCACCTTCTTCACTGTAAACTCCACTCAGACTGGACCATGATTGCACCAAGTGCTGATCATACACATTTTAAACTCAGATTTAAGGTGAGCACAGAGAAACTTTCTCCCTTCAGCAGATGAGTCAAAAAAAAAACAACCCTTTCAGCTTCAACCTCTGCATGTACATCATTCTGCACAGAGAAGCTCAAATATTTAACCAACAATAAGCATACCCCATTTTTGAACAGAGGGGGACTTTAAAAAGAGCAGCCAAATTGATCCCAGAAGTAATCTGAAGAAGAAGACTTCTGTAACCTCGGGTTATAAACCAGTCTCAGCAATACAGAGATATTTCCCCCTCAGGTTTATCCCAGTTATCTTGCTGGTCAAAGCCCACAGGAAGTCAGAGCTAAAAGTCCATTATGTCATCATGCTGCATTGAAGGATGTAGAGAAATGTTTCAGTATAAGGTCATTTAGGACAACTGTGAGCTGTATAACTGTCTGAACATGATTTGTTGTGGACTAGAATGCCCTTTTCTAAAATGGTTAATGAAGTAGCTCTTGGCTTCCAATGTGGAAAAATCGCTGAAAACCCTTTATGAGATATAATCTTTTTCATTTTAACATTTTTTATCGTGATCGTGATACTCTCTGTTTTCCAACCAGCATGGGATCAATACTCTTTACACTCCTGCATATTTGAGATGTGCCTTGCCTCCTCTGTTTGTGTCCAATCTAGCGTTTAATGTTTTGCAAGTGATGCTGATCAATACTATCGATCAACCCAATCACCTGGATCAATCACGCCCACTGAGGTGGAGGGGTGGTGGTAGTGGTGTGGTGTGGTGTGGTGTGGTGGTGTGTGTGTGTGTGTGTGTGTGTGTGGGGGGGGGTAGTGAAAATGGTGCATTCTGGGTTGAAATAAGATGCAGGCACTGTGCGCAAGTAGAAAACGCCGTCAGCAGGGTGGAGCCTTCACTCCAGCCAATCAGATAGAGGAGGTGATGTGGTGGGCGGGGCAGAGACGCACACTTCCCGTGCATAAATGAAGGAAAAGCTATACAGCTACCCGTAACGCACACATTTGAACGTTATAACTTCGCAGAGAGACGGTAAGACTGAACTGCATGTCTGCTAGTGTGACTCGCTGTATGTTGTCGATGCAACCTGTGCACTGTCAGCAAGTGAGGGTGAATACCGAGGCTTCTGGTGCTTGCATGCTAATCTCGCCTGAGCCTCTTGTATTTGTCCTGAGAATCTGTGTGAATGCTCCTTCCACTTTCTTTGCATTGTTTGCAAACCTCACAACTCGAGTTAGTGATTTCTGATTACTGAAGTTTTAAATCATATAAGGAGCAACTTGTTGAATATGTGAAGAAATAGTTAACCAAAGTTATAATGCTGTCAGTTGCACAATGCAGGTGCATCCATTTCAGTAATGTTGCAGTATTATGTGTCATGTCAGCACCCTTCTTTCACTGCTTATTGTGATACATTCAGACAGGCTACATTGTCTTTCTCACACATCCACATTAGTGAGTTGTCTAAATGCAGCAAGTATATTCCAGAACAGCTGTCTGGGTACATCTGGGGGTGAGCTGAGGTGAGGTGGGGTGGGGTGGGGTGATGGGGTGGTCAAGGTTTTTCCTCAAAATTATCCAGATAATTTGGTGATCCTGCTTCATGGGGCTTCCAATCCAGTTAACTGGATAGGACAAGGTGCAAGTCTCACTTAGCGCTCAGTTGTAAATCATGTAAATCATCAAATCAAGATGCAAATAAATAGGCCCCAGCTGTAGTTGAGAGTCTTTCTGTAAGCAAATGTTGACGCCATGGACAGTCTCACTATCTGAAACTTGTAAGAACTATTTGGGGGGGGAAATGTAACTGAATATTATGATTTATTTTGTCTCCTGTTCAGTTAAAACAAAAAGCCATCATGTCTGACAAGAAGGCAGTGATAAAGAATGCTGACATGTCAGATGAAATGCAGCAGGACGCAGTGGACTGTGCCATGCAAGCTATGGAAAAGTACAACATTGAGAAGGATATCGCCGCCTACGTCAAAAAGGTATGTTTGATTTTAATATTAAATGATTTCCACAAACATCTAACTTTTATTGGCACGTGTTTTTTAATGGCCTCTTATCTATGCTGTGCTAAATATTATCTTTCCTGCAGGAGTTTGACAAGAAGTACAATCCCACATGGCATTGCATTGTTGGGAGGAACTTTGGCAGCTATGTGACGCACGAGACGAAGCATTTCATCTACTTCTACCTGGGCCAAGTGGCCATTCTACTGTTCAAGTCGGGCTGAAATCCAAAGATTTCCTCCGAAAACTACTTTTAATGCCGCCCTTATATTTCTGTGCCACGCTGTACATGTGCTATCACCTTTCTGCAGACATGCCTACCTCCTGGTTTCCTGCTTGCTTTAGTCTGTTACTGTTTGCCACATACAACACTACCACCATCGTTGGATGGTGCTTTAGTCATGCCTGGGCTGGTGATGTGCTGTTCATAGAAAATGCCAATGTAACACTACTTATTATGCCAGCTGTCAGTCAGCATTTCCACATCTGTCAGACTCACTAGAAATCATAATTTCTGGATATTATTTCTGTTGTGCATTGATGCACAGACCTTGTACATTATTTCATGAATGTTGTATAATAACTTATTTTTCAAGAAATTAAAATGAGCAACAGAATTTTTGTTGAAATGCCTTTAATTTTCAGTGTTAACTGAGATCGAATTTAAAAATGCCAAGACTGTTGCTCTAACTTAATAAAGAATATTCCATACTAACAGATTTAAGGTTTTGTACATGCTTGGAACATTCCTGTTTTCACTTCTGCTGTGAGTGTGAATATTAACAATGTCACTGCTGTATTATCTCTGAAATTTAATTTTATTGGCACTTTGGTATTGTGATATTTTCAACATGTTGAGTTCAAAACAACTTTGAGACAGTAAATTGTTTCAAAATGTGCAGTGTGTGTGTGTGTACATGTTCCTTGAATTTACTTCCATGTACAAATGTCTTCACTTCTTATTGGGCTGGACACAGTATATTACCTCCTGTATATTCTAATTATAATGTGAAGTAAGTTACATACTTTTTGTTCCCTGAGGCTACAAACAAGTTACAATTTCTTTTCTTTCTTTTGTTATTGCATTAGTCTGCATTTGGGGAAACAGGCTGGGGGCATCTGCTGTAATCCATCAGAGGGAAGTAGTAACATTAACAGTACTACAGTATACAGTTTATTTTGTGTCTACATTTTTAAAGGACTTTTTGTGTTCTTTACTACTACATGTACCTGGCAGCCACAATTAAAAATTAGATGAATTTTATACAAAAACGTGATTAAATTATAGTATGTGATGCACTATTAAACTACCTAGCTATATATAAATGTTCCACCATGACCGGCTGCAATATTAACATAGCACTTATGTTCAAGCATCAATAATTTATTTTATGTTTATTCTAAGTATACAGCAGGGGCCAATGCCATAGCTAGCTTATAATGCCCAACCCTCTGCCTTTATGCAACAACAGAAAACTAAAAGTAATATTACATAAATATGTTAAAAATAACTCAATCTTTTGACACATTTAAAAAAAAAAGTGCTTTAATAATTTGACTCTTTCTTGTAATAATGAATTTTAGCATTATGATATATATATATATATATGTAATGTAAAAGTTTTTCCATCTGTTTTTTTAGGGAGAAGATGAAAATAATAACTGGGATTTGGGTGTTTATGTTTCCGGGTCACACTGCAGGGGGCAGTAGTGAGCCTGACATTTGGGTGTTAAGCTTGAAAGGAAGCGCTAGAACCACCAAACAAGGGAAATACTTCCGAGGGCAAAAACATGAGCTTGGTTTTCTAAATTTTAAATGGTAATAGAAATAATACAAATTCAGTGGCAGAAAGTCACAGATATTCTTTATAAATACAATTTTAAAGTATGTACTTAATCCCATTTCTGCTATACTTTATACTTCCACTACATTTCAGAGGGTAATATTGAACTTTTTACTCAACTAAATTTATCTGACAGCTGGTGAAACTAGTTAATTTCCAAATTAAGATTTTACATTAAAAAACATACGATATGCTGTTGAATTGCAATACAAAACCTCTTAAAACAGTGTCAGGTTGAGGTTCATTTGTCATGTTTCAGATTATGAGTTGTTAAGCAGTTTGGCGGAATCTGCTGGTCAGACTGTGCAAATGCACTGAAAAACAAAAAAAATCAGTGGTTCAACCTAAGCAGACCTTCTACACAGAAATCATTTTGGGACCTATCCATGCTTGACACACTGCTTTGATGTCACTGACCTGCTGAGGCTCGCATGTGTGTGTATTCACACCGTCTGTGTGTCTGCTGCGTTGCTACCACCACCAGCTCGGTCTTTCTACTTTGAGTTTGCTTTGGATGTGGCCATCAATACTTGAATGTTGGATTTCTTTTCATTACAAACCTTAGTAACCTTATTTACCTTCATTCAGAGCAAGACACACTGTAGAGAGAGAGAGAGAGCGAGAGAGAGAAAGAGAGAGAGAGACAGTACAGTAAAATATTGCCCTTCACCTTTTGTTTCACTTATATTATTTACCTTATACCACTTGTATTACTAACATAATATAGGTCTAATCATAGCCTATGTTGGGTGTCTGCCAGTGAAATCACAATACATAAGGGCAGTAATGTCAAGATAGGAAAAGTAAATATAAACAGAACCTGGGCAGAAAAGTTAGGGCAGTTATTTCAAAATCTCAAAAATTGATGCTTTTTATTCTTTATTTGAAGTTTTGATATCAATATATATTTTCACATCTTCTTTCTCAGGCTCCTAACAGGTAATGTATTGTAACCTATTACTTAAGCTTGGTAAAACTAACCGGTAATGCAAATGACAATGGTGAGTCAGGGCTGAACGAGCCCAGCAGATGGTGAAATTCGGACTAAAATGCTCTGGTCAGATTTGGTGTGGAGCTTTACACTGGTGCCTTAGGCCTGGTACCGGCGCAAACCCCTGGATCAGCGTGCTGTTCTTCTCAGATAGAAGGAAGATTTTATCAGGAAAAAGAAAGAAGAAATGTTGCTGTATGTTATCAAAAAAAGAACCATTCCCTGGATAAGATATATCAGAGTTCTGGATCTTGGGTTTGATATAACACCTAGTCTGGTGCGGCAGCTTTAATTTATAGTTTTTCCCAAACGTTTAAACACATTTCCAGAAACTTTGTCTCCATTTCTCAAAACTCTAAACACAAACTGAAAAGAGTTAACTACTTTGTCAAAACCTTGAAAATGAAAATGAAACACAGCAATCAAAACCATGTTCTCGCTTCTCAAAACTGATTCCTTCAACCAAAACAATACACGCAGCTATTATATGCTTATGTCTTACAGAGACTCAAATAAACACTGATGTGATCAATTCAAAACACTACCATGAAAAGTGTCATGTATGTTTTGGCTTCATGAGGCCATGTTATATATTCAAATGCATACAAGTGTGTGGAAATAAGTGTCCTTCTTTTCGTTTTGGTGAAGTGTAGTTTTGTCCCGAAATAGCATTTACAAAAAAAGGAAGAATGAGCATATCAGACAAAAGGCCTACACACACGAAACACGTAACAAAGGTGTTTCTACAAAGTATTGACAAAGGGGGGCGGAATGCTTTTGCATGCCACACTTTTCCGTTTTCTATTTGTAAAAAAATTTGAAAACCATGTATCATTTTCCTTCCACTTCACAATTATGCGCCACTTTGTGTTGGTCTATCACATAAAATCCCAGTGAAATACATTTATGTTTGTGGTTGTAACGTGACAAAATGTGGAAAAGTTCAAGTGGTATGAATACCTTTGCAAGCCACTGTATATGGTTGTTCAAGTTGGAGGATTTGTTGAAAAGATACTATACCATAAAAACTGTTTTAAAAAAGTGTCACAAGCTGAGTGACTCTGTTATGTGTGTGTGACAGTAGAAAATCAGAGTCAACAAATGAACTATTGAGGAAGAACTATCTGCTATTGCAGGTGTATTGATATTGCCATCAACTTTTTCAGCAACTCTTTCACTCTGTTGAGCTGAACTATTCCACAAAAGGCCGAAGTTCGGCTCTCTTGATGCAGCTCCATTCAAAAAGCTGTTTTACCACAAACATTTTGTTCAAAGTGCAGAGAAAAATAGAGGAAAAGAAATGAGACACAACTAATGAAAAACACAAGTAAAGTACATACAGTAAATAAATACAGCTAAATCCTGCAGTTTGACAGTTTCACTTGTTGCAGCCTGAACACTTTTAACCGCTGACTGATGAAAATAGCACTTAGCAGCTGTGTGATAGACCTGTTGTGGTCAGAGCATGAGCAGTCAGAAAAGAGGGGAAAGGAAGTTCACAAAGTTCAGAGAGGAACTGCACTTTTCACTTTGTGTAAACTCAGGTACAACCATGGTATTTAAACAACTCACTTTAGTAGCATTACAACTGCATTTGTTAAACAAAGGAAAAACTTGCATAATCCATAATTATCAATAATCTTTATATTCCAAGAATTAATGAATTCTTAATTAATTAATTAATTAATTAATTAAGAATTTACAAGAAATAATTATACTGCTGTTAATGTTCTAGTCATGGCAAAGGTAATATGTAATTCTCCAGTATGTAAATCTGCATCTGTAATTTGCTTGTTCATGAGTTTTGGAGAAAAGATATCAACAAAAAATATGTGATTGAATATCTTGAGAAGGGAAAGTGAAACCAAACCAGTATGCATTATAGTGAGGCCCTCCTCACCAAGTCCCCTCAGAGGATGTTCAGTCCATCAAACAAGGATGAGAAAAATCTTTCTACTCTAAACCCCAGATGTTTGTTTTATCTATACATCAAGTAAAATGACAAGTCTACAAGGAGATGATGACACCACATCAAGTGGACACAATCAGATGACTTCAAGGTAACATTTGAATCTTTAAATCACCGCTGAATTTAATGCAAGAAGTAAAAGACCTGCAGGGGCTAAAATAGATGTATTAACTAAGGTGGAAATGTTTGGTTTTAGATGGGCCTTTTTGGATTTTTTTCATTCAAAAAAGAGAATTCATGTGAATTAATAGAAGCTGTATTATTAGTAATTTATATTTATTAAATATTGCTAATCCTCGGCTTTAAAAAAAATCTTGCAACCAAGATAGGCCTTGCAGTATTAATATGCAGCAAAATTTCATGCAATTCTAATTTAAACATAATTAAAAAGGTATATACACGATAAATTCAGGTAAAGAAAAAGTACTATATAATAATTAAATTTATAAGTTAATGTCTTCTCTGTTCCTTTCCCTGTTAGATTCCATTTCTCTTCTTTATTAGTTCTGCTTAGATCTTATGCTTCCTTGTACAAGTGACAAAGTTCTTTGTGGAGGCTGAATAAGTTTTGAACATTTTGCTTAGATAAAAATGTTTCTCCACTATTCTGTGATTGAGGCTCCACTCTCAGGACAGGAAATAGCTGATGCAAAAAGTGATTATATTTTTAACCTCTGAAAATGTTGCAGTAATTTGTCTTTAAATTTACTTAGCGTAGATGATGACCATAATTTATGATTGTAAAATGTAATGTAATGAATGTAAAACGAATGCAGTGTAAAATATAACTTGTGAGCACCTATATTACAGTTTTTTACGATTGCTTACACACTAAAATGAAAAATAATACACAGATTTTGAAACTCGACACACAAGGAGCAAAATGTCAGCCCAGGACAACTATACGCACATTCTCGGCCTCAAATTTTTGCAAAACACTGCACACAGTGTTCATGTCATCTTCAGTTCAGTATTGAGAATAAAGAAACTTTGTTTCCCGATTGCATTTGCGTTCATATTTACAGCATGCTCAAAATGAGAAATGTCAAAAACATGCAGTAATAGTGTTTTTATACTTAGCATATATCATTAGAAAAGTAAAAATGTGGAAAATGTTTTAGATTTAGAACAATCGTGTGCAGTTGGCAGTGGAAAGATCTATATATTTGGTGTTTGTGTGTAAAGTTTGTTAGCCAAAGTATCATTTTTAGAAGAGTTTATTTAGTTTTTGATGTAGTGCTTGCCTTTGCAAGAGATGTAAGATGTTTTGTATTTTGTGTATATGGTTTTAGTTTGTGTGTGTGGAGCTCTGACAAACAGGGCCCTAGTTTCAGGAACTGTGTTTTTGCAATAGTGAAAAACTGTAATTACATGGTGCAGTATCATCTTGCAGAATGACAGGATGCCACTGGTATGATAAACAATGTTGGGAAAATAGGTTATAATAGGGTCAAGGTTTCACAAAATAGCTGAATCAATGTGTTTTTCAAAGGGAAGTTCAATGTTTGTTCTGTATTACAGAGAGGAACTTCAGGAAGCTCTATGCTTGTACACCTCAAAAAGTGTCAAGCACATTGATGCAGTGGGAAGATTCTTTGCAGGGTTCTCTCAATTAATAAAAGATAGGAAGAAAGACTTGAGCAAAATAAACAACATCAAAGACAAGTCGACGTCTCAAGAGATTGACCCAGAGGCAACAAGCAGAGGTGGGGCTATTTATGGTTGATGCTTTGTCTTACAGAAAGGAACTACAGGATGATTTGCGCCGCTACATCACAGAGACCTTCAACTACATCAATTCTGTGAGAGGATTCTGTGACAAGATCTCTGAATGGGTGGACAAGAGGAAGACAGAATCAAAAAAAGTGGTAGACATTAAAGATAGGGCTGACAAACTTGACCTGAACTTGAGACATGTTTACCAGTCAAAGAAGAAAGGTAAGGCCCTTCTGGAATATGGGATGAGCAAGGTGGCCGGGGTGAATGCAGACAAAAGGCGTGCAGAGCTGGAGAAGGAGCTGGTTGCTGTGTTGAGTGACACTTGGAAAGGCCTGGAGGAGCTCAACCACTTCCTGGGTGCAGTGGAGAAGCTGGTGGTCACCTCACTTCATGTGTTCATGGAGAACCAGGTGTTACATCTACCCAAAGGTATCAGCCTTGATGTTCAGGTTATCATCGCTACTGCACGACTAATCTGCCCTCTCCTCATTGAGTTTAAAAGAGATTCACGAGTCTTCAGCCTTCCCAAACTTCAGAATGCAGTGGTGCTGTCGAATCAGTTGGAAAGATACATAAAGACCACCCAGATAATCTGTGATGAGTTAGAGAAAAGGTAAATAGACATTTCATGAACAGCACATTCCATTTTGATTGAAATAATATGACAAATGTTTAAAAGACACCATACCATAGCTGTCTAAATTAATGATTGCTCTATCATTCACAGATCTGTTGGTAACTTCTGCCAGACAAAACCTGTTGTTGGTATACATGTGAATTTATCTAAGGAAAACATGGAGAGGATGATTCATCATGTCAATGAACTACTCCGAATCAGGTAAGCAGTTAAGGCAGTTTAGGCTGGTAGTCTTGCACCAGTAGGACTGAAAGAAGAGATGTTCTGCATCCATCAATGAATGCAATGAAGTCCAAATAGTAACCTAACCCATGGTTAATATAAAAAAATGTTGATAATTGCAGCTTTAATTTTGCTTCCCCTCTTGCCCGTGCTTTTCTTCTCGTCTTTGACGTCTGTTCCATCATTAAAAACTGCGTCAGTCTAGCCAAAGATGCAGAAAGTGAAGCTTCACAGCCCATCAGGGACTCAGCTGATCTTTTGCAGTCAGTGATAGATTCATGGCAGGAGATTTATGAATCCTTGATTCAAGGCCAGAAAACATTTGAAGAAAACAAAGCTATCCTAGATAAAGCATTTTATCCAGAGAATTGGGAGAACAAA
>NW_019525225.1:1014676-1151685 GCF_002814215.2 Seriola lalandi dorsalis
GCCCGTGCTTTTCTTCTCGTCTTTGACGTCTGTTCCATCATTAAAAACTGCGTCAGTCTAGCCAAAGATGCAGAAAGTGAAGCTTCACAGCCCATCAGGGACTCAGCTGATCTTTTGCAGTCAGTGATAGATTCATGGCAGGAGATTTATGAATCCTTGATTAGAGGCCAGAAAACATTTGAAGAAAACAAAGCTATCCTAGATAAAGCATTTTATCCAGAGAATTGGGAGAACAAAGAGCACAGAGACAAAAAATCAACTACAAATGACATAAAAAACAAAGAACAAGCACATGTGGAAGCTAAACAAGCACATGTGAAAGTTAAACAAGCACATAAGGAAGCAGACCAAACACATGTGCAACATAAACAAGCACATGTGCAACATAAACAAGCACATGTGCAACATAAACAAGCACATATGAAAGATAAACAAGCACATATGGAAGCTAAACAAGCACATGTAAAAGCTAAACAAGCACATGTGGAAGCTAAACAAGCACACGTGGAAGCTAAACAAGCACATGTGAAAGCTAAACAAGCACATGTGGAAGATAAACAAGCACATGTGGAAGATAAACAAGCATGCCTGAAAAATAACCAAGCACATGTCAAAGAACCAGCTCAAGTGAAAGATACGAGACAGGTGCATTGTGAAAAGTTGATGCTTAAGATCTGCACTGTCTTTGTTAAACTCTTGAATCCTGTTGGACCCTGTGGTGGGTCCATCATTACAAGCTGCAATTTCTAATAGTTTAGCCCTTTCAGCAAACACTTAAGAAATCCCATTTAGCAAGATGTTTGCAGGCTAAAACTATCAAGTTGATTCATGGATGATTTTGTTATTTAAAGGCATAGCAGTTTTTGGGGTTGGGTGGAAAACACATGGTAAAACCTATGTTTTTGTGAAATACATAATTTTGGATAACACAGTTCTTGAACTTACATTAGGTACAAAATGAAACTTAAAAGCTTCTTGTCTTATTCTTCATAATTTTTTGTCAAAATGCTATTAGGTGTCTTTCTTGATAATGTGGTGAATGATTTTGCTGTAATTTTGATACTAAGGATTTGTTTTTAATTTCCATGTGTCTTTTTATACATTTACATTTACATTTATACATTTATTCGTTTTTTGCATTTGCTTACACACTTATTTCAGAATTTGGCTCATTGTGTCAACACACAGGCCAAATAAGACAAAACACTTGGAGCTGAACATCTCACTTCTATGTCAAAATCAAACACTGCAGTCAAAACCTGACAATCCTCTTTCTAAATGGCGTTTCTTTTACAAAACCATACACATATACACCATCTGAATGACACTTTCAAAGCAGCAACAACACACCAATGAACTTAACACAAAACACTGCTGTCTTTACAACTTTAATTTTTTTCATCCATATTATGGATGCTACTCTGTAGCGACTTAGCTTGGTCTGGACCCTCTGCTCAGCCTCCCCCAGTGTCAAGCCATGATTTCTGAGTGGCCCTATTGTCATCTAAAA
Organism: Seriola lalandi dorsalis; assembly: GCF_002814215.2. NCBI lineage: Eukaryota > Metazoa > Chordata > Actinopteri > Carangiformes > Carangidae > Seriola > Seriola lalandi. The sequence continues at coordinate 1,016,187 of NW_019525225.1, forward strand.
TATGTTTGTCTATTGCCTGATCTTCTTTGTTCTGGCCCTCGTCCTCCACTTCCTCCCTGTCTTCCTCTTCCTCTAACTTTCACACCTGAGGTCTTTCTGTAGCACTAAGGCTCAGACTGATTGGTGTTCAATTTCAGCATAAGTGTTTTTAAGTGTGTATGTGTGTGGTGCAAAACTCAGATGTGTTTTGCAGTTTGGAAAAGAAGTGTTTCCTAATGACTGTGAGATCTTGAGATCTTGAGATCTAAGTATCTAATGTAAGAAAAAGTGTGTAGAGTTAGGAATAAAAAAATATGTAACATGGTTATGATGGAATTATTATGGTTGAGTCTGTTTCTATGAACTAAAAAGTGGCCAGAGTGGTCATGCACCCATGAAGGGAGAGACAGGGAACAGAAACCCACAGTGATGAATCTGACCTTGTCACCTCCGCCCACTCCTTCTGAAAAAGAAACAAACAACTCCGAATACAGAAGCAGGGAGCGTAGGTTTTTCTCTCTAGGGGCAGTCAGATCAGAAGAAGGAGGCACTGTGCCAAGAGGCTGGGACCAGCCTGTGCACCAAAGAAGGGAGAGCTGAGTCTAAACCACGGCTTCTCCCCAGCTTTTTGACCAATCAGATAGTTACAAAAATATATACAAAACTCTATGTAACTGCTAAGATAGACACTCTTCTCTGGGATGTTGGCCACGGCTAACTGCTTGCAGACTGTGGTTTTCAGATCGGAGGAGATTCATGTACATGCTGATTTTGATTCTCTAATAGCAAATAAATATTGGTTTCAATGGATGACTTCGAGTGGAGAACTCTTATTGCAAATAAACAAATGCGCTGACAATAGTGTTTTTTCAAGTGTGTGTTGTAGAACTGAAAACAAAGTGTAAAGTAGAAAATGTGTTTGTACTTTTGGCATGGGTTCAAAGGTTAAGGTTTTGATGCTTTGGTCTAAGCATTCACTTTTAGTGTTTTAGCAATTGCAAAAAAAACTGTAAGTTCATCAGTTTTGTTGCTGCTTTGAAAGTGTAATTCAGCTGGTGTGTGTGTGTGTGTGTGTGTGTGTGTGTGTGTGTGTGTGTGTGTGTGTGTGTGTGTGTTTGTTAAAGAAATGCCATTTTGAAAGAGGAATGTCAGGTTTTGACTGCAGTGTTTCATTTTGACATAGAAGTGAGAAGTTCAGCTCCAAGTGTTTTGTCTTATTTGGCTTGTGTGTTGAGTTTTGACACCAATCTTCCAGCCCCACCTATTTCACGTAGATGAGTGAATGTCACTTTGTTGTGTGACAATTGCAACTGTCTCCTCTTATCTTCTTGTGTGGGAAAAATTACTCCTTTAACATTAATATTTGTTTGTGGAGTCAAGAGTAATTTGCAACACATTGTCGATCTTCACACTCAACAGGTGTATAATAATGTAAGTTAGAAGAACAGAAAACTGTGAATGCATACATGTGTGCTTATATATGTGTGCTTGTCATTGAACATTTTGCATTTATTGTTGCACTCTGTCGCTCCTCTTTTCTTTGTCACATTTTTCTGGTTTTACCATAGGTGGAGCAACCTTTCCAACACTGTTGTTAGTCATGTAGCATAGCTACAGGTCAACCCACACACAATGCTTGTGAAGAAAGGATGTGGTATGAAACTCATACACACTCAACACTCTGAAATCTGGCTGGAATTCAGGTCTTTTTACCTAAATAATATGGTAGAGCTATGAATAAATAAAAATGCAAAAAGAAAAACCCTTTTCTTCTTTCCTTCTCAATTAATCATCTCATAACCCCTCAGATTTATCTAATGACCCTCAAAAGGGCCAAACCATGAGCATGAGCATGAGCAAGTGCCATCAGTTCAAATATGGTAAAAACGACTCAATCTTTTGATACTTAATCTTAAAAAAGTATTTTAATAAAAATGTGACTCTTTCTTGTAATAGTGAATTTTAACATTTTGATATATATGTAATGTAAACGTTTGTCCACCTGTTTCTCAGGGAGGCGATGAAAATAATAACTGGGATCTGGGTGTTTATGTTTCCGGGTCACCCTGCAGGGGGCAGTAGTGAGTAGTAGTCTGACATTTGGGTGTTAAACTTGAAAGGAAGCGCTAGAACCACCAAACAAGCGAAATACTTCCGAGGGCAAAAACATGGCGGCTCAAACCGGGTTGTCAGCACCTGGTCTTGGCCGTGCTTTCCCCCCGATGTCTCTGACTGAGGCCGGCCCGTTCACTCCCATGGGGGCGGACGGTTGGCAGATCGGCTCGCCGTCCGACGCCGAGAAACAGTTTTCCCGCTGCGCCGCAAAGCTCCGAGCTCTGCGAGCAGAGTCCGGACAACTCAGAGAGGAGCTCAACCTGCTGTTTGACCAGCTGCTGTCCGAAAACTACAACAAAACTTTCTACCCCAATATCAACATCCGACCAGAGGTAACAGATACCCTGTGGTCTTGTAGAGACGCTTGTCGTAACTCGTGATACTGAAAAACTTCAACAATTAGCCCCTGAACTTGCTGGTAAACGTTCAGGTTTACATGGTGCCATTGTAACATAGACAGGAACAAACACAGCAACAGCAGCCAAACCTAGATCCATATAAACCTAATGTGTCTGTCTGAAACTGGTAATGTCATGCAAACTTAAGTAGTGTGCATTAACTTTGTTCACATACACTCACCGAGCACTTCATCACAAACACCATATTAATACTGGGTAGTTCCTCCCTTTGCTCTCGAAACAACCTCACTTCTATGAGTCAAAATGTTGGAGGTTTTCCTTTGAGATTCTGGCCCATTTTTTGGGCAGTTTTTGCCTTTATTCGGATATGGACTGTGAGTGTTTTTAGCAATATTCTGAGTAAAGAAAATCCCAGCAGATAAGCAGTTTCAGAAATACTTGAACCAGCCTGTCTGCTATTAATGGCTGATTGGATAATTGTATGAATAAGTAGGCGTTCCTAATAAAGTGCTCATTGAGTGCATGTGAAAATGCTACCTGCTTTTACTCACTGGTGTGCCTTAACGTCCTAGTGGGCCCCAGGTCAAAAAAAGACTTGGGTACTTATTGCCCCCTGCTACACATGGCAGTGTTGTTATTTCCCCAGACACCCTGAATTATACAGGTGGACTGGAGCTGAAATGGCTGGTTGATGAAGCGATTAGTTGGTTGACAGAAAGTTCATTGGCAATTATGGGTTAGTTGCAAATATTATATTTGTAAATTAAATATCTTTGAGTTTTATACTGTTGATCAGACAAAACAAGACATTTGAAGAAATCTCTCTATACTATTTTCAAAAATGTTATATCCTAAATGATGAATTTATTATAAATTAATAAAGAATCAGACCCATAAATAGAGATGGAAAATAATTGTTAGTTTGTATTAGTGTCAAGCTTCTACCCATTCAGCTAAATCAACATGTATGATATCCAGGATTATACTTTGTGACCTCACCTTGTCACCACAGTAGCATCACAACTGTGTCACAAAACTTTACAGGTGTGTAATTGAGATTGTAAAAATGAAGGCCTAGTTCGGCTGAGTACTCATATCTTCAATATGTTGACGGGTGTCACGGCTGGTGTGATCCCATCACAAAATATTCTCTAATCATGTTTTCGATGCTGTGAAAGAAATTCTTGGTCGTGTTGAATCTCTTCATTTCCATTTCAGGACGTGTGTACTCTGCTGAAACATGCCAGCTGTCTTGTGCCGCTGAGTCAAGAACATTTAGTCATCAAACTCTGCCAGCTAATACACCATCTTCTCAATCAGCTAAAGGTAACAACAACTAGCCTTTAGCAACAGCAGAGCTCAGCCTACACATCCACCAATGTGCTGACTAGGTTTTCTTTTTTATTTTGTTCTAACTGATTTTTGTTTTTAAGGTAATAATGGACGAGCTGACATTGGATGTATTGGTGAACTATACCGCCAGTGCATTGAAAATGTGCAGTACATGGACACACTCGGATGTCCTCTTGGCACTCTCCACAGTAGTGTATGGGAATGGACCTCAGTGCCACCAGGTGGGTATTTGTACAAGCTTTCTGAAAGTGTGTTGTAATTAAAGATAACTATTGAAAGTTTACATTGATTTTTCTCATTCACAGCACCTCAGTGACTTACTGGGTGAAAATGGAGTGCTTTTGCTGTATAGTGCTCCATCTCAGCCAAATATGGAATTACGGCGCGTTGCGCTCACCTGTATGGCCAACATCTGTCTCAGGTAAGCTTTAGCATCCTTATAAATTTAGCCAGCTAGTTTGAGGACTGCGTGAAAACATGGACATGGTGTCTCTGATCTGATTTCTGAAGACGTGTTTTAAAACTTGAGAGTTAGGGTTTATCAATCTAGGAGCCAGAAGGAATGAATATGGACATTCGGGTGGAGCTAAGGTGAAACAAGCAAACTAATCCTAATACTAAATATCTTCTTAGTCTAATAATCATTTTCAATATCCCCATCTGTATCTTCGTATTATACTCCATCAAAAACAGAGTGAAAGTCACCAAACACCAGTAGGCTTGAGAAGTGGCAGTGAAAGCTTGTAGCCTTGTGGAGGACAGCTGCTGTTTTCAGCTTGGATTCACAACTGTCACAGTTGTGTTACATTCCAGTGAGAGCCCAGTATCATGGCAAAAATATCAAAACTTTAGGGAAACTTCTCAAAACTGCTACTGCAGTATAATCCGTTACTTCCCTGATCACTCAAATATGAATGTGTTCAAGAAAACTCTTGTTTGGTTCTCAAATACATGTTTTCCTTAAAGGTAACAGAGCACTACTACTACTACTAGTACTCCAAGAATAATGTCCAAAATCTGTTCATTTAGGATGTTTATTTGCATTCCGGGTCACAAATTGGCTTTTGTATTGTAGTGTTTTCTGACTAGATGCTCCTTCTTCTTGGTCCTTACTTTCTTGGTTGTTTCGCTCCAGGATTCCTGGTCAGCCACCTCTTGATGATCAATACAGAAGTGTATGTTTCAGAGTCTTCCTGCAAACACTGCAGTCACCCAAACCTCCCAACACAGATGAGCTCTTCTACTGCATGGTATGGATAATTTGTGTGATGTAACAAACATTTGAATGGGGAGAAATGCATTCAGTCATAGCTGATCCATTCCTGTCCCTGTCCCCTCTGTGCAGGTGATCCAGGCAGCTCTGAAGGGACTTCAGTGTTGTCTCTCAGGTGGGAAGTGGAAATTTGGCGGCGGGGAGGAGCTTGGATCTGTACTTGCCACAATGAAGGTGCAAAACTCTGCCACAGTTGCAGATTTTTCTATGGCTTTATCATTTTTGTTCCCTTTTCAGTAACTGACGTTGTGTGACAGTTTATATTTTGGTAAGAAACTAGAGATTTGTGCATGTATTCTACAGAGGCTCATGTTCCAGGGAGCTCCAGGTGTGAGCGTCGAGTGGCCGGCTGCGCTTTACCCAGCACCTCTTCCCCAGTATGAGGGTCTCTCTGCACCAAAACCTTCTGACCCACCAAAGGATGCAGCTGTGCAAGGCAAAGCCTCAGGGGTAAGACAAGCCATCATTTTTGTTGGACTCACTTATTGTAAGAACCACATTCAAATCTGTTTAATCTCTCCTAAGAATAAAAAGAGGAAATCCAGAGGAAAGGGGAAGAAGACGAGCGCTGAGGAGAGCAGAGGGGATGATGGAGAGGAGGATGATAGAGAGGCTGTGTCTGCACTTCAGAAAAGAGGGGGAAGAGAGGGAGGCAGAGGGGAGGGAGAGTCCTTCTCTAAACCCTCTGCCACATCTCTCTACCCGTCCTGGAAGCGAAACAGTTCTGACTCCGAGTTTTCTGACTCGGAGGGCAATGCACAGAGCAAATTAAGGTACAGAAAGAAACTGCCATCCATCCATACATCCATACACACATGCATGTTTGTTTTTTTTGTTTGTTTGTCTTTTTAAAGCCATTTCCTACGAAGTTACAAGTTATATTTGAGGAACAAAATGAACTTTGTCTTCTAAAAGTTTTACATGTTTTAAGTATGTCATGAAAGTTTTTCCTAGTGTCAGTTAATGTTAACAGCAAAAGCAGACACAGTTTGTTACACTGACTGAACGAGTGAGAAATCCTGAGGCCTGCGGTATTTATCTCTTTCAGACTTTACCATGGTCGTGTGCGACAGGGAGCTCTGCACTGTTTACTAGCAGTGGTGAAAGGTGTTGAAAAGCGGACCCTGTACGGGTACTGGTCTTCATTCATCCCTGAATCTCCTGTCGGGGGACCACCACCTCTCACCCTGATCACAATTATACTGAAGGACCCATTGCCAAAGGTACAACATAACTTCACTCATGTTATAATTCTCCTCCACATGTATGACCGTAACATCTACCTCTCCTCTCTCTCAGGTACGTGCGTGTGCGCTTCAGGTATTGTCGGCCATGCTGGATGGCTCGCGTCAGTTCCTGGCTGTGGCTGAAGATACGGCGTCTCCTCGTACATCTTACACCCCTTTCTCCTTCTCACTGGCTACTGCTGTCAGAGAACTGCACCGTGCTCTCAGTCTGGCTCTGCTGGCTGAGACCGCCCCTCAGACGCTCACACAGGTCATAAAGGTACGATAACTTAACACTTGGTAAACACAGCTTACTTATCATGTGTGATTCCACCTTTGCCTGCTGAAAGAGTAATGGGGAAGTGTGCTGATTTTACTGTTGACAGTTGAGTTGCATTGTGGGTAATGTAGGCACTAGGTTTTGATAAGGAAAAAAAACAGACATCTCTTGTTCTCCCACAACGATTTTTTCCAGTGTCAGTCCAACATTGTCGTGGAGGTTGGCAGAGTACAATTTTAACAACAGCTACAGGTTTAAAGAGTTTCACATGTTCCACTTTAACAAGACAAGCAATGAACAAACTAAAAGTGAAGCCATGTTGGCTGCCCACAAACGTTAACACTTGGTCCATTTATGCACTTATGATGACAACTGTTTTTTCCAAGGTCAAGCATGAATTGTCAAGCTCCGCCTTGCTTTCCGTACGTTTTGATCCGCACCATGTACAGGAAAGTTTAGAGGTTGACCCAAATCATAATTATTCATCCTCTGCACAATAGGAATAAAAATGATCAATATATTTCACTCTGGACCGAAAGGGGAAATGATTCAAAGATATTGCCACATAATAATTGCACCCTCCAGATTTAGACCTTAAAACAGAATGAGCCTAAAACAAACTGCTGACATAGTGCCCAGCTCTCACATGAAGGTTTATTATTCTAACAGCCTATCTCCTCCTTTCCTGGGTGTTAGTGTCTGGCCTATCTGGTGGCCAACGCTCCCTACCATCGTCTCAGACCTGGTCTGCTCAGCCCGCTCTGGAAGCAGATGCGTCCTTATGTGCGCCACAGAGGTCTGTATTTTGTCAGCACTCTAAAATAACAGGTCAGTAAATTGTGCTTCTTTTGAAACCACTGCGCTCTGTCTGTAGATGTGAATGTGCGTGTGTCGGTCCTGACACTTTACGGGGCTCTGGTGACGACTCAGGCTCCTCTCCCTGAGGTGCAGCTCCTCCTCCGACAGCCGGACAGCGGCAGCGGCTCCTTCACGCCTCAAGACTCGGCTCTCAGCTGGAGACAAAGAGACGGAGTGTCCTCTCCCTGTCGCACACCAGTCACACCCTCCCAGCGCAGCTCGCACACACACTCCCCCTACGTTCCTCGCACACCGGCGGAGGAGGACAGCTCACCGCCGTGGCTGCTGCAGCTGTGTGTGTCGCTGGTCACTCAGCCCAGAGAGGACCAGTCTGACAGCGAGGGAGCGGGAACAGGAGGAGGTGCTGTGTTGGAGCCCTCCCCTGTCCGACTAGAAGCTCTACAGGTGAGAGATAGTGGGTGAGATAGAAACCACAAAAGAAAACCTCAGTTAGACATTTTTGAAATCTGAACGTGAGTTTTTTTTTGTTTTTTTTCAAAGTGTGTCTTGTATCACTGTGTTTCAGGTCCTGTCCCACCTGGTACGTGGCTACTTCTCTCTAGCCCAAGCATGTCTGTGTGAGATCGGGCAGGTGAGCGCACGCTGCCTCGGGGAGACAGACCCCTCCATACAACTGCACGGAGCAAAGGTAAGGCCCTGTATTTCTTCTGATGGAGTAAATAAAAAAAAATTTCAACACAAAATAACAACAATTGACACATATTTAGAAATGACATAAGTAACAACCAGGCAGTGATATCTGTGTCATCAACTTTTGTCTAGTTATTAGAGGAGCTGGGGACAGGAATCATCCAGCAGTACAGAGCAGAGAACAATGTGCCTGAGAGTTCGAGGGTCCCCATGAGCCAAGTACGTACACACTGTCTTTATACGATTATCAGGCTAAACTTGTTTTAATTAGTTAAGAGACACTTATTTCCTACTGCTGTTTGTTTCCTTTTTATTGTGTTAGATTCTTTCCTCTTTCATTCAGGTGATGTATTGATGAAAGACACCATGAGGTGTGTGAAAATTTAAATTTTAAGTTGCTTTCATTTCATACATATCTGTACATGATATAGGTGGTCCAGTTTTGGTCAGAAGTGTTGAGCGGTCCGCTGAACGGAGCGCTGCAGAATGAACAACATCCCATGCTGCAGACGAGCGCCTGCGACACGCTCTCCTCCATCCTGCCGCAGGCCTTCGCACAGCTGCCTGTGAGTTTCACTACGATTGAGCTCTGTCTGTTCCCACACTGGAATCTGTCATGTGTGATGTGTAACATTGTTTTCAGGAAAAGACCCAGCTGATGTGCATCACCGTGCTGCTGGGGCTGACCTACAGTGAAAACTATTTGGTGAAGACTGCGGCTGTCAGGGCTCTGGGAGTCTACATCCTGTTCCCCTGTCTGAGAGAGGTAAGGAGGCAACCATGAGCATACTGAGCATCAAGTAAAATCTTTAAAATTCTGTCAAGAGATTTACGTCTGGAAAAACTGCAGAACAGCAAACATGTTTCAGACGTACAAGGATCTGCTCTGAGGTTGTGGTATCTTTTTCAGGATGTGATGTTCGTGGCAGATACAGCAAACACGATCCTCGCCGCCCTTGATGATCGATCTCCAAACGTCCGTGCCAAGGCTGCCTGGTCGCTAGGGAATCTCACAGACACACTTATTGTCAATATGTAAGAAAGCATACAGAGTGCTGAGATGAAGCTTTAGAAATCATACTGTAATCTCCTTTATAATGGTATATTAACATAATCTAATGGTGAATCCATTTAAAGCATGGATCCCTCACTTATCTTTCAAAATAAAACTTTACTTTCTTTCATCATGTCATTAACAAAGAAAATGTTTTGAGATCAACTGATATTGATAAAAAGCAGTGTGATATAGTATTCAAGCTATACTGTATAATCTGTCATTAGCTGTGTTTAATTTGTTTATCTGCTGTCTCTATGTCAGGGAGAGTGTAGGTGTGGACTTCCAAGAAGAGCTGTCAGACATGTTGCTGCTCAAGATGTTGCAGGCAGCTACTCGAGCATCAGCTGACAAAGACAGGGTGAGAATATTCACACTTTCACACACAAGAGAAAGAAGATCGTTAACTCTTGCCATTTATTTTTTTCTGCTATGAAGTTATGTAGCATTAATGAAGGAAAGCACGTCCCCCGTAGAAGCATCTTAATTAAGCCAATGCCATGAAAAAAACCCCAGAGTACTAATGAAGAATCAAATATCTGCCCTGTGATGACATCATTTCCCAGTATTCTTTTTGATTGGCTCTCATCTCTCTGAACGTGCGTCCTCTCTTTGAACCTCCCAGGTGAAGTGCAACGCAGTGCGAGCACTCGGGAATCTGCTTCATTTCCTTCGTCAGAGTCAACTAACCAGGTCTGCTTTCCAACGGCCGCTGGAGGAAGCGGTCCGTGCGCTCGTAAAAACTGTCCAATCAGAGGCCACGATGAAGGTCAGATGGAACGCCTGTTACGCCTTGGGAAACGCTTTCAGAAACCCCGCCCTGCCACTCGGTGAGTCTTCATCCCTCAGGAATTCACCTGTGTTTGCCCTCAGCATGAATACCTCATCTTAGCATAAAGACTCAGGTAGTTATCGAAGATCTGATGATGCTGTTTGTTTCAGCTAATGTTTTAAACCTGTAGTTAATGTGACACACTCACTCTGATGTAAATTTCTACATCAGAGAGATGCATGACCATGACTGTAGAACACTAGAGCTGATTGACACGTTACAGGTTGTCTGAATAAAGAAAAAAAATCTATAAAATTTACACCAGAATTTTAGTTCTGCTGAGTAACACACGCACGTCTCTGGTCATCTATGCAGAGAGGACAACAGTAGGTTCAAAGAGGAGTCGGTGTACTCTCTCAAAACACAAGCTGATAGGTTGGTCCAACTTCCTGTTGGTAGCGGGATGTGAAAGACAAAAGAAAAAAAGGCATTAATGCTCTGTACAAGTATAAAATAACTTGTTCGCTTACATACAGCCAAGAAAAGCATGATACAGCTTTGAAGGAATAGTTCAACATTTCTGGGAAATACACTTATTATTTACCTTCTTGCTGAGACTTTAGTGAGACGATTGACAGCACAGTCATGTCTGTATACTAAATATGAAGCCAGAGCCAGCAGGCAGTTAGCTTAGCTTACAACAAAGACTAGAAACTGGGCAACAGAATCTTCTTCAGTATCACAGGGTTTGTTTGTTGATGGGTTGTTAAATGTATCCAACAGTGATTGATATGAATTTCAGTTTATATTTTAATGTTTTTCACATGTCTAAATTAACGTAATTAACTTAATATCTGTATTTTATTTCCCCTTAGACTCAGCTCTGTGGTCTTGCGACGCATTCTCCTCCCTCTGCCACGTTGTTACTTCCTGTAAGAATTTCAAGGTGAGGATCAAATCGGCCGCTGCCCTGGCAGTTCCTGCCCGCCGCGGCTGCTACGGGGACACAAAGCGGTTCAGCTGCGTGTGGCATTCACTGGCCACGGCGCTCGAGAACAGCGAAGACACAAACGACTTCTTGGAGTACCGCTACAGTGCCAGCCTGCGACACACACTCTCACAAGCTCTCCTGCACCTGCTCAGCGTCAGCCAGCCTCACGACATGCCTGCCCTCGGGGCATCGCTGGCTGGCGAGGAGGGTAGGGGCATCAAAGGGCATTTGATCAGATATCTCAGAGCCGAGGAAGGAGGAGGAGAGGGGGCAGAGGGAGAGAAGGACACAGGAGGGGATGGTTTCAACCCGCAGCAGAGAATCGGGCGTCTGCAGCAGACGCTGATCAGACTGAAAGAGTTGAAGGCTGAAGGGGAAGGACGCGGAGAGGAGGAGAGAGGTAAGGAGGTAGTGGTCAGTTTTCTGGAGGATTTGCTGAAGACGTGTGAAGAGCTGTAAAGAGTCTCCAGCTGCAGCGCTGGGTCTGGTTCTCACATTGGGACAGAGCAAAGCAGGCTGACCTGTAGGCGGAAAAATGTCCAACCACAAACTCACTCAAGTGCTGACTGAAAGCAAAGATTATGTAACCAGCTTTGTCATAAGGTGATCATCACATTCACATGCACACTACATTATGTAGTTTTTTTTTTTTTTTTTTTCTTTCTTGAAGTCGGCAGTGGCTTTTTATATCCTTTTATTTACCCAATTGCACTTGCACTCTTTTATGGATTAACATCTGATATATGTAGTAGTGAAATTACATTTCAAGATCAAATGAATAGACAAAGATTGAGATTAAAGATGGGTGATAATTTATTGTTTTGACTTTCAGTGGAAACATTGCAGTAATATGAATATATTGTGCTGTTGTTTAACACAATTTAGTTTTCCAGGTTAATTAATGTGAGCAAAATGATGAATTCAAGTTGTTTTACATGTGAGTTTTGTCTGATGTGTAATGTATGACGGTGGAACATGGTTGGTTGCACTGACCATCAGTTTGTTTTATTTGTGATTTTACATTAATTTGCCATATTAATATTGGATAAATATTCTTAATGCCATGATATTGATTTAATATTGCCCAGCCATACTTCAGGTTATGAAGTATACTACACTGTCTACAGTATTTGAACACAGTAACAATGACACTGACCTGACAGACGGACTGGACATCTGTGCAGCAAATCTGATGTTCAAAACAATAAATGCAATGATTTCCCACAGTCTGGCTTCAGAGTTACTCAACATTAAGAGTTTACATACAGTAGGTGGTAATTTAAGAGAAATCCTTTGTTGGCTCTGTTTTACATCATCCTGTATTTGACCTGAGAATTAAAACACTGAGTATTAAAGTATAAAAGTAACAACTTGAAAACATACAGGTCACTGTCTAACCTGAAAAATGCCCCTCCTCTGAGACAAAATGAGGTCTCATATAAATAGAAAATACATATTGTATTGTTGCTGACAGAAAAATATACCCTTTAATTGAAAAAAGAAGAAAGGAAACAGTAATATGGCTTGTTAGTGTGTTGATCTTTAAGTATCACTTTGATATTTTAGGTTCATGTTTGGACTATCACCGGGCCATTATAGGTAATGAACATGAATAATAGTCAGAACGGAGTAAAAAGTACATCTGAAATCTGAAAAAAAAATGAAAACACTCATAGCCAACAGAGACTGAGCCCTTAACATCCAACCAATTTTTAGAAACAAAATCTGAGGTGTATAACTGTTAAGTGTTCACAGTTCATTTACAGTAATATTCCAACAATGAAATAACTGAGACTGATGATAAAATCAAATTGTATTCACAATCATGTATATATATATATATATATATATATATATATATATACACACACACACACACACACACACACATATTAAATTAATAAGAAACACATATTAATTAAAAAAAAGTCGCATTTACACTTGAATCATGTGCCTGGTCTGATTCTGTGGCAAAATAATATGGATGGATTATGAATCAACATGGAGCATAGGAAAAGGGCCCCCACCCATCTACATTCATTTTGTGCCTTTTTGTAGTTGTCTGTATGTTTGTTTCGTGTCTGCATCGTAGTGTGCATACAGTTCTGTACTTTCTGTGCTCTTTTAATGTCTGATAGTGTTAGTCGCAGCCAGTAGGTGGCACCAGAGGTCAGCGGTGGATGATCCCGGTTTGATTAGTGATGCCTGGATCAGTGCAGACCACGCTGCTGAAGGAATGGACGCTTTCGAGTTGTTTCGGAAACTCGGAGCTGGAGCAAAATTTGACCTGAAGAGGTTTGGTCAAGACGCAGCTCGGTTTAAGGTAAAGTAAACATGTAGTAGATGATATACTGGACGAAAATAGTGTTTAACAACAGTAGCTCGAACCATGGTTTAATCTATTTTGGTCAACCTCGGTTTGTACTAGCATGAAAATGTGCTGCAATGTTTGCTTTTTGAATATTTTGGAAATTGTGGCTAGATTTGGCGCCTTAATATCACATTTCATTAGATAAGTGGTGGAACACAATTTTGTATTTACACATACAGTTTATCCCTGCCTCATTTTGTAGGTTGTCAGATCTCACGGAGGGGAAGCGTCCTCAGATCCTCTATCTGCGATCGATTACTTTGGCACAGGACCGGCCAATGGAGCCCAGAGCAGGACCACGGGACTGGAGGAGGACGTGGAGGATGGAGGAGAGGAATATGAGGAGGGAAGTGAGAGTGGAGATTCCAGTGCAGGAGGTAAAAGGAAGCGAAAGGATGAAGAAAGAGAAGTGACGACGAAGAAGCAAAAGAAAAAGACAAAAAGAAACCAGGTGGAAGGTAAATGATGTTTACTGTTGACCAGATGTTTTGCTGGTTCCAGATGTTTTTTTTGTATCCGTGAACTATGTGATACATGTACAAAAGCAGTTAAAGAATTCAAATAATATTAAGACGTGAACTTTTTGTTACTTGTGTCCTCTTCTAGTTTAGTTTAATTGATATGATTAATTGAATGTTATTGCATGTGAAAATTTTCCTTTGGGCTCAGGTAGCTTTTGATAGGTGTTTTTTCCCTTAAAAAATGTTATATAGACTTAGCAGTAAACTCATTAATCGAAAATTGGTTGGTTTATTGGCAATGAAAATTATAAGTACTTGCAGCACTCCTTTAATCTGTCATTTTAAACCACAAAGTAAGTGTTAGACAGACTTAGAAAGTTGGCCACTTTTCTCAGTAACGTGTTTACTATGTAAACTTAATATCACAACAATGGTATGAGATGCTATTTAAAATAAACGCGATGTAGCAATCTATTTCATATATTCACTGATGTTTGCTGTGCTCTGTCTGCCTGAAGCTGGCGGCACGGAGGGAAATGGCATCAGCTGGACCTCTTCATTGGACAGAAAGATCCAAAACCTGCCAAGTGAGGGGAAGGACAAAAACTCTCTGAAGAGGCTGAAGCATCTTCATCAGGAAAAGGTCCCCACAGAGACACAACTCACAGCACATACACAACTCTTTAATAAAGGGATTTAGACAAATGTAAAAATGATGTCTACCACTGAAATGTTTATTAAGGTCCCTTGATTGATTTTAGGTGAATCGTACTCGCTCTCAACACCGTATAAATGTGCACGGCTGCGACGTACCCGACCCTGTGTGCACATTTGAAGAGCTGCAGTCCGAGTATCGTCTCAACCCGCGTGTCCTTCAGAACCTCAAAGACGCAGGGCTGAACTCCCCGACGCCGATACAGATGCAGGCAATACCGCTCATGATGCATGTGAGTACAGACGCACGCGTTCAGTGGTTTGTAAACAGTATACAGACGGTGGGTTTGTGAGGATTTCTGTGTGACTGGTTTCTCTGTCAGGGTCGGGAGCTCCTGGCGTGTGCCCCCACAGGATCTGGAAAGACGTTGGCTTTCTGTCTCCCGCTGCTCGCCCACCTGCAACAGCCGGCCAACCGGGGCTTCAGAGCTGTGGTTATCTCCCCAACCAGAGAATTGGCCAGCCAGGTATACACAGACACACACACACACACACACACACACACACACACACACACACACACTCACGCTGTATTGTTAGGTGCTTTCAAAGCTGTATTCATCGATTTTCCAGTCACTTGGGGTGAGCAAAAAAAACAAGCTGTAAACACAACACTGATATACTATCATCTCGTAACGTTTTGGCTAACAGTTGCTTATTTACATGTGTGGCAGATTCAACATTAGCAGTCACTTGGCGTCACTTCTATCTGGCCTCCTAATAAAGATAAAGTGTAACAATAGTCAGTGTCCTTTGGCTCTGTTTTGGTCTTCAACTACTGAGGGAAATATGTTCACTATGGTCACCAGCTAAATGTGTCTGTAGCTTACAAAGGGTTTATCAGAGGGTTATTTTTTGTGGCTTTTTTGGTTTTCTGCAGCTGGAAATGAGGTTGATAATAGCTCTGAGAGTGAACTAAAATGATAAAGTGGCAGACCAGAAAAGCAAAACAATAAGATGACAGCTAAAATGCTTTGTAGAGCTGAGGGGAGCTGCAGAGTCAGGTGATAATTCCCTGTGGGTTCATTGCTACAAGCTTTCACAAGACACTATTGACAAATTCTTTATTTAAAGATATTGATTACTGCTTCTTTAATATTGAGATTTTATAGCGACTATAACAATATTTTACACTAAAAATGAAATGAAAGTGTGAAAACCAATATGACAATGTGAAGCTTTATGGTGAGTAGTGAGCCTCAGGTCATCGTTTAGCTGTCCGATCCTTAATTGTGCCGTTTTGGTTCACTCATGGCGCTCTGACAGTGTTGTTTTCAACCGCAGAAGGCAGCTGGTTTCAGGGGAAAAGATCTAAAAACCTGCTGTACACTACCTGCTCCGCACCGAACACCAGCAGTTAAAGACCAGCTGCAAAACATAGTGGAGCATTTAGCCGCTAAAAGGCCAGGTATCTCCTTCAGGAGTCAGTGAAGAATGAAGAGAGTGAATACTGGATTTATCAGGCGGACAAAAGCTCCCAATGAATGGAAATATTGCTCTGTAACTGCAAGAAATATGCAGAACTTTGCTAACAAGTTTGCCATATCAACTTAAGAACACCTTGTGTCTACTGCCCCCAAGTGGCCAAAAAAAGTTCAGAATCACTAACTTTACAAATCAATCGTGTTTCTCAAAAAAGTTTATGAAATCTGTTCTGAAATACTTGAAGATGCCAATTACAGTTTGACTTAATAATAATAATAATAATAATACAGCATATTTACTGATGTCAAGGAAGGAGGCATGAGCATCCAGGTTTCAATCCTTACGGAATGCAGTTTCAGAAGGATCACATATTGTACGTTGTCTTGCTTTCGATCAAGTTTTGTTGTATTGTGCTCAGACCTACAGAGAGCTGCTCCGCCTGTCAGAGGGAGTTGGATTTCGAGTTCATATCATAGACAAAGCTTCCCTGGCAGCCAAGAAGTACGGACCGCAGTCAAACAAAAAATATGGTAAGAAATGGCAGACTTGTTCACAGAAGACGTAAATGTGATCGCCCGTCCTCATTATTTACAATCCTACGTTTCTGTGCACAGACATACTGGTCAGTACTCCAAACAGACTCATCTTCCTCCTCAAGCAGGATCCTCCAGCTCTCGACCTCAGCAGGTAACATCTGATCTGCTACTTTTTCTTTTTCTTTTTTTTTTTGCTCACTTTTAGGTTGTTTCTTGTCTCTATCTCCACCGTTTATCGCCTAATTGTTTTCTTCTTGTTCAGTGTGGAGTGGCTGGTGGTCGATGAGTCCGATAAGCTGTTTGAAGCCGGTAAGACGGGCTTCAGGGAGCAGCTGGCTACAGTGTTTCTGGCCTGCTCTGGTTCAAAGGTGCGCAGGGCTTTCTTCAGCGCCACCTGCACGCAGGATGTAGAGCAGTGGTGCCGCCTGAACCTTGACAACCTGGTTTCAGTCAACATTGGACACAGGTAATAATCTACTCGTAACACTCTTCATTTTTGATGGATTTGAATTGGCTTTTTCTCGCATTGGAAAAACTGAATTTATCGTCCTCTCAGAAATACAGCTGTTGAGACGGTGGAACAGGAGCTGCTGTTTGTTGGTACGGAGAACGGCAAACTGGTGGCCATGAGGGACATCATTAAAAAAGTACGGAAACATCAAGGAGGTTACTTTTCAAGCTTTTGAAGAATTTATTTTGTTTAATCGTTTTGTAAACTGGATCATCCCACAGTCGTGCGTTGGATTACTTTATTTATTTATTTTTTGGCTCAATGCAAAAGCTTGGTTCATTAATACATTAAATCCTGACATGGATTGGGACATGGAACAGTTAAACAGTCAAACTCAGTGTGTAAGACATTAAAAAACACATGAAATGAAAGGATGTCTCTGCTTTATTTCAGGGTTTCCTGCCTCCCATGCTGGTGTTTGTTCAGTCTATAGAGCGAGCACGGGAGCTTTTCCATGAGCTGGTGTATGAAGGCATCAATGTAGATGTGATCCACGCAGACCGCACACAGCAGCAGGTACATACGGACACCTAACACACTGTATTGTTGGATCACTCTGTGTCACTGATGTGCGACTTGGTATTTATCCTCCTCCTCTGTGACTCTTCTGATTTCAGAGGGACAATGTAGTGAACAGTTTTCGCTCTGGGAAGATTTGGGTGTTGATCTGCACGGCTCTGCTCGCCAGAGGAATCGACTTCAAAGGAGTCAACCTCGTGCTGAACTATGACTTCCCCACCAGCGCTGTGGAGTACATCCACCGAATTGGTTAGTTTTTTATTCATCTATTTATTGGTTTCATCCCAGCTACCTTTTAATCGTAATACACTTGTATGCCATCACATTTTTTACCTCTAACTCTAAGATTGTTACTGCTTTAGATCTATGTTTTAACACAGAGGAGTTGGACTCCCACTTTAATCACACCTGTCAGACTCCTGGACTCCTGTTGCCCCCTACAAAGACAAGATCAAATCCACCTCAGCCCTAGTTAAACAAATCCACCCAGGAATTAAAGAGCCTGTGGGAGAAAGGAGAGAAAGTGGGGAAAACAGGTTTACATGTATTTTATGAAATCTGGAAAGACAAATGAAAAGCTATCAAAAAGTTAAAGATGCAAGAAAATCTTTCTTCTCTAATTAAATTTTGGTTTTTATTATTGAAGTAATTGTATGTCTTTTCTCTTTAACGTGACCTCATATCTGTCCTTCCTCTCTCTCCTGCTTTCTGTTGTTATATATTGCCTCCTGAGTCTCTCGCTTGTTATTGCTTTTGCTTTGTTTTCAGAACATTATGTAAACTTTGTTTTTAACAAATGTGTTTTTAACGATTAATCATTATTTATTGTGTAAAAAGACAAACAATTTCGGGTCACAGCCTCACAAACCTGAAGATTTTTTATATCATTGTGAATTAACTAACTCGGGTTTTTCATCAAAATTGGAGCCATAATGTTGCATTCTGGACACTTGTTATGGGCACATGATGTTTGATTCTACAAGCGAAATAATTAACTGAATAATCAAAAAAGAATAAAAAATCAATCATCAATAATACATAGCATCATTAGTAGTGGCCCTAATCCTGTGTTGTCTCCTTTAATACATTTCTCCTCTGTTTGATGTTCCCCAGGTCGTACTGGCAGAGCTGGACATCAGGGGAAGGCCATCACCTTCTTCACAGAAAATGACAAACCACTGCTGCGCAGGTACGTGGACACAGTGCATGAAACTTACAAAAAATGCAAACTGATCTTACTTAGCAGATAGGAATGGAAGACTTGCTTTTGTGAGTGTGACCCTGGAAAATGAGTACGCCAGGCGGCTGATGGCAGTGAAAGTGAAGTTAGTTTTTCTGTCTGTCTCTGCTGTCAAAAGGCAAAAAGCCCAGAAAAATCCATTAAAGAAAACAATCTACCTGCTGTACAGCGATGATACTACAGTAAAAGTGTTCTGGGTTAGACATTTGGTTCACTTTTCTCCTCTTTCAACATGACATCAAAATATCAGTTTTTGCAACAACATGCAGCAGGAGCCTGCACAGATTTCAAGTTTCTTGTTTTTCTGTGAGATGTTTTACAGTTTACACTTTGACTCTGAATATATTTCTCTTTTAACAGCATTGCTAATGTGATAAAACAAGCTGGATGTCCCGTCCCCGATTATATGATTGGCTTCAAGAAGATACACAGGTAAAGAATTAATGAAATTTCACAATGAGCAAAACATCTAAAGTCATTTTTGCTTTTAATAGTTGCTTAATTGATCCCTGTAAGTTTTGGAAATATGGTTCTAATAGTCCATCTTTATTTGTTTGTGTCCAGCAAAGCGAAACGCAGACTTGAGAAGAAACCTCCCAAGAGAAGCACCATTTGCACAACTCCTCGCTTCTTAATGAAGAAAAAAGGCAAAGCACAAGGACAGAAGCAGGCAGCGGGTGGAGAGCAGCAAGGAGAAAAGAAGACAAAAGAACAGGGACTGAAGAAGAGAAATAAAACGCAAAAAGAAGAGGGAACGGACAAACACAAGAAGACGTCACAGAAGACAGGATCGAATTCCTCTGGAGCCAAGTTAAAAAAGTAAGGACGGCGCTTCATGTGCATTTAAATTCCAAATTATTAATAAACCAGTTAACCAGAGCTAGACAAATGTTGCTTGTACACATAAAATAAGTGTCTAACTATATCTGTTTTGTGCCATAAGAGCTGGCTTTTCATCCTGATTATTCACTGGACCCCTTTAATTAACAAGTCTAAAATCTGGAATCTGTTCATTTTTGGATAAAATGATATTAGATGTGGTTCGTATTGATGGTCATAAATAGCCAGAAAGAAAATAATTCAAATTTTCTTTTTTTTTTCTCTCTTCCCCAGGAAAAAAGGTGAAGAAAAATAAGCCTCAAGAGGAATAGAGAGTGGCACAAGCAGACTGTTATGAAAATGTGATGTGGATTTTTTTTTTTTTTTTGAAATCTAATTTACTGCTAATTTTCACATTTGTGCTTTGTATAATCAGAGTATAAAATAAACAGTTTTATATATAGTTGTGTTGTTTTGTTTCTGTTAACTTTGTTCACCTGCAACTTGAGACACTGACAGTAAATACACTTCAAGCTAGACCCAAGTCTATGAGCCAGATAAAGGAATGAAATAATATAGATAAAACTGTAATTGAAGACAATTGGGTGAGAAATGGGAAAACAGGTTCTTAACGTCACAAATTTATTTGTGAGTTCAGCACTGAACGCAACTGTGGGGCTTCTGTTTGTTGGGGTTGTGTAGACCTGATGAGGGAGGAGGAAAAGGATAAATTCTGCTTTATATGTGGGCTTAATGGAAGTCTATGGAGGTCGATTTGTTTCAATATAATTTGTGTGAACAGATCCACAATCCGTGTGTAAATGTGTAATCTGTAAATATAAAACACCAGAAAATAAATTTGCGAATTTACAAAAATATCTTGCAAGTATAAAACGGATTTGCAAATACACAAACAAATTCCACAAGTAAAAAAAATGATCTGTGAATAAATTCAATTAATTGACAAATTACACATTTACAAATTTACAAATAAATGAAAAGCATTCGTGAATGTCTTCCTAAAGTTTATAGCTTTCAAGCAGACATTTGTGAATCAAATTTCTATTTGTGAAGTGGAAAAGCATTTGTGGATCTCTATTCTACGCTTGTGGATTTCAAATTTTACACACGTTTTGAAACAAACTTTCCACCAGTCTGAACCAAAATCAAGTTGTATCACTTGGCCACTGCGCGAACACATTTAAGCACCTGTATAGTAAGGCGTTAAAAGTCATAATATAATAAAGGCATAAAAAGTCACAGTATATTAAGCTATAAAAAGTCATAGTATAGTAAGGCATTAGAGTTGTCAATTAAACTAATGTGCATGTCTTTGGATCGTGAAAGGAAGCAAGAGTACCCGGAGAAAACCTACGCAGGCAGAGGGAGAACATGCAAACACCACACAGAAAGGCCCAGGACCTGGGATTTGATCCCTGAACCTCCTCAGTTTGAGGTAACAGTTCTAACCACTGTACCAACAAGTCGCCTCATCACAAAGTCATAGTCTAGAATGGCATAAAAAGTCATAGTATAGTAAGGCAAAAAAAAAAAGTCAGTATAATAAGGCAAAAAAGGTCACATGCGTAGGTTATAAACATGTCATACTATAATAAGGTGTAAAAATATTGTATAGTATGACATAAAAAAATCATAAAAAGATAAGGCACAAAGAATTTTTAGTTTAAAAAGTCCTAGATTGTCGTATGGTAAGGTATCGAGGGATAAGGGATAAAATAGTAAGACATAAAAGTCATATGACAAGTGATATGAAAGGTTATAGTATAATAAGTTATAAAAGTCATAGAATAGTAAGGCATAAAAATATCATAGTATAGTAAGGTATTAGACACCTAATGTGCATGTCTATGGATTGCGGAAGGAAGCTGGAGTACCGGAGACAACCCAAGCAGGCACAGGGAGAACATGCAAACTCACCACAGAAAGCACCCTGGATATATATAAGTCATCTGCATTCAAGGGAGTTCGGTCGATTCTCTTAACTATCGCGATACATTTGCCATGAGATCTCGCCCATGCATTATACTTCAGGAAACCCCGTTCAGTCTTCCTTTCTCAACATGGCACCGAAGGTGAAGAAGGAAGGTCTGTCAATCGTATCATTTTGAATGTCTAAACTGTGAATTTTTCTGTGATAACGTCTCTAAGGTTCAATAGACGTACCCGAAATGTAAGGATAAAGCGACAGTAGTTAAAATAATCTCAGGGTGTGGTAGTCAGATGTTAAAATACGTAGATAACGCAGACTGTCCCCGGCATGTATGCTGAAACGTGATGCTAAGCTAATATTAGCATGTTAGCGTTGATAATGCTAACTAAATGCTGCCTATTAAGAGTAATGGTTCTGTTCCTATTTCGTCCGAGACTGTTTCTGATTCGCTTTAACTAGACAACATCAAGATGTCTTAGTAGCCGTCTTAGCCGTACTATGATAGGTTGTATATATTAGTTATGCGGTAATGTTAGCACTTGCTGCACCTTAGCGTTGTTTTAAACGTTGCAGTAGTTACACGTGATAGCCCCAGCCTGTACTTTATTAAAGAAAATAAATCGAGTGTCTAAAATATTTGTTTTATTGGTTGATAACAGTGGGTCTGTAACAGTAAATCTGTAGGGGGTTTCGGCGATGCAATGCTATTCAAGTTTTTCTAAAAGAAATGTGATTGTAGCATGAAGCCCTGCTTAGTACCTAGTTTGGTAGAGTAAAATGCGGCTTTTGATATGTTTAAGCCCCGCAGTAGAGCTGATATGGTTGTGTGCGATGGCATATGTAATTACGAAATTCTTTTATTATAGTGTGTATTTTTGTTCACGAATGTATGTGTGTGTGTATGTGTATATATATATATATATATATATATATATATGAATAACTTAGACTGTTACCATATGTGTCAATTGCTGTGTCAGTTAAAAAAAAAAAAATCTCTGCGTTGTCCTGAAAAATGCTTCAGTGGTACTACTACACCACTCAGCAGTCATATCATGCAGAGGTGAAGTTTGTTTTCATCTCTCAGCTCGTCAATGTAAATGTAGATTTTTCCTGATGACCCTCTGTGAAGGGGAGACTGATTAACTCTTAATGCCGTTTAAGGACTCGTTTTGGCACAATTAACATGTCATGTCAGATATTTTTAGAGGTGATGGTTCTGTTTTCTGGCTTATTATTGAATTACAGACTGCAAGAGCATGAACAACTGACCAATAGTCTAACACATGGTATTTCTCTGACTTAGCTGTCCCTGCCAAGACTGAGGCCAAGTCAAAGGCTCTGAAGGCCAAAAAGGCTGTGCTTAAAGGTGTACACAGCCAGAGGAAGAAGAAAGTAAGGACTTCACCCACCTTCCGTCGCCCCAAAACCCTCCGTCTCCGCAGGCAGCCCAAGTATCCTCGCAAGAGTGCTCCTCGCAGGAACAAGTGAGTGACAATAACCGCATGCTACTAACAAACTGACAAGGATTAAACTTGGTGCATATGATGGTAAAAGCGATCAAAGTATGAAAAAGCATGATTCCAGCTTTATAAACTACTGATGCACCCAGCTGAAAATTTTTCATGTTTGTAGCAGAGAAATTAAGTAATAGACATGTCATGTAGTACATGTAGAAAATTGTCTTTTTTGTAGAGACAGAAAAGGGGGGGCTTTTGAATATACATAATAATCATGTACATTTTTTCTGTAGGTTGGACCACTATGCCATCATCAAGTTCCCCTTGACAACAGAGTCCGCTATGAAGAAGATTGAAGACAACAACACACTTGTGTTCATTGTGGATGTCAAGGCAAATAAACACCAGATCAAACACGCAGTCAAGAAGCTGTACGACATCGACGTCGCCAAAGTCAACACACTCATCAGGTAGAAATCTTAACCCAGGCAGAGCTGAATGCAAGTTTCATTTTGTCCTGTTGGAAACTGAATTGCACTGATGGCATTATTTTGTGCAGAACCCTTTCCATGTATTATTCTTAGTTCATACCAGAACAGTGGTATATGGGGTTACCATAACCACAGCTATATTTGTAGTTTGTTTTATTGGACTCAGAAGTGAAGTCACAATAGTTGATTGCGTGACTTAATATACCTTTTCTAGGCATTTCATCTGGTGTTTTGACAGTTTGGATTTGATTCAAAATGTGGTCTAGGTAGCTTTCTGAACAACAACTTGATCTCACCTTTTATAAATATAAACTTGATAGCAACTGTCCTTTCATTATTTCATCTCGACTGTCTGTTTTGTTCTGACCCATATTCAGGCCTGACGGTGAGAAGAAGGCGTACGTTCGTCTCGCACCAGATTACGATGCGTTGGATGTTGCAAACAAGGTGAGATGTCAGTCATTCAACAGGGTAAAAGGGTTGGGTTTTAAGGCTAGTTCAGTTCAACATTATGGTAATGTTTGCTTTCAGAAGTTGTCAGTTCTGTGCAAGTGATGTAAACTTTTATTCAATCTGAATGTTTGTGATGCATTCAAAGGAACCACTGATGCCAGATAATACAGGTACAGTTCTGTTCACGCTGTTGATGAACAATGTGTAATTCATGTCTCTCTCTTCACAGATTGGCATCATCTAAACTGTGGCTGAAGAGACTAGTGGAAGAATAAATATTTGTATAAACAAATTGATTCAGTGTCTTTGTATTTTTGAGTTGTCTGCCTGAGTTTTAATTTTGGTTTCATGCAATTACATAGGTGATAGTAGGTAATATAATATAATAGGTAAAATGGTTTTATACAAATAGTATCAGGCATCAAAGCTGTGTGTTTGGATAGTGTATTTTAAATATGCAATAAGCTTGATTTTGATCAGTTTGGCTTTGTATGCAGAATACATGGAGCATTGGTTGCGGTTAGTTTATTCCATGAGTGACTAGTCTGATGCTCTGGTAACCAGTCCAGAAAAACCAAGTTTGAATCTATAATCTTACAGTACTACTATATAATGTGTACATAGTTTTGTAGCTGTAATTTTACTGAAGTTGGTGATATAACTAAAGCCTTAGTAATGGTAATGTACTTGTTGAACATGTCCTTCCTAAAATGTCCATGGTTGAACTGGAATGGCTTAGAATAAAGCACAAGTACTGCTAATGGGGAACAGACACATTAGACTTGCTGAAAATGACACTTAGAGGTGCAGACAAAACCCATATGAACATTATGAACTGAATTAATACCAGTGCAGATCACAGCTGACAGTTGTCAATTCCAATTGCCAGTTTCAGGTGTGAAAGCTATGGGGCAACGCATGATTCCATCAGATGCCCGAGAAAGGACTTAGACTTGTGATTTTTAATGAACAGAATATATCCATATTTTTATGTAACATAAATACAACGGCTGTAGTTACATGGGGGATGTAGGATATTTGGTCACAAAAGTCAGTTCAATTTGACATACAGAAAAATAAAACGCCTTAGATTTTGTGAAGGAACTGGTCAAAAACTAACAGAAGCCCTGCAGTAAATATGGTAAAGTTTATAAGTTCAGTTTTAAATACAGATGATTTAATTCAGTCAGCACTGGGTCTACTTGTATCGACAAAACTCTGAGACTATCCCTCTTCTAATTGAGGACTACAGTACCAATCAATTACCACCTCGGGTCACAATCAAACTTCTGTTTATGAAGCTGCTTCTTTAATGATAATTTAATGTAGTTGCTGCCTGTACTTGACCCTTAATGCTCAACAATGACCGTCTCATTGATGCGTCTGATAATCAAAATGACTGAAGCCTTTAAACTGATGTTGATTATGGGGCTGCTGTTATAAACTTTCCTTATAAGACAATCTTATGTTATTTTAGGAACAATAATATATTGATGTTTTTGTTTTACATGAGTTAAGATCAATAACAGTGGAACACATTGTTTTGAACAATGATTTGATTATTTTATTAGATTTTTCATATTTGGATATTAATAGATTAATAGTATACCTATGTCAAACATATCAACCAAAGAAGCATATTTGAAAAATCCATCACCTTGTACTCTTACTGTATTCTTATAAGGTTATGTCTGTGAGCATTATCCGATCATGTAGATAAATGATATAGAAAGTTGCCGATATCGTCAATGTCTCTGGCCAGGTAAATCACATATTAGAAAACCTTTCCAATAAATATAAATTTGTATCATATTGCTTACATTCAATCACATCATAGTGACACATGAGACTGAGGGAGCTCGGCTCAGTCTCCTGGTTATGAGAGGAAAGTTCGAACTGTGCCTTTAACCAGACCTCTGCAGATGGGGCACTTTCGCAGAGATGGTGCGCACTCTTTGCACACCACCAGGTGTCCACATGGGATGAAGACAATGTTGACTTCTTTATCCATGCACACCTTACAGGTACGCTCCTCCTGCAGGCGCCGCAGCTGCTCCTCCATGGGAAGGTCTGCAAAGAAAAAGATAATTTTCCTCTTAAATCCAACATATTAGTCTGCAACAATTTACCGGTAATCTCAGGAATCTAAGTATCATTAAGTCATATTTAACATTTCTTAAACTTAAAATGGTGTATTACATCAAAAGACCCATGGAGTCCAAACAGTGTGCATCACTTAAATATTAACACGTACTTGTATTTTATGCAGAAAGTAACATTTACATTTAGGAATTTCACATGACTTTAAAACAGAAGTTACATAGTGATCCACAATGAAGCACACATTCAACTGGCAGAACACAAAGTTCTGTCCTAGGAACAGGTGTGTCTTCATACCTGAAAGATCTTGGCTTGGTGATGCAGCTTCATTTGACTGGGCTGAAAATGTGAAAGACAACATGCACTTAGGTCAGACTTTAGTCAGTGCACAGTGTAAACGAATATAAACCAACCACTGCATCTCATCACTATCTTATGTTTAATCTATTTTTTTTTTTTTTTTTCATTGATAGTTATACCAAGCCTAAGCTCAGAACAACTTAATGCGGTGGATTTCAGCCTGGACTTAAGTAAACCACTAAGCTACAGTTTGATCACTGTATTTTTGGATTTTTTTTATTTTTTTTTTTTAAATCCAGGTTAACAGTTTCTGTACAAGGTGATCCACACACAGAACCCTTAGTGGCCGAAATATAAAATATTTTTCATACCCATGAGATCTCTGAGCAGGTGGACATCGTTTTTCTGGATCCAGTTGCGGAAGACCTCAGCGGCAGCGTTACCCTTTGTGAGGATGAGCTCTATCAACCTGGCTGTTTGCTGCTGGGCCGACGTCTGAGCCTGAAGACTGCTATACTCCTCAGCAGCTGCAGGTTAACAGGGAAGAGTTAAATCCCGATCGAGGTTTCTGAATTTACATGCTACAGCTGTATAATAACAGCTAAAATGATAAGTCCAGTTATTCTACAAAATGCTGGTTACAAAAATATCATGTTGCTGAATTTTGTACATTATCCTGTGATGAAGGGCTACAACTTTATGTAGTGGACCCAGCTACATTAATCTCAGAAACCTCATTGTAGTAACAAATTGTTAGTAACTAGCTTCATGAAAGGTGCTCTCAGATACTAAAGCAGTACCTAGCAACGAGTTTGACAACTTCAGTTAATTATAATTTTAAGATTTGATTAGAAATAGTTCAACTATAGCTGTTATGAAACAAAAACCTGGACACCAGAGTAAACTCTTTGTCTTCCAAATCTCAGACTAAAACAGACAAAAAAGGATTAACATACATAAAACATTTTGCTCTCTTAAATGGTCCAACACTGGCTCGACACTCTTTAGGCGCTGGATCAAAGCTGCTTGGTGTCTCTTCACAAAGGTGAAACCATCTGAAACAAAGGGAGACAATGAGTTATTAAAGGAATTTATTGTTGGTGGTTTTCAAAAGCTTGACTGGTCTGAGAACAGCTGATAGTACGACTACCACTGAAATCCATTGCTGTTCATTTTCATGGACAATAAATGGAGAGGAAGTGCTATATTTTCCGCTGTCAGCTTTACCTGATGCCATTGCCTCTGCCAGCATCTCACGCTCCTCCTCCCTCTTCTGGTCTTCAGCACTCAGCAGGTCTGAAACCAGCTCCTGGACTGTTCTGTAGTTCTCGCCACTGGTCAGGATCTTGCTCTGGACCGTTTGTTTGACTAGACTCCTCTCAAAACCCATCTCCAAGGCAGATTTAATCACAGGGGTGTTCATCATGACGGCGTCCTCAGATCGCTCCTCTCCTGGACCGAGGTGCACCACTGAGAGGAAGACAGAATAGACATGTCAGGCTGGGTGATACGACTTCTTAACTTATTTTAAACATTTCACATGTCAGTCTGGAGTCCATGTACCCCTTCGATTGTATCGTTTGACTTCGATAAGCTTCATTTAAGCACCAACACAACTAACAGTTTTATAGATGAATGTCAAAGACGAGTTCGGGCAACCTCTCTCATGATGCTAAACAGAAATTGACAATAACTCAAATACACAGCTGCAATTAATGAGCACCATATGATGTTCTGTCTATACTCTTCCTAAATGGTCATCTGGTGTTAAAACACAGTACTCTTCAGCGGATTATTTTTTAACCTTCTCAAGTATGTTGATATTATATAATTGTACACTCACCAGGTGGATCCACAAACTCTCTGGAGCTGGCGTCTCCATTTGTTAAAAGCTTTTGGAGACAAAACAAAAAAATAAGCATTTTCAAAACGACTCATTCTATGCCAAAAGTTTGAAATGAGAAAATATATTATGCTGCTCTCTACTAACCTGCTCAAAAAGCCGAGGGAAACGAGCCTGGATCTGGTGAACAAACTCTTGTCCCTTCTCCTGGAGCAAATATTCACACCTGCAATTAACCCGAGATACAAGAATACAAACATTCATTCAAACCATCCCTTTACGTGTATTTGGAAAATCAAAATATACATAGAATACAGTTTAAAGTGCTCTGGACACCAAATTTACCAATCAACATAAAAAATTGAAACAGCAGCACTTACCGAGGAAACCATTTAGCATGTTCCACCCAAGGATCATCTCCAGACTCCCAGCATCGCAGACCGCCATCACAGCAGAAACACTTGACATCGTCATTACGACCTTGAGGGCAAACAAAGAGCTCTCAGTGTGACAAATGGTTTTGGGGGGAAAAAAACGCAAAATCATTGTGATTCTATTAAAGATGACTGTTTGAAACTAATTTGAATACGTTTCTCATCTTTCATTTTCTCTTTCGCTTGAAATATTTCATGATCACATTTTGGTACTTCATGTGTGTTCTCAACATGAGAACATGAGATTCCCTAAAAAGATTTTTACCAGGACTTTCCAGCTCAAATGAAACTGGGCAAATAGTGACAAATACCTGTCAGCTGTGGAACCCCCCACTCTCGAAACGTACCAGTGGGGGAAACTCTTACTGGTATCAGAAGGCACAGAGAAGAAATGCCTTCCTTTCAACCTTTCATCTGCACATTAAGAGTACATTTTTCTTATGGAGGTCACTGAATAACTGTCTCTCTTTGATATTGTCCTCACCTACATAGTAGAAGCCAGCTTTAGCCAGCTGGTCAGGGCGCACAGGAATACGAGACGGCCAATTGACAAAGGTAAGCAGCCTTTCTTCGCTCTGCTGCATGGCGGGGTTGGACACGTTACTGAGAGCTGGGCCTCCTGCAGACAGTTGGGACGTCACTGCTCCAGACGCAGCTCCAGCCATTCCGGCTAGCGACACGTTGTCAGCTCTATCCCCCCGGACAAAACGACAGTTCGGATAATGTCTCTGATGTTCGGATACGGCTCTATCACCTGGTTCCCAGTTACTCAGCTGCAAATTCAAACAAAAACTCTTGTCATGTCCACTGTTCAAAAACATTAATACCCTGACATACCGATGGTGCTGGTTGTGCTTGTGAAGTGGATGTGCTGCAACCTGCTGCCCCAATTCTAGTACTAATAGTAATACTAGTGGTACAATATAGTAATACAACATACAAGAAGGGAAGAGCCACAAAAAGAAGATAAACCATCCCATTAAAGTGACTCAAAAAATGTGCGATTTTGAATATGACTGTACTCTGTGTACTGATACATGTAAACACACAGCTAAGCTAGTTAGCGATTTGCTTCCTGAGAGCAGCTGTGCTTGTGTCCCTGTGATGACACACACCTGTCCTCCGCAGCTGAAGCAGGCCACTCGGTCGCCTTGGCCTAAATAGTAGAAGCCTGCTTTGGCAAGCTCTGCGGGGGTGATGATGGAGAGTGTCCAGGAGTGGAAGGAGTCAAGGCGGTCCTGCTCTCTGCGCATGCTGGGATTGTGGCATGTTGGTCTCTGGTGGGACATGTCCTCAACACCACGAGAGCTCAGTGGGCTGGAGGGCGGCGGAGCAGAGAAACCCATATTTAGGTACCCGACCGGCTCATCACCTTGGCTTACTGTTTGGTTAGGAGCAGCTGGGCCTGGACCAGAAAGCTGGAAGAAAAACAACAGAGGAAAAATACTAAGAATATCATCATGTCGCTAAATGCTACTAGTAAAGGTCACTACAATACTCAATGGGTTTTACACATCTCTGAAACTCTGAATTCATGGTCAAAAACAGATTCTGTTGTCAAAAACAAGACAATTTCACTGACTTTTCAGCCCCCCCCCCCCAAAAAAAACCATTTATACCTATGGGATGACATTTTTTTGTTTTATTATTTTTTTGTTGTTTTTTGCTCTCTGTATCTCTCCGCCCTCCCTTTTAGTAAGTCAAAATTTAAATCTAAAAACAATAAGAAAAAGTGTTACATTCAACATTATATTTCTATGATTTCGTCTTACTTCAACAATGGGGGAAAAAGTTTTGTAAGAAACTTCCTGTGATCTTACCGGCATGGCTGGAGCAATGCGGAGTGGAGAAAAGGCAGAGTGAGAGGAGGAGAGCAGGTTGGCTGTAGATGGGAGGCTCTGGATGAAGGAGCAGGTGGGAGAGAGCTGTCTGTGTCTCTCTGTTGGACAGTCTCCGGCCTGCCAGCCCTCTGCCGTCACGTTGCACCTGAAACACTGAACCCGGTCACCCACGCCGGTGTAGAACCAACCTGCCCTCGCCAGACTTCGCTCTGTGACTCCCGAACATGGGAAACGAGCAAAAGTAGAGATCCGGAAGAGCTCTGCAGATTAAAACGACAATATATTGACACATTTCCATCACATTAGAAAGTTAGATGGATAAATAAATGCAAACATATTATAAATATATATCTGATGAACAGAAAGAATAAAAGAGATAGGTACCTGAGGAGTTATCATACTGTAGGTCAGGTGGAGGTCCGTTACGACACAAGCCCATCAAAAATGGGCTGTTTTTGAGTTGAACAAGAGTTTCCATTTTGAGATTTAATTTTAGTGAATAAGGGAAAAGCGATGTCCTTCAAAAGGGAGAGAGGTTTGAGAAAACCCAAGGTCTTATCCTCTCACACAGACACACTCAGTCATACAGAAACTGAAAATTGTAAAATAGATAAGGGGGCAGAAGAAGTGGGAGGGTTAACTCAGACCAAGACAACTGAAAAAGAATGTGAGGCTTGCCTAAGTGTCAAACTTAAAAAAAAAAAAAAGTACCACTCTGGCAACCAACATTATCACACAGCATTGGACATATCTGTTATTTATCCTCCTCAATCCTGGCTCTGTATTACATGTAGCTCGTACAGAGTACCACCTCTGAACATTTAACTGAAACTACAATATTTATTTTTCAGCTACAGTCCCAGCACACGTATGTCCAACAAAACACATCCTGTGCAGTAAAAAAAAAAAAAAGGATGGACTATTTTAAATAGCGTAATTAAAATGAATTCTCAAAGCAGTAATTATATCACACTGTGATCAGATCACCCAGGATCGGTGAACACTTTATTATCTGGTTTATTTACCTCAGACATGGTTAATACATTATCCAACCATTTAAACTTAAACATAAGGTATGTGATTATGTGCACCAACAATATAAATTAAATAAATTCCTCAAGCGCACACATGCATACATACAGACCATGGGTTGTGTGATCTCAAACCCCTCCCCCCATTTCGGACATCGCTTTTGTAGGTGTCTAAGCCTCCATAATCGAATATTAAAAACCCAATAAGAAAATTTATATCCTCCTTTGGTAAGGATAATGGGCTTCCCTCTTTAGTTTTGTGTTAGCAGCACCTGTGGAAATTAAGAAAAAACAGACAAAAGAGAAAACAACAGTTGATTTGTGTTCATGTAGAAATTCTTCCTGGAGTTTTTTAACATCTTTATGTCATTGTCTCTATTTGTTTAAAACTCATAATTACAATAACACATGTTTATATTTGTATACATTTATTGTTATAATCTCCCAAAACCTCTTAATCCTTAATGGCCACTTTCCTATAATAATTAAGATCATAGGATCTGAGTATTTCCCTGAAGATTCATGTCATATAGCATCAACACTATTCTAAAACAAAAAGATAAAGAGAATTTGTTTTGCTGTCAAATAGTATACAGAGGGATTCAACAGAGAATTATTTTAAACATTTCTGATAAAGCATAAATCTCATGAACACAAACAAATCTGCCAATTATATTTTCAATGAATCACTGGTTCTTGTAAAAAAGACTGTAAAAGTTTTCAAGGGGCCGAAGTGATTAAAATTGCTTATTCTGTCTGACTCAACAGTCCAAAAGCTAAACATATAATGATTTGATTACCTTTTTTTTTCTTTACCAATGACCTAAACTATTGATCAGTTAAAGTTTAGAGGGATCCCCCTCCAGAAAGAGAAGCAACCAAAATCATCGAAGTGCTTTTTTAAGCAAAAATGCCAAAAGCTCACATAAACCAGCTTCTAAAATGTACACATTTGCCATTTTTTAAATAATACTCATGTCAACATATTTGTTTTTTTTTTTTACTTCTGGTCAAACACAAAATAAGGCATTACATTATGTTAACTCGGGCTTCAGGGACTGGTAATCTAAACTTTCTATAGTAAAACTGGTGGAATGCCCCTTAAACAAAGCTGCCAAACACTTTCTTGTAGATCGACTAATCAATCACTCAGATAATCCTTTCAGAATTACGACTGGTGGTACTGAATTAGACAGTCAAATAAAGACTATACGTAACAGCATTTACTGTTATTGTTTCCGACTGGATAGCTAGGTACTTTCCTGAATACGAAAAGGGTTAATCAGCCAGACTCTTCCTGGCTCAGCTCTGGTTACGTTTCGGCCAAATTCTGCCCTTGTAGCTAAAGTTATCTTATGTCATACGATGGATTTAAACGAGGTTTCAGCAGTCAAGCATTAATTAAAATAAACAGTCAGCTAGCAACGCCGCACGGAAACCAGTTTTGATAAGATCAGCAGACATTTAGCTTGCTAACGCTAACATATGCTAACGCTAATAACAGCCAAACTTTGCCCGCACTGATATGTCCAGCATCACAGAGAAAGAAAATTGAAACTGACAAACACACGGGACAAAACACAAGACACCGCAGTCGATTCCAAGGGTATACCACACTCACCGTTTCGCAATTCCGGCGACTGGCGACGGAAAGTCCCGCTGATGTCGACGTTTCTGGAGAGCGACTATACAGCACCGCCTCTGGCTGCTTCCGGTTGAAAAGTCAAGAACATGAAATAAAACAGAATTATGAATGACCGAGGTCCGAAGACCCTCAGTAAGACCCTGATCAGCCCATAGTCCTTGAGTTCCCGTTCACTGCTGGTTCCTGGCAGCGTACCACAGTCCCCATGTTCACATAAATTAGGCTATATTACAATAATAGGTTACATAAATCTGAGTCAGCATAAAATTACCTACATCCTCTGGAAAACTAGTCTGTTTAAATGCAAACACAGTAAAATACTGTCAGTAGAAAATGAAGACAACACTGACACTGTTGACTTTGTCACTGATACACAAATATTAATATAACATACCTACATATGTTCATGTCTACTATATACTTGAGGGCACATGGTCAATGAAAATAAAAAGTGAGAGTTAGATCTACCCGTATGTCTACATCTAATGTATATATAAACCAAATATAAAAAAATTGTCTTAACTATTGTAACAACAATAATGTGTTAAAAGCATAGACTGTATATAAAAAAAGTCAAGTCTTGTCAGGTTATCTCAGATTATTAAAGTTAAGATAAAGGTACATGGAATATTAGTAAGATACTTACATGTTGATGCCTTATTGAAGACTAGTCAGATGGTTAGAGTATGAGCTGTCATTTTAACCACTTTATGGTATTTCCCATGAACTCCCCATACAGCAACCACTTCCTCTGACTATGCCACGCCCCCTTTTGTCTGGCTTTTCATTGGCTCTTTTAATATATTTTCTTTTTAAATGGTAGCATGAATTTTGACTCATGATTGTAAAGTACCTGCAGTTTTCTCTTCAAGGGTAGTTTAGATAATTTACCATTACCATTATAAATACTACTTTTATTGTTACAGAGAGATCCAAACATACTGGAAATCCCTAGTCTAAAATGTTGTGTTCAAGAGCAGGGACTTTATCAAACTTCTAATAATTACACTTTTCATTTATCAAGTGACTTACTTACAGTGAAGTGTAAAAGTCCCATGTGATCATGTGAAAGACCACATATGCTAAGAGAAGAATTAGCCAATCAGATATATTGATTAACTCTACATCTATCATATTCTACATTAAAAAAAAAAATCTGTAGTTTATTCCATTCATGCTCAACTCAACTCCATCCTTCATTGAATCAGATTGGGCTTTCGTAACTAAACCTTCAGATATTGCTACTAATACTTTAATAATCATTTTATTGGCAAAGTGTGTAATGAAATAAAATAATCAAAGAACTGTAATTTTGAACTCATAAAGTGAATATAGAAGCGGTGAAGAAATTATTCTATTCTAATATATCTATATCTATATATAGATATAGATATATTGATAATGAGAAGCCACCTGGTATTGACAACTTAGATGGAAAGCTCTTGAGGATGGCAGCAGACCATATTGCTACTCCTATTTCTCATAACTTCAATCTGAGCTTTGTGAGCAATGCTTGTCCCCGAGCCTGGAGAGAAGCTAAAGTCATTCCGCTGCCCAAGAATTTAAAAAAAGACACCTTGGACAATCCACATGAGTACAAATGACTACATGTCAAGTGTTTTTTAAAGGTTTATTAAACAGAAACTCCTTTAAAATGATTACAGTGAGAGTAAGAAGAAATATATTTATATAAAGCACATGCATAAAAAGGTACAAAACAAGTCTGATTGCCTCCAAACTCTCTGTAAATAGGATGATAAACATTATATATGTAACATACATAGCGAGTGTCATGCATGCTAAGATAAATAATAGGCTAGGTAGTGTGTGTTGCCTTATGTGTATCAGCCCATTGTACTTTTATTTAGAAAAGATTACAAAAGGTGAACGGGCTCTTTATTTGGGGATGTTGTGAATTAAGTCTTTATACTCTATATACTGTATATATATATATATATGTATATATATATAAAAAAAGGAAACTGGTTAGAAGAAATGCTCTCACCAATAATAAAACAGCTTCAAATTCAGATAAAATATAAACACACTGCAGAAACAACCCAGCACATAAAAACAGAATATATACTTACTATATAGTTAAACTAGAGGAGAATAAGAAAGCTCCCCAGATTGATGATTGCCTTCCGTACTACAGCACCAGATAGCGCGTGTAGATAGAATAAAATACAAGAACACAGCATCCGTAATTAGCATGGTGCTTTTCTGAGGAGGCACCACAGGGTCCTTGACTTATGCTATGACTCTCAGAATGGCCCTGAAAGCCATTTTTAAAGCACAATATTTTCGTCATTCCTCTGAGAGGAAAACTGGAGCCAAGGACACAATTTGAAAAAAAAAAAAAGAAAAGGATGAGAATGTGGTTTTGTATACATGGCATTCATGGTGATCATTTATCAATCCCATGAATGAACACATGAGGAAACTGAAAACTGGTGAAAAAAAAACTTGGTGTACTGGAGAAACGTTGTGCAACATGTTTTGATTTTGATGGACTTGTTTTGAAGCTCACACTGGTCTGCAACTCGCTGCGTGTGCATTCTCAAAGTAAGAAACAATTCATTACAGTGAGCATCGAGACTGCTTTGTTTTTTTCTGTGTTACATTATCATTGTTTGTTAATGCAGGGCAGACTCTTCAAATCAAGTGGCACTTAAATTGCATTACCCCTCAACGATAATGCATGACTGAAAGAAGTGTGTGGTAATTTAGGAAGTTATGGAAAACAATGGATGCATGAACTGGTAAGAAAAATGAATCTGAAAATCTGAATCAGCAGTGCATGCATCCAAAAATGGTCAGCAAAGTGTAGATCATTTGTGAGTTATAGTGTGGTTTTAGGTAAGGAGCTAAAACTGAAACACATGGCTGAAACTGTTACTGGTTTTGTGTCTTTCTGTGAGAGAAAAAAAAAACAATGATGCCAATGAATGAATAGACAATTTTTAAAAATGTGAAGAAGAAAATTATTAGGAATGACTCACACTATTAGTGGAAAAGGTATAAAACAGCTTAATCTCATAGTCAGAGGGGTGCTGGCTGACTCAATTCATTTTTTTCACTTACTGAAACATCTCGACC
The DNA here is from genome assembly GCF_002814215.2 of Seriola lalandi dorsalis. Lineage (NCBI taxonomy): Eukaryota > Metazoa > Chordata > Actinopteri > Carangiformes > Carangidae > Seriola > Seriola lalandi. Next base: position 1,052,342 of record NW_019525225.1, read on the forward strand.
CTAATGGTAATTATATGGCGTCACTTCTTTAACAAGGGGTGAACATATTATTATTACAGCTGTACAATATAATGTAATCTAATAAAACAAATCTCCAATAAATACTACCTTTGTGAAGCTTATATTCAATGCTGGAGTAGACAAAATGACTGGACCACTTTACAATAAAATGCAATCCAATACAACTAAAAACACTAAAAACACAGCATTAACAAACCCTGAATATTAGTAACTTCAAAATAGGTGATTTTATAGCAAGGCTGTTGCAGGATTTCCTGCCGTGTTTGAGAGCGGGCGTGGGCGACTTTGAACCCACTTTTATATAATAAAACTGTAAGTTCAAGGTAAAAAGAGCAGAGGTGCTATTTCACACAGCAAACGCCATATAATGTATCTAAAGAGTGTGACTACCGTTTAAGCCGTCATCTACTGACTAAATTGATCACAAGACTGGATGTGTCAGGATTACTGTATCCTGAGGAAAACACTGCATTGTGTTGGATTGCATTATACTGACCATATGTTCATTTACTGTAGACATTCTCCATATATTCCAGTGGTCCTTACTGTAAAGAGAGGCCTTACAAACACATTTTGCTGTTAGCTCAAGTCAAGACTCCTCTGCATAGGGGCCTTTATTTCTCTCTAAGTGCTTTTGACAGGCTTTGATTTGTGAGGAATGAGGAAGAAGGTTTTTTTTTTTTTTTACTGTGACTAAAGATAAAGCTTGTCCTCATGAATTTTATTTTGAAAAACCTTGCAAGATCCAATCCATGTTCAGAGCAGCCCTACACTCTTCAACACAGACTTACAAGTTAATCTGATTAAAGTTTTTGTTCTGTATTTTTTGGCTTGTGAGCATTTTAACTGACCATTTATAAAGTTTGAGAGTAAATGGGAGTTTGCTTCATCTTCTACTGGCTCACCAAAAGGGTGCCTCCTCTTCTCCCTGATGTTTCTGTGTTGCAAAAGTAGCATGGATTTTTGGTTTTACCAAACCAATGCAGCGTTAATCGATATAAATTCTTTGAGTCATCTCTTTCTCGCAGTGCAGATGCTTCTTCAGAGCATGCCTTGGACAACTGTGAGCATGTGTGTTAAAATTACAAATTACAGGCTGCTCGGAGGTAGTAGAACTACTGTAGATGTGGCCATTTTGTCCCACAGGCTACATGGAGTAACAGAGATAAATGTGGATATGAGGATTTGTGCATCTTTTAGTTTATTTTGACATGTCTTCTTTGTGTTTCTTTATCTGTTACATGTAGACTATTATGACTTGGCTCTGTGTTTTTAAAAGATTGCTGCAAACAGTATTACCCAAGTGGGGATAGTAAAAAAAACAACTCTAAAATTAACTCTGACGTACTTTACCAGAGACGTGGGGAGCATCATCTGAGGTTGATGACTAAAAATGAATGTGTCATAAAATACAGATGTTCCGTCAATGCATCTCTGTAAGACCAGGCCCAAAAGGAGGAGAATATCAGCAGCTTACCACCTTCTGTGAGAGTCAGGTTTTTATATATTCCTCAGGGTGTGAGTAGTGTTAGGTATCCATCACTCAACAGTAGCGTATTCTCTCAGTAATGATGTTCGGTACCACTTTTGAAGCAAAAAAAAAAAAAAGAAAAAAGAAAAAAATCCTCCAAAATTCTCAGTCACGTCATGAAGATCTGATGTCAAACCATATTTAGGCGGTGGCTGGGTGTGTCTATAGCCAGGTGAGCAGGCTGTCTCTGTCCATATGCGACCCGGAGAGAACCGTCTCCATGTCCATCAGAAGGTCCGAACTGAGACCCTCGGGGATGCAGGGCATTAGCTCCTCGCCCTCAGACATCGGGAGCACAGGCATCGACTCCTGTAAGGTCATCGAGGAGTTGTCGCCAGAGTCACCTGCACAAGTCAGAAAAGATAAAATGACTGAACTGTGTTGAGAATCTAAATATCAACAGTGAGCTGAGAACAATTTGGAAATTTAGTTGGGCTGTTGGGAGTTTTTTTCTTTTTGTTAAAAAACAAAATAAGGGACAGACTTTTCAATTTAGCAGCAGCTGAATCAAGGGCGGGTGCAGTGTTTTTTCCCTGCAGGAAGTTGTGTATGTGCATAAATAAATGCACAATTTATGTTTTTCTATCTCTCTCTCATCTGTTCGATATGTAAAAATAAAACAATGCAGTGCTACTGAACACACAAAAAAATGTAATTAGATAAATATGCGCACAAATACAGATGAATAAATAGAAAATAAATAAACAGGAATTATCAAGGCATCATTAGGATGCTACTTGAAACTTGCAGTCCAGTGTAGCTGCCAGGCCAAGTGTTTTTCTGTGTTCTTTATGCCATTAGAAAGATGAAATTATTTGTTTCCCTATGAGTTATATTAATAATTAGTGAGAGGCCAGTGCAAAAGTCAGAGTTTACAACTAATTTCCATAATTACCATCATTTTTAGCTCTAAAGTAGATCATTTCAGGTATTACAACTAAATAAGCCAGTATAATGGCTATCACTGGCTAAACTTGCAGCACATTATAAACTGCACCCAAAATAAACTGCTTCCCATTGGTCGCAGCATAGATTTAGATCATTAGATGCCAAATCGGAACACTGTATTCTTCATTACTTTGGTTTCAGTAAAATACACATAATATTTAGTTTGGAGGGACGATTTTGAAAAAAAAAAAAAAAAAAAATCAAACCTGCTTTTCCACTTCAGAAACCACAGGTCTATATTTCATGACTTTGTTTTTGGATGGTTGTGTGTGTGTGTGTGTGTGTGTGTGTGCGTGTGTGTGCGTGTGTGTGTGTGTGTGTGTGTCTGTGTGTGTGTGTGTATTACCAGTGTCCATGTGATCCACAGAGCTCAACATGTGGTCCGACGTGCGGGGTAAGCTGCTGACACTCAGACCACTGTCGGTGCTCTCATTGCGAGAGTGAGCGCTGCACAAGAACACACGCACAAAAATATTCCTTAATTCCTGATCCTCATCCCTTTTTAACGAAATAATATATACAATACTTTTTCCTGGAACTATGCAAATATTTTCATTGAAACTAACAGATTTATTTTTCATGCAAATTGCTGCCAGTGAAATTAATAGGTTATCCAGAGTAACTGGGACATTGGTCCTGGAAAGACACACTTCTGTTGAGTCTTTGAAATGTCATTTTTCAAAGCTTTGAGCTGCATGAATGGAATTCCACTTATCCCCAATGTATGGAGGCAGCAGCAGATGTTGAAAAAGTGAATTATTTCTACACTTTGTTGATGCTTTTACTGCAATAAAGTTTATGAATATCTTTAACACTTCTGTCACTTAATAACAACAACTGTCTACCATTTAAAACTACAGTTACAGTAGCTACATGCGATAATATTAAACATGTATTCACCCATTAAGTGTAGGTTCGTGGTTGGAGGATCTGATCCTGACATCCAGAGACGGGACAAGCGTCGGTGCGTTCCTGTCATGGTCCATCCCACCGGTCATCTGGTTTCTTCCTCCTGCCTCCTACAACACACACACACACACACACACACACACACAAACACACACACACAAACACACACAAACACACACACAAACTGTCATCTAAAACTCAAACTGTGTTTAAATGAAACAACATTTTCATTACTGTTGAGTCTGAACTGAATATACAGCATAATACAACCAAATGACACAGGGAATCACGTAACTGTAAGACAGCTTGTGCAGGTATTAGTGTGATTCCAAATGAAACGATAGAGTTTGTGGGTTACGGCACATCCAACTACAATTTTATTTGACCTCTGACCTGTGGTGTGATTTGGGGAGGAAGGCCTTTGCATCTGAGCCTTTCTTTTTCCTGCCTTTGCTGCAATGCCAGACCAAGGATGCCCGGGTTCATCTTCTGTGCTGGAAACATAAAATTCATAGAAAAAAGACCTTTTTGACCATTAAGCAAATATTTCCAAAAGGTAAAACATTTCAGTAATGACATATATGAGCAAAAATTGTCAAAACTTTTGCGATCTTTCTTATTTTTGTTGCTGAACAGCAACTTGTGATGGTGGACATTGGAACAAAATGTTTCTCATTGACAAACAAGAATTGTCAATTCAGGAGACACAAATTTGATAGTGTGCTACCTAGACGCGGGGCGACCCATGCGGTGGTCTTATTTATGTGATCGATGTAGTACACCTCTCCATCTGCAGTCACAGCCTGCTCCCAGCCTTCAGGCAGTGGACCTGAACAGCAGTGAAAGTACACAGTGAGTGATGTGGATGGAGTGCATGGAGTGCTGAGAGTAAAAAGTAGAATTTGGCCCACGTCCTTCAATGTCTGTGCAACTTCTAGTTTGTAGAGATTTTAGAATAGAAGTGAAGGTTAGTGGGAAAACAGCTACAGTATGTTCTGTAGAGTAAAAATGTTCTAAAATCTGGCCTGGATGCACTGGATGGGAGATTTTGTAAATAAGTATGCAATATTATCCATACTCAAAAAATAAATAAATAAAATAGGGGAATCAAAGTGTTCTATTCTTAAAGGGTCTGTTCAGCCAAATTGCAACATTTAAATTCAACAGCAGCTCCTCTTTAGGGAAACACTGCCCCAGTTATTATGGATATAGTGGTAAATGCTTTGCTTCTTATTCTTCTTCTTTATTTGAACCTGCATTGATTGATATTTTGACCACTTGGGGGCAGTAGAAAATAAGCTGGAAACAACACTGACATACCCTATAAAGTTGTTAAAGTGAATCTGTTGCCTATTTACACTTTCAGAGGATTTGGATTAACATTATCATTCACTTGGAGACGAGTTTGTGGCCACATGGCCGAGGGTTTTGGGCTCTGTGTTTGGTCTCTACCTACTGCTGAGGGAGATATGCGGCTCTTTAGCTGCCAAACGCTCCACTGTGTTCACCAGCTAGTATTTAAATCTGTTAACTGTTTCTCAGCTGTTGCTGGTGGTGCTGAGCAGGTAGTGTTCGGCAGGTTTTTAGAGCTTCCTACTGCAGCCAAAAACAAGGCTGATAAGAGTGTTGAGAGTGAACCAAAATAGTATAGTTGCGCCCTTGAGAACCAAAACAATGAGCTGAGAGATGCTACAATGGTCTGTAGAAAGTCGGATGATAACGTTCTGTGGGTTCATCTTCCACACAGAAGTACTTATTTGATCCTTCATACTGGACATAAAGAGATTCCTCTCTAATGTATTCGGTATAATTGATGGGAAACAGAATTAATGGTACTTGTCCTGCGCAAAAATGCATTCAAACGTTTATCTGAAGTTAATGTGATGCTTCAGAAGTCTTCAGTGGATAGTTTCCAAAGTTACACTTTTACTATAAAATCCCCTCTTTGTGCTTCCCTGAACAGTGTGTCCTAGTTGAGTTCCAGTGGAGGGATAGTAACAAAAGTAAGTGCTAAAAGCAACTTTAACTGTGGAAGATAGCCCCTTCATTTGCATATGTAAAACCTGGGGATCTACAGTAATAATGTCCAGTAGGAACATGAACACAATGATTACAGAGAGCAGAATCCATCTCAATGTTCGTATGGGCCCTGACTTGAAAAATCTTTTAGGTTCAAGTCTGGCCAGGGACCTTTGTTTCCTTTTTGTTTGTTTTTTGTAATTTGGGTGAACTGACCCTAGAAAAATTTGAAATGAGTGGAATAAATTCAAAGACAACCATGATCTAGCAAGCTATAAAACTTGCATCTAACTAATAAAAACACCTATATGAATAAAGTGTTTGAGTTTGACTTTCACCACTGTTTTTCCGGAGAATTAAGATTTCTCTCGCTTTAGTGGAATGCTCTCACTATCGAACCTGAGAGTCCATCTTGACGCTGATGTCATTAAAGTTCACCCTGGGTTTTAATCTATGAACATAATTGTTCCCAGAAAGAAAACCATGGATGTAGACACCAAAAGGGAATCCTGAAGAAATCACACCCAGCAAAGACCTGGCCCGCTGGAGATGGAGTTGAACTATGAAAAAGCAGGTCTGTGCTTTAAAGAGAAACTGGAGGGTGAGAGGGGGACGGGGGGTGTTAAGTGGTGGGGAGCAGTGTGATACCTGTCTCTGGGTTGATGTTTTGTGGTTGCGTAGTGGGTGCTGGGTTGCTGAGGGAGTGGGCATGGACCGGAGTGCCAGAGATAGGATGCTGAGCTGCAGCCGACTGCAGCTGCGAGAGACGAGGGTCGTGCCAAGTGGTTGTCTTATCCAGGTGACTGCAAACACACAACAGGTCTAAACGTATCTGTATCTGTTAAACCACTGTAACCTGACGGATGAGAAGCGTGAGGTAAGCTACGTTCTGCCCCGGACCTGCTTTACCTGTACTACCAGATGTGCGCCTTCACACATACACAGATCAATGTCACAGGCTTGTGCTGTGTTGTAAACTACGGTTGCCTTTGACAGGAGTGTGAGCTGTCAGGCCATGTGCTCCTGTGAATGAAACCGGCTGAAACCACACTGGTTGCAAAACTAGTCAGAGCGTTTTCTGTTTGAATGCAACAGATCGAGTTTAAGTCCTGGTTATATCTGCACAGTCGTTTGTCTCTCCCCATGTCTCTCTTCCTTGTGCTTTAATGATGTAGATAAAATTAATCAACACCCATTTGATTGTTTAATCTTATATCTTAAAGTAATTTATGGAGAAATTTAGCTGGTTCCAGCTTCTTAAATGTGAGAAATGGCAGCTTTTCTCTGTTATAAATGATTCTACACTGAACCTCTTTGATTTTTGGACAGACAATCAAACAAAACAAGACTCATTTGGGCTTTTGGGAAATTGTGAAGGGTGATTTTTACTATTTTCTTCCATTTTATAAAACAATAGATAATGCAGAAATGTAGATGTTAGGACTAGGTGGGGCTTAGTCTCTGGGTCTTTCTACACAGAAAACCCTTCAAGTAACCTGCAGAGCAGCAGATGAAACACAGTGATAAACAGAAGGTAGACCTCTTACTTGAGGAAGTATCGTTGGCCAGCAGGCGTTTTGGCCATTTCCCAACCGTGGGGGAGTGGCACGTCGTCAGGTATGATCTGTGGCGCTGCTACATCTGTTGCTTGAGTGGAGAGGGAGTTGACTGGGAGGGAGGCAGGGGAGGAATGGGCGCGGACGTGATGAGGAGTGAGGGAGCCGCACACGCCTCCATCCGAACTGGCCTGACGAGAAACAAGTAGGTTGACAACTGCCATGACGAGCCACAAACAACAAATCAGAAACTTAAACCAGCAGGAAGAAAAGGTTTGGATGGATACCAGAGTGAGGAAAGGTGGAAAGACAAACACTTCGGGAAACTGGTCCTTCACATGTCTGGTTGCTTTACTTTACAAGATGGTTTTATCACTTCTGCCAAGGAGCTTGCTTTGCTGGTGGTTTAATATTACTGGCAAAGTTATCCAAAAATCCTTTAGTGAACATTTGAGTTCAGCGAATTTCAATATTTGAGCCACAGCTACAAATCTAAGAGATACTTTCAAGGTGTGTTTTCAGGTCATTCAAAAAAAACCAAAAAAACAATATTGAACATGGAACTGAAGTGATGCTGGTTTGAGTGCTGGTGAAACTCTGTGACTACTTTCTAATCCCTAGAAGATCAGCCCCAAAATATTTCTCACTGTGGCTTAAACATCTCATCTATAATATCCAATTTTATCCTTAATCGTAATTATAATCTCCAAAGAGTGGGATCCAATAATGTTGAATTCATACACCTTAATAGGAAATATTAAAGCCCAAGGTGCCCTTCAAATGTCTTGTCTGACCAGCACTCCAAAACCTAGAGATATTCATAAAGCAGCAGATTTTTGGCATGACTTAACAAATCAATAAATTATCCAAACTATAGCTGTGAATATTTTAGTGGACTGACAGAAAAACGAATTGACAGCTACTTTGATAATCAAGTAATTGTTTTTTTTTACTCTTGTTTTTACCAAAACGTTTTTGGGCTCCTTGCTCGTCATTGTCATACATTATAGTAAATTGAGTGTCTTTAGTTTTTTCAGTGTTGTGTGAACAAAAAATAATAATGTAAATACATCACCTTGGGCTCTGGGAAACAGCAATGGGTACTACTGTGTCACTGTTTCTGACATTTTATAGACCAAACTAAGAAAATAATGAACTGATTAATCAACAATAAAAACAATTATTCAGCTCATCAGTTTACTAATTGTTTCATTGGACTGGGTGTTTCTAATATTTTGTCTCTCATGTATGAGAATGGGGGTGGACAAAATATTAGGGACAAACCCCTTTCCATACATTTGCAGTCTAATACAACACCATCACTAACTACTGACACTAACAAGGAGGTTTGGATTGCTTTGTTTTAACTGTATTATTGTGATCCCTCTTGTGTGAACTGCGGGGCTGTAGTTTGTCATGAATGTGGTGTAGTTACTAGCTGTTGTTAGTACTTGTCTGGAGTGGCCGCGGGGGTCCGGCTGCCTGAAGAAGGAGTCCGGCAGTTTCCTCATCCTCATGGGCAGAGAGGCCGGCTGTCTGGTCGCCTTGCTGGGGTTCATCACCGCACTGAAGAGGGCCTCCAGCTCCGTCTGCGAGTCCCCGCGGACGTGCACGATCTGCTGCCCGGCCGGAGGCGCGCCGCGGTGCGCGTCCATGTCGCCAAAAGTTCGGTGTCGAAACAAAATCTGTCGAAAAGTTCAATCACACAAATAAACAACCAAGAGAAGAGACGCCAGTGGCCCGTTAAGATTAAATGCGTGTGAGTGCTGGAGTTATGATCGGATTTGTTTACACTCTTTGCCCTCCAACCCCCCTCCTCCTCCGCCACCCACCCACCCCATTTGAACTGCTGTGTCGTTGTCTATTTCAAGCTGTAACATATCGGAAGTTAATCAGCTGTGAAGAGAAAAACAATCAGCGGGTAGACAAGTCGAAGGAGAGCAGTTTAGAGCAGGCATCGATGACGAAAATCAATCTCAGTAGTGTGCAACACGTTACATGCCTCCCACATACCTTCAAGCAGCCAGACCGTTTTCCCCCTCTCTGTCTCTCTCTGTATTCCTGCAGGGGAAAAAAAGTGAGCTGGAGAAATCACAGCCGGGAAAACACGCAGGCGAACACTGATTTCCGATGAAGACTTTAAACTAAAAGCCCCCTACAGTGGGAAAAATACATATATGTGTATGAAACTAGTTGGAGAAAAGTTATTTCAGCGAGACCTCCAAACTTTTTTCACATCCACTGTTGAGTCCAGATTCATGTGATAGTGCTGAGGGGCGGGGCTGCGGGGTTTAAAGCTGCCGCAGTTGCAGGGGAAATGTTTCACTCCAACACAAGACTCAGAAAACAAGTCGTTTATTAAAGTTTTATTCACAGCTTCAAACGGTTCAAACAAGTCATCTCCAGCCACGAGAATGGGAACGCAAATAAAAGATATTATAGTCAACGACAAGCATTGGGTTGTTCTTTAGTTCTCCTCTGTGCTTTTTCCAGTTTTTGCGGTTTTTCTGCTGCTGTAGGAAAAGAAGCAGAGGGCGAAGTGTAGACAGAGGTGGCAAGACACAACCACAGGAGATATATTGAAGCGGAGAAATGAGCCGGAGACATTCCCCTGAATCTGGGCCTGGGTCTGGCCAGGTTTTGGAGGGGGGTGGGGGGGTTGGGAAGTTGCATTGGGAAAACATCCGCCCCTGATGAGGCCAACCCAGCCGGAGCCTGTTTGTCCGTGCAAGCAACAGCCACAGTGTCCTGCCCTCTAGTGGAAAACATGCACACAATGAGCCGGAGCTCAGCTGGCCAACAAACTGAATTCAAGAAAAATGTCTGGTTGGACTGGTGCTATTACTGTGCACCCAATAACTCATTCAATTATTTCATCATTATAAGTCACCAGAAATAATACAGACCATACCGGACATGGAAACTCTTACAAATGATTGTAAAAAATGATTCATGGATATTTAATGGTGGATGGTGATGGAGTTTGTCATTTTAAGAGGGAAATAGACACAAATTCAAAAACAAACATGGATAAACAAGTTAAAAAGCGCTTTACAAGTAGCAGACTGCCATTGTGCATAATTTTAAACTCATGCTGTGCAGTCAAACGTGATTCAAACCCACAGAACTTTATTTTAACTTCCAGTGGAAATCCCTACAGTTCCAAAGATACTTAATATGTCACAGACTGCAATTTGGAAAAATCTGCACGAAATGATGCATAATAAATCCATATTATTTCCATTTAAATGAAAGGTTGTAAATAAACATTTAAATATTACACCCTGTAAACAGCATGAAGCTTCAAACCGTGTTGAAATAAGCTGATACAGAATATATGATATGTATGATTTTAACAAACTTAAAGACCCTGATCATATATTTTCTCATTCAGCTTCTTAACATGAGCGAACTGGTCGGACATGAACACAGTGTTTTCTGCCAGAGTTTGAATAGTTTTGGTAATTTCACATGAGAGAGTTCTGTAGTTAAAGCTCTTCTTATTGATATCTTCTTATTGATATCTTATAATGACATATACTTCTCTGGGCCAATCAGGATTTAGATATATTGTTGATTCAGAATATACGTTCACTTTCAATCAAATCTGACCAAACCACACACAAACAATCTTGATGAGGCAGATTGACTGTCTTAAACCCCTCCTAAATAATATATAGAAATGCTTTTAACTCTGATTGTTGCTTATTTAGTTATGTATCTAAAGTTATAGAAAAATACTTACATTAAATGCTTTAAAGTAAGGGCAAATAAAAGGGGAAGACTGGATATAAAGGAGTTCAAAGTGGGATTATTTCTATGAGTTTTATGCAGATTCCATTACTTCACTCTACAATTATTTCTCCATTTGCCAAGTGTTATAATTAACACGACTTTCTGGGGCTGTGTGCACACAGAAATAAATGAATGAAAGGTTTTCATGCATAGTTTCCTTTTACAGTCAAAATTAATTGGGCATGCCTAGTTCAAGAAAGAAAGTTCCCTTTGTCCTCTTTACCAACAAAAAGAAGATGAGAACACAATATAAAAGTAGGTAGGTCAAGAAATGGTTTCTAAAACTGTGATGACTGTGGTGGTCACTTAGATCCATCAGACGCCTCACCAGCTTCTTCCAAACAACACTCCTCAAAAAAACATACATTTTGTCACCACACGTGTTGCTGCCTTCAACTGTACACCTGTAACTCTCACACTGTACACATCTACCATGTTATGTCAAGCATAACATATTCAGCCTCGGGAGTTCTCATGATTATCTGTTCACACTTATCCTCCAAGGTCCCTTATATTGTACCATTTCATAGCGCACAGTGATCACTTACTGTTTGGTGAGAAATAGACAGTTTACAGCACGTGTGTCTGTGGTTACTTGAACCTTTCATTTCTCATAACTTTTCATTTAGTGTATGTGTCTATTTGTGCCCCTGTTTAGCATCACTGTTCATTCAGATTCTAATTTATTTACCTTACAAGAGGAAAATAATGTGATTCAAAAACAAGATACACTTACTACACCTGCTTGGAGATCAGCAACCTTGTTATTTGCAGGTGTAGAATATAGCTGAATAAATGTTTGTGGAGTGTTATATACCAGCTGACTTATGTTATCATCACTGTGACAATATGTATTATTTGTGCTGAAATGATCAGTTGATTCTGATAAATCTGTATCACATTAAAGATATAATATTTTCTCATTTGGACTGGCAATAATACAGTTTCTTACATGTCAACTGTCACTATTATGTTTTTAAAGAGAAGTCTCTTTAAACTTTCTGATGCCTCATACATACAACATCTTTACACATATTTTTTATGCACCATGGCGACTGACTAAAGGTCAACACAAGAATTAAATGTAATGTAATACAAACCAGTCGCCATTAGATGGCACTGTCCTACCTTTACACCTGTAACGTGTTGTTTTGACATTACTGTCACATTAATTCACAAAGTGCAAAAACAATCGCACAGCAGTGGAGGAACAAAGTGTATGATAGAGTAGATTTAATGGGGTCTGTGGTCTTTTGATTATTACCTCTGCAGCAGGGTTAAACTTTCTTTCTTCTGCTGTTTTCCTGAACAAAATCATTTCCACACTGTTTTTTCATTTTTTTTTTATCACTGCCGTTTCTCTGCCAGATCAGAGGGGCTTAACCATCACAGGTGGCTTTTCAGGTGCCTATTCACACCACAAACAAAGCAGCTAGAATGAAGTGGTCTCATTTATTCAGACAAATCATTTCATTGTCACATGTGGTCAGGGCTGAGCTGTGGGGTTTATTGGAGAGAGTTCTGTCAAGATTAATACAATAATACTGAGTGATGATGTCATCCCACTTACCCTAATTTAGGTTTATATTCAGTTATGAAACGCAGCTTTCATATTATTAAATGACCAGTGTGTAGGATTTATGGGGGTCCGCTGGCAGAAATGTGATGAATCATGGCGTTTTTGTTGGTGAGTAAGTCCTTTATATCTAAATAGGGAACTAGCAGCATTTCTAGATGAATCGAGCACATTTATTTAATTTTGTACTGTCAACACTTAAGTTACCTTAAAGCTGCTAATATATATATATAGTATGTCCCCCTCATGTGTCATTAAATCAGTTTAATGGAGACCAGTTAAGTAACGCAGTTCAGTTCGCTGTATTTTGAGTTTAGTTCTGTTTCACTGATCTCTTTGAGGGCCCAATTTAGTTAATGTTGCTTTGCCTTCTCTCATTTTTAAACTCCTAAAACTTGTGTGTTTTGTTTTTAATTTTTCATACCTTTACAAATCACACAGTCTTGTCTGAATATTCTCATTATCTGGCCTGGCAGATAAAGTGTGTCATTCGCATGCATAGACTGCTTTACTAGAGCATGTAACATAGGACAGATGTGGGGGCCCCAAGGCTTTCGGCACCAGGCTTTTCACATTCCTCTCACTGACCACGGCTGTAAACTCACACAGGTTCAAAACAACAGCAAATCTTTTCTTTGGCACTCATAGTAAAGTTTTCTAAAGAAGCGACAGGCCTCCAGCTGGACCCTGACTGGAATGCGCTGTTGCTCTCTATCGCTTTTCACTTTCCTCACTACCTAACTGCCCAGTTAACTAAAGTAATTGGTCTGACCCTCTAGGAGGCTGTTTTCAGATGTACGAGTCAGTGGTCAGAGAGAGAGAAGAGGGGTGTAACCGGGAGGAAATATGAGCCGAAGTGGCAGAGACACCCTACCTTCAGCTGCAGCTCCCACGCAAAGACACAAGCAGAGAGAACGTGTTGCTACATTGAAACAAGCTGCTCATTTCCCTCTCCACATCTGTTTCTCATGCTGGTGGCAGGATATAACCTGTAAACCAACAATGCCTGGTAATAGACACACCGAGGGGGAAGGTAGTCACTCTTTACCGCAAACCTGGAATCAGCACATTCAGCTACTTGTCAGAAATGTACCCAGACTTTTATCACCAGCCCATTTACAAATCTGACCTCCTCTCACATAGGATGTTGTCATGGGAATTTACAAGAAAAAGTGGGAGTAACTGATGGAGGTGGAGACAGGGAGGCAGTGAGGGAGGAGGTATAGGGAGAAAGGGAAGTGTGACAAGTGAGAGGAAGGAGGAGACGCAGAAAAGACTTAGTGGATGAAAGGGAAAGAAGGATGGATCTGTGAAGGGAAAAGAGCAGAGTCTGTGGAAATATAAGCATAAATGAAGGAGTGGCTGCTGGTGACAGAGTGGACAGAGCTCAGCCCCCTCGCTCCTAGAGGAAATAACCTCAGTCAGACGAGACTGGCATGATGTGGACAACAGCTGTCCTCCTGCTGCTTTTGCCTCATCTGTTTTCCTCCACAGTATGTACGATATGCATGTCATACATGTCAGTTTTAGTCAGCCATCTGCCTCGACCCTTTAACTTCTATCAGGAATTATGGAAGTGGCAATGTGTCATTTTTTAAACTTTACTATACATTTCTTCCAGAGATTCTGATGCAATCACAGAGATTTAGGGGCTCAGATTTAGGCATCATGAATTTGTGTGTGAGTGTGTGTGTGTGTGTGTGTGTGTGTGTGTGTGTGTGTGTGTGTGTGTGTGTGTGTGTGTGTAGTATAATATATTTTATATTGTTAATAGTGATCAATTAATGTGTGAGCATTTTCATTGTGGTTGGTCAAGGTGGAACTGATTTTAATTACTTACTGTTGTGCGTTCGATCTCCAAACTCTCAGTTTTATAGAGGCATTTCTATCAATAATCGAGTCTAAAATCCTTTTTCTGCAGTATCGTAACAATACATCAAACAATTGTGAAAACTCTGATTTTAGAGAATGTAACAAGATGTTTTGCACTGAAAAAAAGAAGTCATTATATTCCTACTACGCTGGCAGATTTTATTCTACAAGAATATAAAACTTGAAGGACTTAATTCCAGACTAAAATGTCTGAACTGATCACATTTTAGAAGCTTGTCATAAGTCCCAACCTGCAAAAAAGTACAATACTTCCTGTTTAAATGTAGTATAAGTATTAAGTAGCATTAAATGGATATAATCAAGTGAATTTCAAGAAGGACAGAACTGTATTGAGTAAATGAACTTGGTATCATTCCACCACTGGATTTAATTGCAGGGTATTGCAGGTACACTGTGTGTGTGTGTGTGTGTGTGTGTGTGTGTGTGTGTGTGTGTGTGTGTGTGTGTGTGTGTGTGTGTTTGTTGCCAAATCAATCACCAGGATATTTGTCCTAAAACTTTATTGATCCCCAGATTAAAATTTTGTTATTCCATTCATCCCTCCTCAGTTGCAAGGTTCAGAATCTGATACAGAAGCTGCTCAGGACTCTGTGTTTTCCTCAACAACACTTCAGCAGTGTCCTGTTTGCTGACTCAGGGAGTCGAGCAACAATCCTCCATTCAAAGTGCTGCTGAATATCCTCCAGACTGCCCTTCCCACTTGTCTGTTCTTTTTCAACAATGTAACAAAGCTGAACATCTTCATGGCAGACATTTTATTTTGGCATGTCATCGGGAAAATCACACATGTAATTGTTAGTGTTACAATGACTGTATTCCATTTAGGGGAGCCAGTTCCAGGCTCCTGGTAAAGTGCACGCTGACTCACTGGGGCCTTTGGTGGAGTAAATATTAAGAGACTTGTCTTACTAGCAGTCCAAACTTGCAAACAATTAATAGGAAAAGCAGCAAATCTTCACGTTTGAGAGACTGGAACCATAAAATGTTTGAACTATAAATTGTTTCCAATTAATTTTTTAACAATTAACTAGCCTAATCTTTTCAGCTGTCCTTGTATTTACTGTTTGGTAGTTTAAACTATAACAAAATGTGTATTTTATTGGTGCTTCATATATTTTATAAGCAAAAATCTTAATTTGGAAAGTAACTGCTGTCAGATAAATGCAGTGGTTACAAATCAAACTGTCTGCCATGAGAAAGGTCCTTAAATGAAATAGACACTGTCCAAACAAAACATTTAAATTATTCAATCTGTAATCCTCTAAGTGGCTGAAGTCACACATCCCAGGCTTGTTAAATAACACGATATGATTGTAGATTTAAACTTGCGGACAGTGGATCAAATTTCTACTGTCGTTCTCTCTATATTCCCAGGACACAGGAAACGGCACTAATTTTAACCAATCAGAAATAGAAGGTGAGGACTTCTCTGACGCTCCTGGCAAAGGCCAGAAACTTCTCGGAGGGGTCAAAGGTCGGGACACATGCTCCATCCCGTGTGACATCACCGTCAAGCTGCTACGAGATGAGAAACATTCAGTCTGTGGTAAAATGTCTTTCTCTTTCCTGGTATTGTTGTTACCTCTATCATCATCATCTATAGTCCAATGTGTGTGTGTGTGTGTGTGTGTGTGAGTGTGTGTGTGTGTGTGTGTGTGTGTGTGTGTGTGTGTGTGTGTGTGTGCGTGCATGCATGCGTGTATGTGTGTAGGCCAATTACAGCAGTCTCTGTTGGCGTTTGGACGCAGCACCCGGAAGCTGATGAGGGATGTGATGGAGGAGCAGCAGAGAGCCCTGGACATCCTCAGCACCCAGGTAAAGTGAAGTTTTTCTTTTTTCTCAGATAGTGAC
Source organism: Seriola lalandi dorsalis (assembly GCF_002814215.2). Lineage (NCBI taxonomy): Eukaryota > Metazoa > Chordata > Actinopteri > Carangiformes > Carangidae > Seriola > Seriola lalandi. Next base: position 1,068,441 of record NW_019525225.1, read on the forward strand.
AGAATTTTTCTAAGCATCTGATTGGCTGGCTGTATATTCAGTAGTGTCACATTTCCAGGTCACAGAGCTGATGACCAAAGTGCAGACGCTCAGCTCCGAGGTCCAAAGAAGCAACACTGAGATGTACTCCGTGAAACCTGTGCAGTCCCACGGTAACTCAGACACAGACACATCCGACATTCACACAGATGGGAGACAAGATTTTCTAATTTTACACACAAATATCAGTTTACCAGTGGTGGAAAGTGACTGTGTACATTTACTAAAGAACTTAAATGCAGTTTTGATGTATTTGTACTTAATTTGAGTTTTTCCATTTTTTGCTGCTTTATAAGTTACATGTACTCCACTACATTCACTACACTACAATACATTTTTATTCCATTAAATTTACTTAATAGATTTAGTTACTAGTTACTTGTATTATTATAATATAATTCTACACTTGTACATGAATCTTTTAACACTGTGATACTGTGATTTTTACTTAATCTTTGAGTTTTTCTTCCACCACTGCTAATCATGCGGAACAAAATAAGAAATATATCCTGTAGTAATCAGTACACCACAAATTTGATGTTTATTATCCAGTGACATAAGTAATTAAAAGGCATATATAAAGTTAATTGAGGAGTTTTTGTGTTTTTTAGCCATTTGCATGCATATAAAGTACAAACACTGATTTCTTCTTTCTTGTCCTGCCAGTGAAACACTGTTGCGGAGGGATTATTTACTGGACTTGCAGAGTTATGCAGAGTTATTCATTTGTCATCAGTGATTATGAAACAGCAGCTGCTTTAGTGTTCGCTAATTTTATTCCTGATGACAAAAGAGAGCATGTTTGCTTTGATTAGGACGAGACTGCAGCGACATAAAAGACAGTCTTGTGTCAGTCGTCCCCAAGATCCCCAGTGGTATTTACATCGTCCACCCGGAGAATACTGACTCTTCCTTTGAGGTATGTAATTCACTCAGGCACACAGTCTGTCCCTCACTCATCAGCAGCTACTCAAAACAAAACTTGTCCTGCAGGTTTTCTGTGAGATGGACTATATGGGAGGTGGATGGACGGTGATGCAGAGGAGGACTGATGGATTAACTGACTTCAAACGACCCTGGGCTGATTATTCTGATGGATTTGGGAACCTTGCAGGTTGTACATTGCAGTTCCACTGGTGCACGCATGTTTTCTGTATCTGTGAGGTGTTAGCAACAACAGTATCAACCTTTAACACAACTTGACTTCTTTAGATGCTTTCAGGTCACAGTTCATGGAGAGATTCTATCTGTTAATGACAAAAGCTTCATTAAGAAACAGAATATACCAGTGTTTACTTTGATCTGTCATATTGCTTAAAATGAATCACATTTCTCATTATCTACATGTTAACTCCTTATAAGGTTTCATGTCAGTTAGATGTTTGAATTTCAGTCTTTTGCCAAACTGTTGGAAACACAGGTGTAAATAATAACATTGTTAAACGCACTGTTACAGTTATTGGACTGGAGACCTCGTTAGTGTCATTAGCATCACCTGTGCACCCGTCTCATCTTTGACGGGTAAAACTGTCTGCTGTGAAAATAGTCAGCGAGTCTGGATCATTTTCGAAATGATAAAAAAACAAAGCTGCTGCAGACTATCAAAGGCTATCAAGTAGAACTGGCGATGCTCATGAAGCAAACTTATTGGCTCATTAAGCTCATTAATAGGCATCAACTTCCATCAAGGTGTGCTGCTCAACTAAAGGAAAATAAAGGAAAAAACTGCTGATGACGCAGCCCCTCACATATCTATATAACGCAGCATGTCTTAAAGGCACATTTCACAATTTAAAACCAAAAATATGAACAGGAGAGACTCGTTCTGTCTTTTGTGCTTAAAATTTGTGCAAACTTAACTTTTCATTTGCACAACAGAAACATATGGAACAAAAATTGCCAAGAAGCATGCAGTTGCAATTCTTGATGATATGTCTTGATGGGAAACAGGTGGCCTGGCTCTGTGTAAAATATGCCAACTAGCACCTAATTAACATGTTATTCAACAAACGCTTTGACTTCCTTGTTGAACAAAATCAGGCTATCTGCTACCCATGTTTCCACTCATTATGCTAAGCTAGGCTAACCAGCTGCTCTGTAGCTTCATACTCAACAGAGACATGAAGGAAGAGAATAATAATTAATATAATTTGCACTTGACTGTGACTGTAGTCATTGTGCAATCTCTCTTTTCGTGTGTTTGTGTGTGTGTGTGTGTGTTTAGGAGAACACTGGTTGGGCCTAAAGAAGGTGTTTTACATAGTAAACCAGAAAGATACTCGCTTCCAACTTCATGTGGCTCTGGTCTCCAACGATGACATCACCTCTTATGCATCATATGATGATTTCCGCCTGGACAGTGAAACCCAGTTCTTCAGTATACACCTGGGCCGATATGCAGGCAGCGCAGGTGTGACCATCCTCAGACAAATGTGCTTTTTGTTGCCACACAGTCAAACTCAAAATTGGAATAAATGCACTGTGTATTATGTCTCCCATCCATATGTGAATTTCTCTGTATGTTTTTTGTGCAGGTGACGCATTTCGTGGCTACGATCAGGAGCAGAACCAGGACACGGCTCCGTTCAGCGCCTCAGATGTGGACAATGACGGCTGCAATCCTTTCTGCTCCATCGAGAATCGCACTGTGGAGAGCTGCAGCACTCAGCACAACCAGACAGGATGGTGGTTCAACCAGTGCGGTCTGGCAAACCTCAACGGCTCTCCTGAAAATGCAGAGCAGAACCAGGGACAGAGGACTCACATCCTGTGGGACACCTGGAGACAGAACGGGGTCCCTCACACCATCAAATCTGTCTCGATAAAGATCAGGAGGATTGCAACCAATAATTGACAGTTGACAGAGAAAGAATTAGAGCACAGAGTCAGTACTTTAGTAAGTAAGTTGCACTGCATATTTGTACAACCTGAAGTTCTAATTAAACAACATAGAAGTTTTGTTAAAGTCTCATTTTCATTGTTTCACATGACTGTAACCAATCGCCTGTTCTGATTATAGTCCTCCAAGGTAATTTTGACTCTTGAGGATGTTTATACCTGAAATTACAATGTAATCTATTACAACAAAATGACAAAACCAGAATAATCAGAAAAGTAGAAAAAAATAAACGCAAAAGTCATTTAACATTTCTCTAACGCAGGATAAAACAGTATTGTGGTGTACTATTAAATGCAGGATTTTTGCCGTAGTTTTCAATTGATTGTGGAGATGTTTTAAAAGTTTTTTTTTTTAACTTATATTTATTGTTATTACTTCTTTCTGATTTTGCATGCAGTTATAATGCATATATGTCCAAATTTTCCATCATTCTTTCCACTGCTCCTTCAAGAAGAGGAAAACAAGAACCATTTTATTCACTCACTTATATAATGTTTGTAGCTAATGGTTAATAAATAATTCACAAATGCATTATTGATCAGGTATATGCCATTAATAAGACCAACTTTTGGGTTGCCAAGTCGTGTGTTATAAGTCACGGGTTAGCAGGTAACCTGTACGCTGTTAGTCCTACATGAATCCTTATGCTTAAACCACGTCAAAAAGTTGTAGCCAAAAATGTTCATATGTGTTCATATAATTGCATCTATCCTGAGGATGAGGATATTCATGGAAGTTCAATGTCAACTTTCCATATCGCAGTGTTAGCTGATAATGAGCGGCCCTCTGCAGAGCTGGAAGTGTCATCAGTTTTTTTTTATCAAAGCCGCAGCAGCAGCTGGTGAATGTAAACAGTTTGTATTCCTAGTTACAATTACAGTAAATATTGTGCTGTTGTCAGAAGAGGGAAGACAGGTGGTCAAGCCTGAGCCGATAAGTGCCTGGGACGAAGGGGTCCTGTTTCACATATACACAGATCAGGGTGAACAAACTCTTTCAAGTGTGAACACATTCCATATTGTTGTTACACAGATCGCAGAGGGTGAGTGTGAAAAGTAGTAAATCTGACTTAATAATAAGCTGTGTAACTTTGTACTGTTAGTTTCAATATGACTGGCAGCAGCAGGTGAAACTGATGTTCTGAGTTGAGTGAAAACACCACTACCAACCCATTCCAGCAGGCGGTGCTGTGAATCCATCTCAACATAGTCAAGAAGAAAGCAGGTAAGTGTGTGTGAAGACGATACCTACATATGCATGAATATGTGTGTGCGTGAGTCATTTTGTCTGCAGTTTGTGAGAATAATGTTGCCTTGTTGGTACTAAGATTAATTGCAAATTATCCTTGTGGTTACCATGACCTGGAATGGGTGAGTACCTGAACATGCGCTTGCATTATCTTTACACAGAGCAGAAGCAAAAGCACCAGAAAGTTGTAATTTAGGCGTTGACTTGCTGGATGCAGTATTTCTTCACTTCCAGGGGGAGGCAGCAGCTCTGTCCATTCAACAACTTTTCCTGCCACTATGAAAGTCAGCTACACACACACATACACACATATACACACACACACACACACACACACACACACACACACACACACGGACATCGTCAGCTGACTCTAAAGAGTTGAAAGTTGTTGCATGGCTTTCATACAGAATTGTGGCGTGTGTCATGGCGAAGTTAAATATCAACATTACCAATTGAGGGAAAATCAAGCTACAGTTTTCACCAACAGGATACTCATTTGTACACACACAGCTTAGTGTGTGTATTTGTGTGTGTGTGTGTGTGTGTGTGTGTGTGGATTCATTGGCAATATGCACAAAGCAGACCATACAAAGAGCCAGAGCTCCTACTGTGTTATCACCAGAATCAGTGGCATTAAGACATGCACACACACACACACACACACACACACACACACACACACACACACACACACACACACACACACACACATACACGCACACACAGGTGCTTGCCCACTCGGTGCCCCCCAATAAGAGTGTGTATGTTTTAGCTGACAGTGTTTACGTTCAGATCTTAGGTCTGTTCTGTTCTGAGGAGGAAGTCTTAACAAAAACTCTTGCTGGTGACATTTGTCAGAGTTTACCCTCTTTCCCCCGACCATCCACCCTGTAAGATGTGACGCTGTTACACCATGAAAAGTACAAAGTGACTACGCTTCAGCAATCAGGCCCTTAAAAGGCAATTTTCACTGCTACAATCATACATCAGAGAGTCTGCTTTAACAGACATTTTTATGCTGAGATGTCCGTGTGATGTAAGGGGTGTTTTCTGTGAAATTCATACTGAAAGCAGATAAAATGTGGTGAACTGAGCGGAAACTGGCGACAATGATGCAAGACCTACTGTACTTCCAGATTAAAAAGCTAAAAATATCAGATGTGTGTGTTCTTGTCAATACAAGCGACAGAAACTGGGTGCCGGGACTCACCTTTGACCTACTGGAGAGAGAACACATGTTTGCATGCTTAAATACACTTGCTTAAATGTGTGTGGACACATACTGTGTGTGTGTGTGCGTGTGTGCGCACAGTGGGAAGTTTTTTTCCCACAGTGCACAAGGATCAGTGGAGAGTGGGAGCGCACAGGAAACAAAGTCTACTGGGAATTTAAACCCTAAGGAATCTCATCTGCTGTTCATCAGCCATCAGTCACTCCTGCACACATGTACACACATAAACACACACACACGCACACACACACACTGACGAACCTCAACATGTAGTCTAAACACTGCAGTTTAAAATAGAATTTTACAGCCTAAGGATGAAAACCACTGGCAAAGCACAATATTCAGAGAATATTCTGCAGCTGTAAATCAACTTAAATTTTGCAAAGTAGTCTGTATTCTTAAAACTAATCCAGAGAGTAATTTCTAAGGACATTAAAGGAAAATCCAGAAGAGTCTGTAGATTCAGCTGAAACAACTGTGACAAAAACGACCATATTCCACCAGTAACCTTCAGTGAGTTATCCTCCACATCTGTAAAGTTCAATGAGTCATGTAAATAAAAGTACAGTGGGACCCAGAAGGATGCATTCTTTCTCAAGGACACAGAATAAACAGAGGCGGAGGGAGACAGAGAGAGGGAGTCATGCCACAGGCACTTGATTACTCGTTCATATGAAGCAGGAGCAGACCCTCTATTGTTGACCACCTCCAGGATGAACCACAGACCGTTGGCGGCTCATCATAACAGCCGGACTGCGGGCTACAACGACAGCCCGAGGGCCAGGAGCCGTGATAACCTGCTGATATATGATGATTTTGGAGAGGAAAACTGTTGCCCTGGACGATGCCTCGGGTAAGTCTTATATTTACATCCCCTATTGAACCCCTGTGTTCATGTAGTGGGCGGGTGTGTTTATGTGTTTCGTTAGATTCATTAATCATTTGACTTTAATAACCTTTAAACAACTTTTCACAGTATTGACATCAATGCAGCATGACAGATTATCATGGAGTTTATAATAAAGATCCATAACACAAAGCAATAAAGTAAGACAATATCCTCGTCAATTACCTCAGCGTCATTGTAATTACTTATCATTTTGATTTTGGCGGTGTACGGTCATCTTCGAACTTGTTTTCAACATACGTGTCCACAATAATTAAGTCTTAAGTCCTAATTAAGAAAAAATAAGATGGATGAGATCATAATTGCATTTTTAATGTTACACCATATCCTTTAGAAGTCCCTCATATCCTACAAGGATTGTTTTATACAGATTATGTCCTGTGTGGTTCACAGAATGAGAGACAGCAGCTTTGATAGTTTGATCTCTGAAGATGCTGAACTTTGTAAAATGAGCTTGTATCCGACGATAAAAGAGAAGAAGAACACGTTATATTAATTAAACTATAAAATAGTTTCTGTCAGTGAATGGTCCAACACAATAATTTCATTAGGATTACTAGAAGATCATGAGTAGTGATGTAGTTTCCCTTCATATTTACAGCCCAGTAGAAGTTTTTTTTTGTGTAAAGAACATTTCCATTTACTCTTTGGTTTGTATATTTTATCTGTACTGTTGTCTATTTTTAGTTTTTTATCTAAACATGGTTCATTAAATGGAATTTAGGATTGCAGTTTCTGTAGAGTAATGTTTCAAATTTAAATTATTATCTACTACAACTATTAAAAGTCTTTCATTAATTTTGACTAATGATTTGTCTGACTGCAGTGGCTCTCTCTCTTTGTGTCAGAAATCACCTTTACATTATTTTTTTTTATGTCTATTTCAAGGGTTTTCTCTCAACATATATAGAATTAATGATTAAATGATGAATGATTAAATCCTATTAATGTGAAATGTGAAACTGAGATGAAACTGGGGACAAGTGTCTGAGGTGTGGTTTCCAAAAGAGTTTTCCCCTGACTCTCTGGCAGCCACAGCAGCTCGGAGAGACAGCTCACGGCTCGCCTCACCGCTGCTAAACGCCGCCAGGCTCTACGTGGTCCTGCCTACATGTTCTCTGCTCCTTCAATCAGCCTGTCAGAGGTTGAGCAGCGTTTCCTGGAGGCGGCTGAGTACGGCAACATACCAGAGGTGCGACGTATGCTGCTCCATGTGCCCAACTTGAATGTCAATGCTGTGGACTACATGGGCCAAAATGCACTGCAGCTGGCTGTAGCCAACGAGCATCTGGAGGTGACGGAGCTGCTGCTGGGGAGGGCAGATTTGTCCAGAGTGGGTGACGCCCTCCTGTTAGCCATCAGTAAGATGTGTGCATTTGTGTATGTTTGCAGACAAGAATCAAAAAACACATTTAAAGGGTTAATCACACATGGCAGAAGGCTGACATTGCTGATTGTGTGTTGAGCTTTATAGTTCGAACCATAACAACCAAGTTAATCTATCCTTTAACGGGCTCCTCCACCACAGCTCATAAAAACATACAGCTAAAAAGCCAGCATAACTTAGCAAACCCACCAAACACCAGGCTACCATGAGCCTCTACTGTCGGCTTCTACTGTAACAAGATTTTAATGTGGAGTTCTTTAACTTCATTAAACCTGCACTGACTGATTTTTTCAGTCACACGAGCTGAAAAAGAAGATGTAAACTGATTAGTCACATATTACCTCCTTATAAAGGTTATATGCTGAACTGAGCAAACAATTGGGAGTTGCATCCACCAGATGTGGAGCATTAGACATTAGAATTGTGTCATGTTTGTGGCCACCTGGTGAATCTCAGTCTAATACTTCCCTGCCTTTTAGCTCTGTTCTGTGGCTCCATCAACCCGTTAGCTATTGAATGCTCCACTATGCTCACTGCTAACTCCATCTGCCATGCTGGACAGGTGGACGTTTTTCACCAGTGTGGGATGTTGGATCACGGCACGCAGACTAGACTTGGGTTTATAAAACTTTACTGAAGGGGTTTAAGGCATCAGGTACATATAGGAACGATTTCTTACAGTCATTTGACCTGCCATAATGCAGAGGTTTATTTGTCATTGACACACACACACAACAGGTAAGGTATTCTTGGTGTCCTCTGTGTTGTTTAGCAATTTCTGGAGCTTGCCTGGGCTGGTATTGCTAAGGTGCTTAAATGGCTCACAGAGGAATGCACTGCCAGAGACTTTTCTACAGAACTCTCTCTGAAAACAGCTTCCTGCTGCAGCTCATAACTAAGCTGTGAGAGCTGGGAGAGTGAGCCAAAACTGTAAATTTGTGGGCCATAAAACCAAAGCAATGAGCTGAAAGATGCTTAAATGCTCTGAATAGGTGAAGGCAACTACAGATTTTGGTGATCCTGTAATTTCATAATTGAATCTTGAACTACTCAGGGTTAACTGTTAGAAACATAATCAACTGTTTTTACACAACTGAGTCCTCTAACGCTGTTGAATGAGTTTAGATCAAAGTATTACTTTCTTTATGGAAGATATAGTTTCAGGATTGTTACTTACTTTACAGTATAAGTAGGTAATGTCAAGACAACACATTTTTCACAGGCAATTCATGTTCCACAATATTAGCAACAGTACTGAGGTAAGACTGTCAAAGGGATGAGGTACCAAACCACACCAACAGCTTTTCTCTTTGTCCGTGTTTGTGTGTGTGTGTGTGTGTGTGTGTGTGTGTGTGTGTGTGTGTGTGTGTGTGTGTGTGTGTGTTGTAGGTAAAGGTTATGTTCGCATCACAGAGGTTCTGTTGGGTCACCCTTCATTTAGAGATGCTCATCGTCTGACAGCGAGCCCTGCTCAAGCTGACATGTTGGATGACTTCTACGCTTACGATGAGGACGGGACAAGGTATAAAGATACAGAGATATGCAAAAGGCGGAAGCATCACTAAAAAATTTGTTGCCTCTGACCACAGTAATAGTAGCTGCAGCACTGGTGCAATAAATATATATAATCCCTGATATGTGGGACATCCTGCATTCCCCTGACTGATTAAAGGGCTATTTTGTGTTTGCTGCACTGCCAAGAAATAGTTTGGTACATAACACCCTCGCAAAATGTTAATTTGTTGTTTTTACACCCCCTTTTTGTATGAATTGAACAAACAATATCTAAAATGTTAATCAGTGAACTTTAGAGGTGCTGGTACTTGGCTTTTGTTGCCTTCAGACAGAGCCAGTCTAGCTGTTTCCCTCTGTTCCCAGTCTTTGTGCTGAGCTAAGTTGGTCAGCTACTGGTGGTATTTAATAGACATGAGAGTGGTATGAATTTTCTTATGATGTTAAGGCCTTTGATGTTTGTTTGTTTTTTGCTGCTTTGTGAATGTATATTGTATATGTTTTTGTGTGTGTACATCCCCATAGGTTCTCTCATGATGTGACTCCAGTGATACTTGCAGCACACTGCCAGGAATACGAGATAGTTCACACCCTGCTGAGTAAAGGGGCTCGCATCGATCCTCCTCACGACTACTTCTGCAGCTGCGACTCCTGTAACTATCAGCAGCAGTTCGATTCCTTCAGCCACTCACGATCACGGATCAATGCCTACAGAGGACTCGCCAGTCCTGCTTACCTCTCTCTGTCCAATGAGGACCCGGTGCTGGCAGCCCTGGAGCTCAGCAACGAACTGGCCATGCTGGCAATATTGAGAAAGAATTTAAGGTACAAATACCATCAAAGATCTCACAGAATCAGCACTAACAATGATGCAAACACAAGTCCACCAAGAACACGTGCACTGTTACTGGCACTGTGCACGTGACCTGAAAACCAGCTCATCATCAAGTGCACAAAAAGCATATTTGCCATGTTGCTGCCAACCAGCTGCCAGTAAACACAAGAACATTTTATGGGCCCTAAGAGAAGAAGCAGAAACGGATGAGAGTCAATACTGTAATCACTGTTGACATTGTTGGTTTGACACATATTTAACAACTGTAATTATTGGGCCAACAGTAGGAAATTATACTATGGGTACTGCACAATAAATAAATGTCACAATTGCTTTTTACTGGTAGCATGATAAAAAACGTGATTTCACTAATTGACGCACATTTTCCCTGCTCGTAGAACGACTACTGCCGTCTGTCGAGCCAGTGTAAGGACTATGTGGTGGGCCTTCTGGATCTGTGTCGCAGCACGCAGGAGGTGGAGGCCATACTGAACGGAGAAACTGACTCTGAAGACAGCTATGATCTGCCAGGTCGCCCCTCCCTCACAAGGCTCAAATTAGCCATCAAATATGAACTCAAAAAGGTTAGTATATATATAATTTATATTTATATATATATTATTTATAGTATATATATTTGAACTGCAGATTAGACAAAATAGGCAATGTGTGTTGTGTGCATCATGATGATTCTTTCCCACACTGCCCCTTTGGCCCATTCATCTCATAATGACAATATCAAATTATTGTTTAGGCAGCAGATTATTGTCTCTTCATTCACACTTCACAGAAGCAATAAACATTACGGCTTGAAATTGCGGTCTTCTTTCTCTCACCACCCTTTATGTCTCTGCACTTGGGGCCCTTCAGTTTGTGGCTCATCCTAACTGCCAGCAGCAGCTGCTGAGTATCTGGTATGAGAATCTGCCCGGGCTGAGACAACAGACCACTGCTATCAAACTGCTGGTGGTGCTGGCAGTGGCAATAGGGCTGCCTGGACTGGCCCTGGCATACTTGATCGCGCCGTGCAGCAGAGTATGTCATTCACATTAATTCCCAAATGCACAAACTAGATTTTAAATCCCTGCAGTGTGTTTTTCTCTCATCCTCCTTTTGCTTCATCCTTTTTACTCAGGTGGGGAAAATAATGCGAAGCCCCTTCATGAAGTTTGTGGCCCATGCTTCGTCCTTCACAATTTTCCTGGGTCTTCTCATCCTAAACGCTGCAGACCGTTTCGCGGGCACCACCCTGTTGGCAAACATGACCCACCATCAGCTCCCAGTTGGACACCAACTCCACTCTGACCCGCTGCTGCTCTACCGCATGACAACAACACCCTTCACATGGATGGAGATCCTCATCATTTCATGGGTCGTGGGTGAGCAGTAGATGATCATGATGGATGAACTTCCTCATCACTTCGTCATCTTGTGTGTTACACCGTTTGATATGTGCTGCTGCAGGTATGATCTGGGCTGAAGTGAAGGAAATCTGGAGTCAAGGACCAGGGGAGTACCTGGTAGAACCGTGGAACTTCTTGGACTTTGGGATGCTGGCGATCTTCCTCGCCGCCTTCAGCTGCCGCTTCTCTGCTCTGAGACACGCTGACCAAGCCCAGACCCACATACACACACACTACACAACACTGATAAATGTCACACTGCCCGACAACTTACGCTACTTTACACTGGGTGAGCATGCTCACACACCTATCAGACCACCACACTTTAGTAGCCAACATTCACCTAGTGTTTAAACAGTTGCAGCAAGTTAGCACAAGGCGGTACACACAGGATCATATGTACTGCATTTGTTGAGATGACATGTGTTGGCTCTGGACTTTAGCAGGCACACAGATGGCCAAACATCAGCAGTGTCTGTTTGAATTATCCTGTTATTGGGAAGTTAAATAGAACGATAAAACAGACCAAGCTTCTAGTAATCCCAATTAGAAAAGCAACATTTTGGATGGCAAACCTAAGTAACCTAAATCGTTAGTGGTTTCCAACATTCTTGGCTTTAGACCCCTGAAAATACAGTCCACTTTTAAAACCTTAGTCACAGATTGCACATGTGTATTTGATAATCATTGGAGGCCAGAAGAAGTAAAACTATCTAACATTTTACAAGAAATACATATAAGTAAAATACATATAAGTAAATGTTGATTTGCTGAACTTTGACTTGTTTGCGCTTTATTTTTGTAGCACGAATCGACTGGTTGCCGTCAGATCCCCAGCTGGTATCGGAGGGCCTGTATGCAGTCGCAGTGGTGCTGAGCTTCTCTCGGATTGCTTACATCCTCCCAGCCAATGAGAGCTTCGGCCCGCTGCAGATCTCTTTAGGGAGAACTGTCAAGGACATATTCAAGTTCATGGTTATCTTCATCTTGGTTTTTCTGGCGTTCATGATCGGCATGTTTAACCTGTACTCCTACTACCTGGGGGCGAAGCAGAACGACGCCTTCACCACGTGAGACATTCTCTGTGCACATGTCTGTTGGCTGTATATTTCACATTCATTTCACAGTGCAAGTGTGTAAACGTAAAGCGTGCTTTGAGAATTTCAATTCCATTTTTTTGAACATTTTGTGGTGGATGGAGGATGAATTACCACATGGGCAAGATCACTCAGCTGAGGTCCTAGAACCAACACTAAGCACAGTATCAGTATATCAAAGCACAATATAAAGGCACAATATTAATCTTAGATTGGGTCGTACAAAATTAATTTCCTAATCTTCAGCCCCTGTTTTATAGCATGTGTCAAAATCTATCTTGAAACTTAATCCAGCCACAGCATTGATTTATTATTAAACAAAAGGAAGAAAAAAAAAAATTAGATTTTTTTTATTGTTTATCCCTTTAATCATATTGGGACCTGTCAAGTTATGAAGTTCATTGGACCCAAATTTGGACAACTAGAGCAGAGTAGTTGCAGTAAAGTGGCTTATTTAAACACAACATGAGAGACTAACTGACCAGGTAAAAGTAGTCTGAAGTGGCGAAGCAAGTCCAAGACCAGAAGTCTAAACTCAACAAAATCCAGTTGGGTGACACAGGGAGTAAGAGAACAAAAAGCACTAGGAACACTGGGAAACCAAACTGACACACAAGGGTGTCTGAGGAAAAATCTCAACTGTTCATGGGAGCAAACAGGAGTACAACAGACAGACTGATAATGACAGAGTGAAGACAGGGACTGAAATACACAAGGGAGGCATGGGTAATAGAACACAGGTGAAACACATTAGGGCGGGGCAGACAATCACTGAGGAGGAAAATGGAACAAAGATATAAAGTCCTACAAACATGAGACACACAAGGCAAATATAATAATTCAAAGTAAAACAGGAACTGAATAAAAATCCAAAATTCAAAGTCCAAAGAAAGTGTCCAAGTTTAGAAAAATAAGAGCAGATCATAACAGCAACCCCTCAGATTTACCTTGTAATTGCATTTTCACACAGTTAATAATAACACATAAAAATAAATATGATATGATGGCTTTCCTATCTTTAGCTTAAGTTTTTTTTTTTGCCTGTGCAAATTAGTAAAAGATAAATGGGAGGAAATCAATAGATGCCTGAAACCGAAAAATGTATCATAGGCTTTGAAATTGATGAAGAGCAACATAAACACATAATTAAGAATTTACTGAGCCTAAAAATATTTTTTCTTCCATTCCTTTTCTCACCGATCCTCTAAAATGTTTCCCTTCTGATGATGAATGTTTATGTTTGTGAAAAATAATTTTTCTCATGTCCCTCCATTTCACTCTCTGTGCGTCCATCCAGCCTGGAGGAGAGCTTCAAGACACTGTTCTGGGCTATATTTGGACTGTCTGAGGTCAGGTCGGTTGTGATCAACAACGGACACAAATTCATTGAGAACATTGGTTACGTGCTCTACGGGGTCTACAACGTTACCATGGTGATAGTGCTGCTCAACATGCTTATCGCCATGATCAACAGTTCCTTCCAGGAGATTGAGGTTCGCAAAACAAGTACTATCATCATAATAACATTATTATGTTCTTCAGATACAAGCTCACAGATATAGACAGTGGCCTGAGAAAGTATTATCTTCACATGTAGCACGCATTCTTCACACTTCCTGCTAAAATTGTTTTTCAGTTTCTGGCAGGAATGAAATAATGTCATTTAAAACAGTGTAAACAGGAGTAAAAATGTATATTTGCTCCAAATTGTTTGTCATAGTAGTATTGTTCAAAATGTTAAGATTAATGATTTAAGATTTAGGTTTTACTCATTAGAACTCATTAGAACATGTTTTGTAAATAGATGGCACTTTTGCCTCCCTTTTCTAATGTTTAGGTGACAAAATAAATCATCTCACATTAATTTTTCATAGAGCAAGAAGAGTAAAAAAGTATACTCTTTATTTTTGTGTATGATAACAAACTATTTAATTACCATAATATATTCTGAAGAGATCTAAAATCCAACAAACAAAACTACAAACATTTTATCTATAAAAAGGACTCTAAATATACATTTCAATTAGCTTTTCACCTCAGTTGACTAGGCCAGAAAATTCTTTTTTTTAAAGTTTGTGTTGCAGATCAACACAGTGCTGAGGTTCATATTTTCATTTTACAGCATCTGTTGAAGAAATTGTTCAACATTTTGGGAAAGATGCATGCTTAGCATGACGCTACAGCTGGCAGCTGATTAGCTTAGCACAAAGACTGGAAACAAGGGGGAACAGCTAGCCTGGGTCTGGAGAATTCTCAAGACATGTTAAATAGTGAGCTTTAGCGATGCTGATAGACTGATTTAAAAAAAAATATTTGGACAGCCAGTCCATCTGTTTCTCCCTGCTTCCAGTCTTTATGCTAAGCTAAGTTAACTTACTGCTGGCTGTAGCTTCAAATTTAATCTACAGACATGAGAGTGATGTCAATCTTCTCATCTCATTTTTGGCAAGAAAGCGAATAAGAATATTTTCTAAAATGTCAAGCTATTTTTTCAGTAAATCTGAACTGGTGTCTCAAACTCAAATAGCCACAGTGATGCTCGTAATGTGTTTTCCCTCTTTTCTTCAGGATGATGCTGATGTTGAATGGAAGTTTGCTCGGGCCAAACTCTGGTTCTCCTACTTTGAGGAGGGAAGGACGCTCCCTGTGCCCTTTAACCTGGTCCCCAGTCCTAAATCCATGCTGGGACTGGCCACAGGTATCAAGTCCCTGTTCCTGCATGTAGCAGGACACAGTGAGGAGAAAACTGAGACACAGCTCAACCAGGTACCACACAATCTGCATGCATGTACTGGATATTTCATGAAAACATTGTATACAGCATTTATCCTTCCTCAGCTTGTACAGTCATAAGTCCATGGTACGTAGTAAGGCTTTAAAGACAGAGCCTGAGCACCTCCCAGTGGTTTCTCTGCTGCAACACAAGCTGCAGCTCAGAGCTGAAGACAAAAAGAAAATTCACAATTATGTTCAAAGAAGTTAACTTCAGCTTAATTTTCTAGCTCGGGGTTTGTGCTTCGACCAACCCAAGCAGATATCAGGTATGCATGTGTGTTTTTTTGTTTTGTTTTTTTGTTCCAAACTTATTTGACAGCTGTAATTTATATTTAATTTATACTTAATTTATACTTAATCCGCAGAATTGGGTTTTATATCCAAACCAAGTGACAAGTTAACAAAATATGATATTATATTTAATAATGCTACACTATAACTCATCAGCAGTAAACTACACTGTTACATTCACAAAACTTAAGCACGTATGTTAATGCTGTGATAAAATAATTTGTTAGTAGTCGTAGTAGTAGTAGTGTTAATTGTATCTGGTGCTTTTTCCATCACTGATTGTAGAAGATCATGAAGCGACTGATAAAGCGATACATCATCAAAGCCCAAGCAGACAGAGAGAGTGACGAGATCACTGAAGGTAAAATCAACAGAATGATACTGAAACTGCACTGAACTTAATTTAACTGCTGTATCCACTTTGGAAATAAAGCTACTCTAAATGTATTTGTCAATAAACCAAGCATGACCTTAAAAAAAAGAAAAAAAAAAAAGAATTTTCTCAGATCTAAAGTATTTTTTCTGCATTTTAGATTTTCTTTGATGCCTTTGTGTCTGTTGTTAATTCAGGGGAGCTGAAAGAGATCAAGCAGGACATCTCCAGCCTGCGATATGAGCTGCTAGAGGAGAAATCACAGAACATGGAAACACTGGACGGACTGCTGAGGAGGCTGGGAGAGATCAGCACACCTTCATAGTAGATTGAACACAAAACTGTACAGCCCATGGATTTAAAGCGCCTGTTCTGCATCACTGAATGTAGACAAACTATGATAGCATCAAAGCATTAATATAATAAAATAAGAACGTATGGTATGTGAATCTCAAATTAAAATGGAGCTTGCTGATTTGCATTATTATGTGTCATTTATATATTTATAATATGCAAAGTGCAATTTTTGAATCAATCAAACTGGGAGAACGTCTTTTAAAAGACCATTTGAAAAAAAATGAAAAAAGTCTGATTTTGTCAACACTAACATACATTTGAAATACAGTGTCAATGTGAATGATTAATCAAATGTAGTATGTTTTGCACGTTGGCATATGGTACAATGGATATCTGTATTGAAAGCTGCGGTGACCTCAGAAACAAATAATAATTAAGAAATTTGCAATTTTTTTTCTTGAGCAAATAATTAATACATAATACACATACAAAATAATAAAATAAGACTAAACATAAAGCGAATCTACAGATACAAACTTGTGGTTTTATGGAAAGTATTTGTCCTTTATTTAGGCAGCATGACATTTGACAGATAGTAAAATGAAGGAGTTATGAAACGATACAGTTCATACTGCTCCAGTACAGAAGTGTGAGCACTTAATCTCTGGACAGTTATAATATAATATGATTATTTACAAACACATAAATTACCAAGATTGATAGAAAAATACTGTTCACATGTACCTTGAAGACACCTCTCGTAGTTTTCTCATGATTCTCAGCAAGATGGCTGAACACAAACATGGAGAAGGAGCTGATAATGTTGATAAAGTGAAGCCAACAAGTCAGACATTAACATCTAGTGTATTACAAGCTGCTTAATAACACATAACATAGTTAAGATATAGTAGTCAGCTATACATACAGTACATACATCATTCAGATCCAGCTACAGTAGTCTGATATACATACTGTTCAGTGATAACAGTCACAGTTAAAAGATAAATATATTATAGCTTTGGTCAGCAGCACAGAGTGTTACTGTATCCACTGTAGATCCCTAAAGTTTGAGTTAGATCTTTGTGTTATTCAGTGATGCGGTGGTGACATCATCAGGTCTGTTAGATGTAGGTGATGTAGTTTTCAGGTATGAGGCCTGTCCTGCCGTTGTAAGTCGCCTGAAGCCAACCTGGTTCCACAGACGGATACACTGCAGACACAAACAGCTCAACTCAGCAAGTAAGCAAAGAGATTCATACATAAAACAATCTAGCACAGGGACCCACAGTCTTCTTAAGACATTGAAATTTCTCTACAACTTCTAAGAAGATTTTAATTTCCTGCTGGCTATGTGAATATACAACATACAGTACATGATAAGTACAACCATACAAAACCATCAACCATACAAAATCATTATGTATTCTTCAGAGAATCCTTGGAAGAAGTCAATTAACATCTACATCTAAAAATGTTTGACCTAACTTTATTTTCATTAATTTAACAGTTTGATGGAAACACTATGAACACTCAAAGTTAAGAAATACAAGAGATTACATGAGGTTATTATCAGGAATAAATGAAGATTGTAAGAGAGTTTGTGCTAAACCAGTTGATTAGCCGCCTGACAGAAAAAATAATCAGTGACTATTTTGATGAAACAGCAGCTCTAAAATTAAAACACACTTTTACAAATGTGGCCCCTGAACACCTAGTACTTCATTAAAACCTGACAATGGATATGGAAAAACACATTTCAGTATCAGGTGTGAATGGAACCAAAGATTCCTCGGGGACTGAAACCCCTGAGTGGTTTTCTTACCATTTGAGAACAGCGCCCCCTGTGGAAAACTGAGCTCATGGCTGTGCTCTGCCTCACAGGAGTAGAGAGCTTTTGCTTCCCTAGGAGACAAAAATAAAATAGTGATTTAGCAAGTGAGGTAGGGAGGATTTTGTGGATCAATATGTTTTTCTTTGCTTGAGTAGACTTTAGGCTTCGATGACTTCAAGACTAAAAAGTTTGTGCCACAAACAACCTAAAAAACAATGTACCTTCCTGAGGAACATATGTCTAACGCTGAGGAGAATACCGAACTCTCACGTTGTGGTAGTCTGCTCGATAACCTGTAACACACAAACACAAAATTGTAAGCTCCAGTACATACCACTGAGTACATTTCCTGGGATAATATCCAGTTTTTAATTGAGAGAGTGACTATGTCAGTATTGAAAACACTCTCAGCATAAAAAACGAAACAGCTTTCTCCTTCAGAAACAAGTAATCATTCCTGAAATCAGACCAATGATGTCTGAGATGAGCCAGTTTAAAATATGTTTAAAATGTGTCAAAATTAGATGACTGTTATCCATGGGCTCTTGGTTTCTCCAGGGCTAAACTATGCATGAACTGAGATCTATGGCCCCGTTCAGACCTGGTGTTAAGATCCCTATCGGGTGAATGATGTGAAGAACCGCATACTCAACTGACGTCCTCTGCCACGGACTAATTATTCCCTCCACAGTTTTATAATGAACTGAAAATATTAAGATATAACTATTTCAAATGGCTTATTATATTGTAGAGTGGTGAAGACCTACATCACCTACATCTAACAGACCCGATGATGTCACCACCACATCACTGAATAAAACAAAGATCTAACTCAGACTTTAGGGATATACAGTGTATGCAGTCACACTGTGCTGCTGACCAAAGCTATAATATATTTATCTTTTAACTGTGACTGTTATCACTGAACATGTGGAGACGCATTTTAATGCCAGGTGAGAACTGATGTACTTAGAGCTGACCACTTGTGATCAGATCAGTGAAGACACATGTTAATGCCAGGTGTGAACAGGGCCTATGTGTCTTTTCCTTCTCTGAGAGCACAGATCAAAGGCAAAGCACTGTATGACTCTGAGACTGACACTCACAGTGATCCAGGCCTCTGGTAACCATTGCTGGATGTAGTTGCAGAGAGTTTCGCAGTCATATCAGAGCCACACCGGATGTGTGAAGGTTTATGTCTGTGTGTTGCATCTCGTGGGTCCAGCGACATGAGACTCTGTACTGATCCGTGACAGCTTTTGTAATCTGAGACAAAACACAATAAATCAGAATTAAGCATAAACAGCTGACAGAGTGACAGATATTTAAACATTTCATGCTGTCACCACACTGCACCACCTACAAGTTCATCTTGATATTTTTGCAATTAAAAACAAATGTAGGCACCCTCAGAGATGTGTAGGGAGGTGAGAGAGGAAGATGTAGAAAGTTGGTAGGGAAACAATGAAGAGGAAGACGATGAGGAGGAGGAGGCGGTCCTGTAAGCAGTCCTGTGTGGCCGAGCAGGAGAAGTAGAATCTGTCACTCTGGTTTCTGTGACAGTGGAAGATGTGCTGGTCGCATTTCTTTGATCCACCGAATGAATGCTCTTCAGAGAAGAGACAGACGACACTCTCTGAACAGGCTGACCCTCTCTGAGAGAGGAGGCACAGTCCACTGAAGCGTGCTGGGTGGAGGCGGTGGATGTGGAGGCTCTGGAAGGAGATCTTGACTCTTTAACAGAAGACAAGGAGGCAGTGGAGTTTCCTCTGACAGACAAACTTCTCTCTGCAGAGAGTAAAGAGGATGTGGAGGAGGACACAGAGGAAGTCTGCTGGGCTGGAGTGGGCTGGGAGGAAGTCCAGGAGGATGAGGAAGGCATGAGCTGAGGGGAGGCGACGCTGTCTGTCTGGGGTTTCTGATCCTTCCCATTTGAGGAGTTGTGGGAGGGGGAACAGGAGGAAGCCGCAGGAGGAGATGCAGGCGCTGCGGAGGACGAGCTGGGCTCAGCAGCAGGAGAGGACGGAGGAGAGGTCTGAGACAGTCCGTTCTTTTCAGAGGAGTGTGAGGACAGAGATTCTTGGCTGCCCATCGGAGTTGTGCTGGGGCTGCTACTGAATGTGTCACCTGGATGAAGAAATGGAAACACATTACATAATACAGAGACTGAATGACAATGACGACATCAAGGATCCTGCTCAAACACTGCTGAACGGTCTACGGACCAGTGTACTTTGTTACTGTCCACCACTGTTGGTAGGATATATGATGATATACAGGAGCTGCAGGCTGCAGGGAGACTCACTGTCGTTGTCTGCCAGGCAGAGAGCAGGAGGGTAGAGACGAGCCTTCCTCTTTCCAGATGACAGACAGATGGCCTTGTTCCTCCGAGGAGTCGACCGAGAGGACGGAGCCGGAGGTAACGGCACAGACAGGTCTGGAGCCTCACCAAAGATCTGACAGGGACATACAGTATACATGTCTGTAAGTTGTGTGTGTGTGTGTGTGTGTGTGTGTGTGTGTGTGTGTGTGTGTGTGTGTGTGTGAGCATGCATACCTTGTCGTGGTTTTCAATGATAATCTCCACCACAATGTTCTGAAACTTGATGTTCATCATGGCGGCCACCGTCTCTTCCTGTGACCTCATCAACGTTGGGCCAAAGATCATTCCCAAGTTGGACACAGTCATCAGGTTTTGGTCACTGTGAGAGGACACCCTGCACACACACACGCACGCACGCACACAGTCACACACACACACACACACACACACACACACACACACACACACACACACACACACACAATAAGCATGTATTTTTAATATGTCCTATATCATCTAAAGGGGAAATAAGAGATGAAGTGTTAATAAAAACTGTTAAACAAAACAGAAACACAATCTTATTCAAAAAGTGATCATAATCCAAGTTCAGTTCACGTACTCCTACTAGTTTATCTATCAGCATATTATAAACATATCAATATTAATGTATTTTCAATCATACTTATTCGTGATAATTCGAGATTTGTGCAGCTAAAGCAAATAAACATTTGTTAAAAGGTGTCAATTTAATGAAATTTTAACTGTAATCTGTGCTAGGATTCTTTTCATGAATGGATTTCACTCTTCGGTGTTTAATTGTAATTTATTTTTGTTTTAAATTTTGCCTTTTTTGCCCACTTTGTCCACAAATTGACTGTCAGATGTTTGTAATAAAGCCAAAAAGGATTAAATGGCATGAGGATGACGTTCTTGCATTTTAACAAATATTTTAGGAAAATATTCAACACTTTCCTGATGCTCAACTATAAAAGCAGAGGATGTGATATACACATACTTGAAGAGGTGGTTGGTTAAGAGGTCCAACATTGCTCTGTTTTTTTCTGGGAGTTTGTGAACTAGAGCATGAATGGCTCTCACTCTATACTTCTGGTCATCGTACTCTGTGAAACAAAGAAAGGGATATGATTCAGGGGTGGTGAGGGATTGAGATACTCTGCTTCTGTGTACATGACATATAATGCAGCATGAGGCAGTAAATTCTTTGTGTTCTGAAGCAGGCAGCTCTTACTTGCAGCCTTGATGAATTCTTTATGCAGTCTGTAGGTCAGTACTGGTTCTGCCAGACACCTGTATGCACATTAGAAATCATGAATTCATGATTCATGGGAGGTGTTATTCAGACAGAATGTTTTGTACTATACAGTATGTTACCTGAAATAATTCTTTAGGCCACTGGTGATGGTCTTGTTGTCCCATGCGTCTGCATCCAGCTGCATGTCAGAAGGAGCTGTGGCCGCTACAGGAAAGTAGAAAGATCATGATTCATCTATAGTTACACATTTTTCTTATTTACTGTTTGATTGTACCTGATTGTGCTGGATCAAAGTTTCTCCATGCAAGGAAGAACATTATACACCTTACCAAACACACTCGTCATCAGCCGCTGCACTTTGGAGTTGACTCCTCCAATTCTGTACAGTCCCAGGGTGGTAATGCCTACACACACATACAGACGTGTTTAAATAAACTTGGTGAAGCAACACTGTAATTACAGTACTTAAGAATACTGATAAGAATCAGTTTGATTATAATCATAAACACTTTATGAAGGAGGAATACCTCTTGTTTCCACCAGCTCAATACACTTCTTAACAAAGCTGAAACCTGCTTCATTGAGAAAGGCTGTAAAACAAAAAACAAATATGAATTTAATTGCTGAATAACAAATAATAGAGGAATAAACCATTTAAGAATAAATCGAGTTACTTACTCTCCTCCTTTTTGCTAAGTAAAGAAGGAAGAGTGTAGATCTGAGGAAAGAAGGATAAAAATAGAGATAAATTAAAAAGACTGTCATTTTAAACATTATTTTTTCAATACTAAGTTGCTTGTGTTTTACTTAATATATGTAATAATGTAAACCTGTGTTTGCATTACTTGCTGTAAGGCTTCATAAAAAGCCAGTTTCACTGACAAAAGATGAAATTATGACGCCTAACTGTAAGTCACAATTTGAACACCTTTTCTATGCAGCCTACATGTCTTCCTGGTGATACTCTATTATTGTTACTCTTTAATGATGTATATATTCATACAGGTTCTTTTCCATCCATTGCCTCCATCCACAGCCGCCTGTTGGCCTCAGAGAGCGCTTGTAGGGTGATGACGCCATGTCTGTAGAGAAAGAGAGATCATTTTACCGGAGCACAATCCAACAGTAGCCGTATTTTAATCTATTATATTATACAGACAGTTGTGTGTTATAAACACAGCCTCTCAGTCATCTTTCCCTCTCACCTCTCAGTCACCTCTATGTCGAAGCAGAAGCGTTTGTCGATTGAATCAGTCTTCCTTCTGACACACGAACGCAGCCTGAACATCTCTGGTGTGCCATTCACCACGCCATTCTGTTAACAGAGAGATGTTTTTGCAATATGCCATGATATGTGGCATTAAAGTCTTATAAGGATTCTCACTGAGCTTCTGATATTGTAGCAAAGAAACATAATTAACTTAAACCATTACTTCATATTGGTGTTTTTGCATGTTTTAGCCCCTCAACTACTCTGCTGACACTTGTACTTCCCACTTTTCAATTTGTGTCAAAATACTACAAAAATGAACTCAAATAGCTTGAGGTAAGTAATCCATGTCTTTTTGTTTCTGTCAAAGCTGCATTAGCAGCACATGATAAAGCAGTTAGTAGGGACTGTTTTGAGACTGTTACCTGTCTGCTGGCTGGTCTGGCCTCTGTGTTGCTCATGGTGAACATCTTGGAGCTTTTTTCATAAGTACAGTAGTATCTGGTCCACACGCTGCCCAAGGGACCTACAATACGTGACACACATTTTCATGCAGCTGCACTTGAGTTTGATTTTCTAGACAGTGTAAGTGAGATAAAGAAAAATATGATTTCTGTATATCTCACGTTTCTCCTGTATATACAGATATCCCTCCATGGTAAAGCAGCTGGGGGCTTTGAAGTCTTCTTCTGCTGATCGGATCCTCTTCATCAGCCGCTCAACCTCAGCACGAGTACTTTCAAAGTTATTGCGAGCCTTAACAACAAAAACATGTGTTGAAAGGAGGCTTGCATACATATTTGTATGAAAAAATACAAAATCTTTTTAAAAAATTAATTAAAAAATTTCTTTTGTAAATCCAAGCCATACATTGATTTCTCATTTGCATTTTTAAAAAGGTGACCCCAAACTATGAGGCTGCAACAATGATGTACAAGTTTGCACTAAAATGCAAAAGTAAACTGGATTTTATTTTTCCAGAAATTAAAGGAAAAACTGAAGGGCTAACTGAAAGGGTTGATAGTGAACAAAGTGTGAACTATTGAGGCAGTAAAATATGTGAGTCTGTGCAAGACAAAGCCTGGTTCAAGCCGTGGTTGAAGCACCAGGTGTGTGAGGTTTCCACTTAGGCACAGGTAGTGCCAAATGCATCTGAAATTGACTTTGAAATACCTTTTCATAACGGCTTAAGAGGCAGGTAGATCAGATGGAATAAACTAGTTAAAAATACTATTTACAAGTGATATCAGGCCCACCTTTGGTCCACAGGTTTGCAGCAAACACACACTTACATTCTGCAGGTTGAACTGAAGTTGCTGCTTGTAGGGTTCAAACTCACTGGCCAGCTCGTAGCCCTCATGGTAGAATGTAAACAAACCCTGCAGGAAGGCTAATAGCTGAAGAGCAGAGGGAGAAATCCGCAGGAAAAATGTTAGATGGGGGCTTGGTAGGTTAAAGTATAATGAGAGGATTACATAAGAATGATTGTCAGTCAACTGCTCAATCAACAAAAATAGCCTCTGTAGGTGAAAAAAAAACCCCAACCCTGCCTGTTGATTTTCTACCCTTGTTTACTTTACAACAAAGAATTTCCATCTCTGTCAGGCGGAAGAGATCTCCATGCAGGAAGTGCTGCTACAGCAACAGGAAGTGGGCTTTACTGATATGTATCATTAAAACATTTTCATCACTGACCAAACAGTGTGTGTAATGTGTGTTTTTCAGAATCTGGCTTAGCTGCCTTTCCATGATCATGTCTGTATGAACTCAACTCGACACAAGAAGGTAGAAGGCTGATACTGACAAAACCTTCTGTATTACAAATAATGACTTGCACTAAAGTGATATAAAATACATGACCATAATGTGTGTATGTGAACTCACCGGCTCCACAAATTCAAACTTCTTTCTCTCCTGCACTTCTTGGATCTTGAAGACATACTGCAGTGATGCATCATAAAAAACCTGCCTGTCCTTACTCATCTGTGAGTCAGCCTGCAACAAAACCACAATACACTTACAGTACTTTATGTTATCTAACACATGTGGGATGAACTAGGTGTGTGTTTTCTAGGAATCTGACAGTTTACCTCGTGTAGCTGTGATTCCTTCTTTTTGGAGGACAGGCTGAGGTGTTTCTCCAGAACAGAGTAGTACCTTTCTGTCTCCTTGTCAAACTGCTTCTTTCCCTCCTGGGGAAGACAGGGGGAGGACATGATCACACTTACACTACTTGAAAACTGTATGTCTTTTCCCCAAGCCCTTTGCATATGTTTCAGTGGGACTTTTCATACATTTAAAAATAAATTGTTCATAAATTTCTCAAATGCAATAGTATTTATTGTTATTGCAACAAGTGCAGCCACACAAGGCCTTAATAATTTAATAAAATAAACGGAATTGGTGTAAAAATAGCAATGTTAAAATCATAAATGATCTCAATCACTAAATATATAAATAGGTAAATAACACAAGAATCTAACTGGTCATTTCAAAACAGTTTTCAGGACTTTATAGTTTTCAATGCTACTACTGTACTTCTGACACAATTCAGTCAATACTCAAAAAGTTTTTGATACCCAGTCCAACTGTACAGAAACTAATAAGTAAATAAATAAAAGCAACAACACAAAGAGCCGACAAGCAGGTGTAACTTTTACCATGTTTAGCACCTTTATTTATCCTATTAGCATGCAAACATTTGCTAATTAGCACTAAACAATGTCAAATGAGACTGACATCAAGAACAAGACTAGATTACAGCCAGAAGAGAAGAATAGCTGTCTACAACTATCTGTTGTATAACATCGTGGTAATCCATCCCATAATTGTTAAGACATTTCCCTCTGAATCACAAACGTCAACCTCATGGTGGTGCTAGAGGAAACATCAGGGGCTCACCAAAGTCGGTAAGTTTTATCCTGTCGGCACCACAGATGTCTATACTGAACTTCATGTCACTGCGTCCAATAGCTGTCAAGATATTTTAGTTACTGATGGACCAAAACACTGACATTGCCTTTCCTACAGTTTGCTGCTTTGGCTCAAAATACCAAAATGCCACATATCTGTAGTGAGATCACAGCATCCAATATCTGCACAACATCCTGCATTTGTTTTGTTTCAAAAGTGACAAAAACTCAGGAGGGATTTTGGGGTAAACTAACATTCCAAAAAGCTATGACGAAGTGCAGTGGGACCATTAATAATCTAAATGAAGGGACTCTGCCAAAATATTTAGGACGACAGCTCTTTTCTAAAACAGCTGCAGCTACAAACCCCACATGTCCAACCCCTCTTTCTAGCACAACAACAGCAGTGTGAGGATGTACTGCTCACACACTCCTGCTACATTCTACAGGAGTCGCTTCGATTAACGCTGACAAACGAGCTATGATTTCACTTTCAGGATTAGTTTTAGCCGTGACCAGTTCTATTTTTTTAAACCCTGCCCACTGCATAACACTGCTATCTCTGCCCCTATTTCTGTCTAAAAAGAGAGCAAAGGAAAAAAAATGAGAAAAACTGAATTGGAAGACGTGAGGCAGCTGCTGAAACAAGACACCAGACTCACTTTGTGTTTACACTGCCTAACTGAGTTCAACTATCTGTCTGTGACGAGTTCCCTGTCTTGCCTTCCAGCGTCCGTTCCCATGACCTTGCTCCTGACACTGGACTGTGATCCATCGTTTATCTGAACAAACTGGATTCTCTGACCATTGACTGAGAGACCGACCGGGACCGGACCACAGCAGGATGACCTGACTGATCACCACCCACAGTGTTAGATAACTACTGACAAGTTTAATGAATTGAGCTTCACATACTGGCCTGGTTAAAACCTCAGCAGAGACGGTGTGAGGATCTGAACATCCCTTGTGCTTCTTATATGTAAAAACTTCAAAGCAAAAATTAGCTGGTTCAGCTACTTTGTGTTAATAACCTGTGCAGCTTTCATGTTACCCTTTAATTCCAACAACTGCAGGTATACCTTAACAGCTCCAATCTGCTCCTTACGAAACCTCTCGAGCGGTGAGATCAGCACGTCATCAGCGTTCTGGATCTGAGAGAGGGAAAAAACACAACAGTCTGCTCAGTTTGTCATAACAGCAAATACTAAAATGAGCAGTAAAAATAAGACAGCTGCTCAGTCCTTGCAGTGATGACTTCATTGTTTTACTCAATAGATTTTTATGACAATTTTGTCTTAAAGAGACACATTTCCTGACAAATTTCTTTCAAAATATATCAATGAGGACATTAACATGATCTCAATGTCTTGCCATCTTCACAAATTTGTTGTATATAAGTAAAGCTAAGGCAGAGTTTCAGTTAACTAGAGATTTATAGATTTTGTGTATAGTTGTTATTGAATTCACAGGAAAAAAAATCTAGATGCAAATACTATTAACACAAGTTAGGTAGGGCAGATGCACAGAATTTCACAACAATTCGGCCAAGTCTGTCTACGATAAATCAATCTTTACTTTTGTGAAACCGTGTCTAACAAATTTCACCAGAAACTTCCAAACCTAAAATAAACATTGTACAATTGTGGAAATATCTTTGTAGCAGACTGTACAGTGAGTATGAGAAACTTATGGTTGATGTTGTGGCCTGAGATCAAGCAGTGGTTATCAGAGCTCTGGTGTTTATCTTTGGTCTCGGTCCTCTTCAGTCATGAGTCTATATATTGCAAGTCTCTGTGACGTCTCGCTTTGTTCCGTCCAGTTGATTTAAGTATTATACTGTAAATAACTTCCCCGCCCTGCATCATGACTTCACTTTCACTTCAGTTTAGAGCTGCACCACCACCCGAAGAAAGGTCTGCTTTCTTTGTATGTTCTTTCTTTTTTAGCACATTACAATAAGGGGGGTGAAACTGAAAACGAAGAGAATGATGGGCATTGTCAATAGTCCCTCCCGGGTTGAACAGGTAGGTATTTCTCAGGAACCCATTTGCTGGAATTGCCCTTTAACTTAATAATGATGGTATTATTAGAAGTTCAGACCTATCAGCAGTGTTGCAGTGGTGCTACTCCTAGCGGAAAAGCATACAACACACACACACACACACACACACACACACACACACACACACACACACACACACACACACACACACAGAAAGAACAGACACAACACACACAGGACCCTTTTATGGACTTTCCCAGGCAGTCATGGCTGTGCTCAGTCTCACAGGGGAATTGGCAGAATAGGTTCCACATGGTTCCTCTGTAACTAGACCATGCACAAAGTCACAAAGGCACACACACACACACACACACACACACACACACACACACGCACACACACACACACACACACACGCACACACAGGGCTATACATAAGTTAGCATACTATGCACATACTGTACACTGAACATGCACAGAGGATTTGCCTACACACACAGACTGTGCCAGACTCCAGTCACTCCCACACAAAGGCGTCTGGTTGATGGAGGGTCTCTGAGTCAAAGATGTTTTTTCACAGCTACTGGCACAAAGTTTTCAATGTATGAATCACACTTGTGGGAAAACCAGATTAAGGCACAAGCAACCCAGAACCCAGTAAGATGCATTGAATGAAGGTTACTGACAAAAACTGTAACTTTGAAACTTTCAGTTGTTGAGTGTTGCTCTGTGTTGAGTCAGCTTCAATAAGCAGAGACAGAGAGATGGGAAAACTACTTGTGGACAAAGGAAGCTGTTGGTTTAGACTTTGGTGATAATTTGGTTAAGAAGGGGTTTTTGGTTTAATGGCCCTTCAGAAGTCTGAGGTTTCTATTTCCAACAGAATAAATTAAAAACATACACTACATATGCATTTTATGCAGATGAGGATGGTGTGCAGAGAAAGGGGAAAGGTGTGAAAATGTTAAAAATGTATAGAATAAATGTCCATGTCCAGCTGTTTTTCAAGTATCTCTGAAAACGTTTAGACTCCCAAATGTGATCAATAAAGTTTTAAAGCAATAAGCATACCTTTTTTGTGTAAAATACAGTGTAATTTATACAATTATAACTTAAAAACACCCCTTTTCAAAGTCGCAACCAATAAAAGGTCCTCAATTTTTAAACTTTCCTTATTTTATCTTTAAAAATATACAAAAAAATCTGTTCATACACATACATACAAACAAATGTTTTTTCTTACCAGTCGTTTTCTCTCCTCTTCCATGGTGCTCAAGAGCTGAGAGAACTCCTTTAAGGACTGAGCTGTGGGGGAAATTATACACCATATACACAAGTGTGGAAAGACTCATCATATATGACATATTTTGCACTCTTAGCTCCTAATGTTCTAGATCATTAGGGGCATTTTCACCTCACCTATATTGACCTCATCATCAGTCTCAGCATCTCCAATACATTCAAACTGGAACTCCTGTAGAGACTGAGAGAAGCGCTGAACAGCAAGAGAAAGACCTGATGGAAAAACAGAGAGAATTTCATTCAGTCACAATGAACATAACAATCTTCTTATTTATAAGTTCACTATTTCCATATTATGCACAAGAATGACCTTGGCATAAGTTTGCATACTGCCAGTATTGGTTCAACACAATGCAGTGCTCCCATTTCCTTACAAAGCAAAAAACGACATCATTGTAATGAACTATTAATTACAAAGCTCTTGCATAGCATCCACTGCTTAGACATGAGGTGTCAAAGTCATCTGATGTACACAAACTGCCGCACCCTGCAGCCAACTCTGCTTAGCCTTACTCTCATAAAATAGTGTTTACGTGTCCAAATAACACTTCAATAACAGGATTTAATACCGCTTTTACTCTCTAAAGTGCACAAACGCTTGGCATCACAAGCCAGCATTCTCTCACCCACATACCCGTAACACTGGTCTGTATACCAGCTGCTGTAAGGCATTATTTCAATCACACCACTGCATTGTAAACTGACAACTGACTAAAACACACACATTTGAGATGAACACACTGAAAACTCCAGATTTTGAAAATGCTTTCCAATAAGAACAGAATTTCCAGTCAGTAAAGGTAATAAATGTTAGCATATCACAAATAACAACGGCATTGCATCATAGTAATATCCTATTTAGCTGGTGCTGGTGAATGATAAGCTCGTGCTCTGTACACTGTATGACCTGTTCATGTTAACAACGAAGTGATCCTGTTGTTTCAGTTGTCAAGCACAGCATATTGTGTGTGTATGGCAGACAGCAGCAGTGTTTACACTGATGACTTCAACCAGCAGGTGAGTGAAACAAACCACAGGCAGCCACAAAGCGTAGGTGTGTGAGATCTTAAACCTGATCAAAAGAAGTTCCAAACAAATGGGAGGTACCTGTTTTCATCAGCGTATGAGTATGACAGCCACAGTCAAACTGTGCAGCAGTTAAACATCCACCTTTCCAGCATGCCCCTTTCTATTGTCATAAGAAGGTAATAAATAAATACCTCTCTTTGTGGTCAGTTATTAAGTATGTAAGTATGTTGTTATCTGATCATTGAAAAGCAATGATACATTTTTGACCGGAGAGAAAATACAATTCAAAACAATCCCCATTCTCATACATTAGTGATTACAATACTGTGCACCTTAATACATGTCAGTGGACCCAGAGCTATTGTTGAATTATTGGTTTGATTAATATTTACATCTGCAGACTTGATGGATTATTGTAGAACCTTTTATTAATGATTCATTAACATTTATAACTTTTACCCTAATGGCTAAACAAAAATAGAGAAATGCAAACCTGATGACTTACTACAAAGTGTAAAACATTTAACTGAATAGAAACACACAGCCATTTTATTACTTTGCAATGAAAACCGCTCTTACCATAGGCATTTAACATTTTGTTATTCTTTCCTCATGTAAACTACTACAGCTAGTCAAACTCAATGTGAGTCAAATTGTTAAACCATAATAAATCTGTAGTTGTAAATGTTAATAAGAGGTTTATACATGGATTTTGGTCCAGATGTCCTGCAGCCCAGGAATTAAAGAGCTAAAAAACCATTCTGTCATGTAGCAGGATTGTCCACAAGATTTGTTAACCATTAATTACAGTTTTTAAAACCCTTTATAAATGGTGCCTTACCAGAGAGTGGCACTAAATTAAAATGTCTGTGCTTGTAACATTATATCAACACAGTGGCCTATGCATATCACTGTGACTACCTATCTAACTGTGCTGTTAATACCACCAAACACAAGTCAATGTAAAGACTATTAACTAAGTGTAATGTGGGCTAAACTCAGCACAGTGGCTCTATCTGATTTGATGGCCTTAGGTTACCCCGTTATCAGGCAGCTGCTGTTTGTGTAACTTTGTGTAAAACGCATTTTTACGCCGAAAAACAAGTGATGAAACAACGTGTACTTACTTCTAAGGGCAGTTATGAGCATGTTTCCATCTTTGATGAGGTCTTTTATAAACCTGTTGGTGCGCTCCAGCTCTATCTCATGGCACTGCAGTCGCTCTCTGAACTCCGGACTGTCCAGGAAAGAATCACTAAACTCCAGCGTCGGCAGACCCATCGATAGATTAATACACACAGCCAGTTATTAGATAAATACGGCAAAACGCGTCTTCTGTCCCCTCCGCAGGTTTAACGAGAGAAAACAGTGTTTCACTGTGCTCGGAGAAAATTTGTCAGAAGTTCCTTCCAGCTCCTTTTTTTCATGCCTTTCTCACTTTTCCCCCACAGAACTTCCGGACACTGAAACAGCAGAGTCTCTGACAGAGAAAGTTCGGCTAGGTTATACGACGAGCTCCACGCTGCTTCTCTTACCTTTTAATTTAAAATATTCGAATATAACGTCGCTTCGACTTCTTAGTGACTTATCAGTTGACATAGAAAACACCGTCCGTCGCAAAAAGAAAGCAGTTAGAGCTTAGTTTTAGACGCAACAAAGCTGTCGGCAGAGACTGTGGTGCTAACTCAGGCTACATACGGCTCTAAATGAAGGCTTGTTACTATGGGAACGAGAGACTCCTGCTGGCGCGTGCAAAAATGAGTGCAAAGTTTGCCATAATGAAAAAAATAATTACATAGTCTGGACCATTATAAGCTAATAGTTTGAGTTATAGCCTATATTTTCTATTGTCAACAAATTCAATGAAAAGACCAAAACTAAGTAATACTTCTTCTATTTTTAAAAAAGGCTAAGTAATTTCCTAAAAACACTTGGGCACTGTAACTAGACTAGAGCCACAGATTACACATGTGTGATATTGCACAAAGGATTCATTGTAAATAAACTATAGCACCCATGGTCACTGTATTAAAGGAACATGTCACCCAGTTCAAACATTTTTGGATAACAAAGGAGGTCTACAGCCCAGAAGAATGGTTTTTTTCAAGCTTTGCCAAAACAGACAGTTTATTGGTGTTTTTGATCATTCGTGGGATTTATTTATTATTAGAAAAACATATAATATCCAGCGAGGCTTATCATTGAAAGCAAATGAATCGGAGGCAATGAAAGAGTTAAAAGTGGGAGTAATGAGAGAAGCCTAAGTGGCAGCTAAATAAAAAATCCTGAAAAGAGTTTAAGTTTCATTTAAAGTGTAAGCGCTAAATAAAGTTAAAGTGTTTTTTAACTTAGTGTCAGTGGAAGTGAAAGTGCTGAAAGGAATTGAGGGTTAGTTGTTGTGAAAGAACTGAAAATAGTTAAAAGTTGAATGTTGGGTGATAAATGTAAGTCAGTCAGTTGTATAATTTCAGAGTAAGTTGAATATGTATGCAGCATGTCTCACCACAATCTAATCAGATCATCTACTCCATGCAATAGATGTTTCTAAAATGTGTTGTTCTTCGTTGATCATGTTCATGAGAATATGACAAAAGTTACGACATCCTAAAACGTATAAACGGTATCAACATTTTGAATA
Source organism: Seriola lalandi dorsalis (assembly GCF_002814215.2). Lineage (NCBI taxonomy): Eukaryota > Metazoa > Chordata > Actinopteri > Carangiformes > Carangidae > Seriola > Seriola lalandi. Next base: position 1,101,258 of record NW_019525225.1, read on the forward strand.
GAGGAACACATATCACCCAAAGAAGCTGCACATTTTTAAGTTTGAATCAAGTTCCTCTAAAGAGTATGAGTTGGAGTATGAGTTGGAGTATGAGTTGGAGTATGAGTTGGAGTATGAGTTGGAGTATGAGTTGGAGTATGAGTTGGAGTATGAGTTGGAGCATGCCCTGTCCAAGACAGCAATGATAAATATGTAGTTGTTCAATAGTGTGCTTCCCTCAGGTGATAATAGCATTAGTAGATATAACACTCAAAGAAACCCTCTACCTACCAAAAGCAAGTTTATAGATTATAAAATGTGTATATTTTGTTTCTGCTATGTTTTGCAGGGATTTTTTGTATGGACTTAAACCTAAATTGTGAATGAGATTTGTTTTTTGAAAGATATGAACCTTATCTGTTATCTTACTACGAGCTATCACTGTACATGATGCACAGTAGGATATCATTCAAAATAGCTCTCACACACTCTCATGAAAATATGCACGCACAATAGAGAAAGTATGCGATAATGTTAAAATAATGTCTTACCTCCCTCAGCCCACAACACACATAAACCACAGTATTGTAATGAAATTGACTTGCAAGTTCGCAGGAACATTCACACAACAGAATACCTTGGGTTGCATTAGGTATAATGATTCATTGGACATTCACAAGTATAAATCTCCCCACTGAGAAGTTACTGGACAAAACAGACTCTCTAATGTGAAAGAAATATAGTTGGGATTTATGCCAGCTGAAAACTGGGAGGCACAGTGCATTGCTGAGAGTGGGCCAAATGCTCCTGGGCAACCACTGAATAGACAACATGTTTTCATTTTCTTTTTTGTGTTGTGGTGTGTGTGACTAAACACAACTGCAGTGAGATCTATTTTATCATCATCATACTTGCTACTGTACATCTTACATGAGTCACTGTTGCAAGTCGTGACCTTTTAGACATGTTACCTCGGAAACAAGGCTCAGCTCACATTGAGTCTTTTTTTTTTTCTCCCCAGTTTAATCAGCTCTTTAATACTGCCTTTAATACAGCCCTGCTGCAAGCCCTTTAATACCCGACTATGTTTCCCCTTTAAAACTGTCTGTGCAAGCAGCCGCTGCAGAGTTTCAGCTCTCTGTTGGTGGTCCGGCTGCTTTTTTGTCTCAGTTGGTAACTACTGTATCTGCCAGTCACTGCAGAAGAATAGGATGCCATGACTACTGCCGTAAACAAGCTTTAAGTAGCTCTGTATATTGCCTGACGCACACACACAAACACATACACACAGTACAGAGAATTGTAGACAGTATAGGGAGACTACAGAAGTGTACCACATCTTGTGTTTTTTCTACATGTAAGGTAAGCAAAACAGTAACTCTCCTCAGAGCTGTCTCAGGCTTTATACTGGCTGTTATTTGAAAGACATAAAAACTGTGACACTTTTAAGGTTTCTTTCTTTCTGCAACTACTGAATACACTTAAGCTGTGGTCATTTTTTACAGTACTTGTTGGACCAGACACCAAAGATTCAGAGCTGCTGGTGATGCCAGTGAGCCAACAGGACAGCGAGGAGCCGACAGACAAAATGTTCATTGAAAATGCCAACGGACGACACCCACGTTGCCACCATGAATTCTTTCAGCGAAGTCGACCCTACAGGGGGGAGCTGCCGACGGTGGCAGGTAAAGGTTAACTGCTCTTTTGTCCCAGAGTCAGACCAAAGTTTGTGATGTTCTGAGATCAGATTATTCTGATTAAATATGTTGTGGTTCAGGTGGGAAAAGTTTTCTTCACCATGTATTTAAATAGTGAAGTCTATGCATAGTGGACAGAATGTCGAGGTTCACACTAATGAGAATAACTAAAATATCCGAAATTAGCACTATGTCTGTAATTTTGCTTCAGTGGAAAATAAAACATTATATTTATATCACATTTATCAATACAGTGTTTAGTGTCATTGTCATTACAGTTATTATTTTTACTCTGCGGTCAAAGTAAATGGGCCTTAATGAGCCATGACCTACACCACCAATTCTTATAATTTAAACAAGGATAGAGAACTGGTCTGGGGGTTTTCCAGCTCAAACACTAGAATAAAAATGCCTGATTGGAAGGATTTCAGCAGATGTTAAGTGAGGTTAGTCCAGCTGTGACGATGTGTTCGCTGGAATTACTCCAAAGTAGTGTGTTAAAAAAAGAAAATGCCAATAACTAAACTGTCTAATTTTAACCATGCACAAATACTTTGATTACAGGATATACATTCAAAACGGAAAACCTTGTCTTCCTGTAATCAGGCACTTTTTTATCCTCCCCAGGATTTCTCCTCTACCCAGACACTCCTGCTAAAATGGAGACCACGTCACGGGAGGCTTTCTGCTTTAGGCCCATCCCACAACAAGACAGAAGCAAAGGTCTGAAGTCTTATCTCAGCCTGGAGAGTAAACTCCACTTATCAGTTTTAAGATAACTTGTGTTTGTGGTTTGTGTGGAGTGTTTCGGTGTTGACAGAGGGCATGTCAGGCACTGTGTTGTGTTTAGTGGATATATATATATATATATATATATATATATATTTGTGTGTTTTGGAAAAGGTTTGTGCATGAGGGGAAGTGATTTATGAGTTTGTTCTTTCATTTAAAGGTTTAATTGTTCATAATATAAATAAGGCACTATCATTAGAGTGAAATAATAATAATACAGTAATACTTAAAAAAATATAACACAAATACGTCCATATAAGGTTAAACTTAAAAATGCTGTCACTTGTGTATCAAAAAAACAAACAAAAAAAGGATTATACTGACCCATTTACAATTTTATGTTATTATTAATTGCTAAACATTGCGAGCAAAGTACTGGCTAAACTAATGAGGGTGTAGCCTTTAGTCTGGCATTAGGATATAACGTTATAGGTCCATAAATAAAATGGTATGATAGTTTAATAATTTAACATCATTTATCCAAATTAAAGAAGACTAGTATCATACAGTGCAAATGAATGACTCTGGGAGGATATACATAAGATATTTAGGAATTATAAGCCTTTGATTAAGAAAGCAGAAAAAGCCACTGAATCTTTTTGATTGTTAATAGTTAAGATAGGTGTTTTACCACAGTTTTTATATTTTTTTCCTGGTGCTGCCTCCTTAAAACGGAAAGATGAGATGTTTCAGCGATATTCAACTACTGTGTTTCAAATGAAAATCTTAACAAGTTTATGATTACCTATCAGGAGACCATTTCACCCAGGGCATGCAGCAGCAGTCCCACTGTCGTCATCCAACATCCTCGAGACAAACAGGAAGAGGAAACAGCAGCAGCAGGGACAGGGAACCAGGGGAGGACGAGCAAGAGGGCAACCATGATCAGACGGGGTTGACAGCACTGAAAAATGAACAAGTTACAACAGAGATGCAGTCTCAGTATCAGAAGGATTTCCCTCCTCCATCCTCCTTCCGCAGGAGGCGAACACCTGCCCTCCCGCAGCAAGACAACATTGGCATCAACCCTGCCTTCAGGTGAGAGCTGAAGAAGTTGCACATCACAGTGGATTCTAGCTTCATGTAGAGAGCAGTTCATCAGTGTCCGTGTACGTTTTGGTTCACAGGATCGAGTTTGGCACAGTCCAAAGAGAGACTTACCCTGGTTGGCCCGTCGTGAACTGCAGGTATGCTGGCAGGCTGAGACCGGCCTCGCCCGGACAACCAAACACTTTTCAGAGATAGTCTTCAACATATGTAAGAAATCAGCTTGCATGTGCACTTCTAGGCAAAAAAGGTTTGACAGGACAGTCACCTCAGACACTTTTGTGATATATCTTCGCTATAAATCCAAGTTTGTTCCTGTGATGATGTTACGATCATACAATGCACAGAAATAAATAAGATTTTATAAACGAGTGAAACACATGACAGTTTTGTGGGTTTTGTTTGTGCGTCTTTGCATCAATCACACTGTCTCAACTCATGAAAAGCATATTATCATTACTTTTAATCTTATACTCAGTTTAGACATGAATTCAGTGAAAGTTAGAAGTTTATGTGTTGTTGAGTTTGCACCTATCTGGAATTATAGTCTTTTCTCAGGAAGTGCTTCCTTCATGGCACACATTTGTTTTTTAAGTGTAATTACATTATTTAGTTGTTCACTCTGTTACATCAGTGTTACTAAGGAATCAGTTCTTTTCAGCACAAACTTTTCTCAGATTTAACTTCTTCTCAGGACACAAGTGATGAATTTCCCACCAGCCAGCTCAGTCTGATGAGCTAATGGACTATGTGTTCACTGGATTGAGTCACTGGATAAGACTTAATGAGCTAATGCTAACACCAGAGCTTTAGCGTTTCACATTGATGACTTCATACTTGTGGTCAGCTTGAGAGAAAACATTCCACTTGGTGACTCATAACTACAATATGATCTGATCTGAGGGCAGGACCCAGGATTAAACAGATGAGCTAAGACTTCAGCAGGAGTCACAGAGGTGGATAACTTTCATCACACTGTGCGTTAAAAGACTGACATCCTGCACATTCTAATTTCTCTGTCTCTATTGTCTGTATATGATTATTTATTTTGTCATTATCATTTTTAGTTTCATTTTTTGCTTTTGACTGATTTTTCTTTTAGTAATAACTCCACTGGCTACCAATAACAACAAAAATATAACAACAATAAAAACAACAACAAAAGTTTTAATGGTAAGCAATGGAATTGCAATTTTAAGAATTCAAATTGGTGGCCTCTGCATTTGGTTGATGCTGTAATTTTTGCAATACAATTCCACAGAAAATTTGCTAGTAGCAGAGCAACATATAAATTAGGACAATAAAAAAAACATTCAATCAATCACCTCTTTCATAGAGCACAATGCAACCCATAATAGAGGAAAATCTTCATACCTTTCTGCAACTATGCACAAGGAAACACACCTTTTAGAGCCAGTGTTGCAGAAACCCTTCAGTGGCTTTTGCCAATTATGATGCTCCACAGGACATTGTTAAACTGCTCAACATAGGAAATCTTAACAGATTCAGTCTGATTTACAGGTACTTTATAGGTGTATAATATAATAATAAAAAAATAAAAAAATATTTTTTTTTTTTGGTATTTTATCCATTTAGTTGTGGCCAGAAATGCTGAAGAGTACCAGCTGAAAATACCGGTCCAGCATCTACTGAACATCAAGCCAAACTGACATCACGATACCATAAGAGGGTCATCTCTTATGGCTCTTTCCATAGACCAGTGCTACAAGCCTCAACAGTCACACTTTCCTTTAAAGTTCTCCACTGGAGGCAGGCAGCTGGACTGTGCATCAAAGCATCAGGCTTCATGTGCACCAGGTGAGATCAGTAATTTGTATGATCGATACGGGCTTCATCTTCTGTCCCTGTGCCTGCTCCTGTCACCGTGTCTGCGGTCATCCCTCTCTCTGCCTCTGTCCCGCTCATCCCTCCTCGATCTGCCGCCCCACTCAGCCTCTCTGTATCGGTCCCGGTCCTCCCTGTCTCTCGCCCCTTGTCTGTCCCACTCTCTCCCTCCACCTCCACCACCTCCCCGCTCCTGCACCATGCCGACACCGAGGTTAATGGGTTTACGGAACGGCCTGTCCCTTCCGCCGAACCGCAGCTGTCCGGACTCCTTCTTCCCTCCCAGCCCGCCGCCGAGCCGACGCGGGACCCATCCTTTAAGCGCCCTCTCCTGTTCAAAATCCACAAACACTTCGTGCTGATCCACCACCAGTTTGTTTGCGTCCCGGCGGGCCCGGACAACAGACCGCTCCTCCTTGTATTCAATGAAGGCGTATCGTTTGGAGAAGCCCGTGACGATGTCCCGGGCCAGTCGGAGCTGCTGGATGTCTCCGTACTTGGAGAACACTTGATAGAGTTTATCTTCGGTTGTCTGGGGGTTCAAACGAGCCACAAACAGAGTGAGCAGCGGGTCTCCAACAACACCCTTGTTAGGCTTGTATCGGGCACCCATAGCCCTCCATACCGCCCGGTCATGGGGCTCCACGTCCGTCCCGTCGATGCTGCCAGCTTTCAGCGGGTCGTACACCTTCGCTATCGGACTCCAGTCAACCATTTCTACCTAAACTGAGGCTAAAAGTCTCTTTCTTCCACACACGAGTTTCAGGCGTTACTCACTTACCACAACAGCACAGGCAGTAGTACGTACGTCCACAAAAACATTCCGTAATGAAACGGCCTGACAAGTTTTAAAGGTTCCTACTTGACCATTTTATACTCAATGCTGGAAACATGCGGGCTCCAGACAATTGTCCTAATTTGTAATTCTACGTAAATAAAGAGAGATGTGCGGTTATTTGGATTTTTTGCTGATAAGTAAACAGAATTAAAGTAACAGGAAATAAATCGCTTACACCGTCCCCAACTGACCAAACTCAGATTTCTTACTTTGTACAAGCACTCACTGTAATTTGTGTATTTTAAAATGTACACGAATAAAAAAAATCACAACTCGTACAAACAGTAATTTACAGAACAAAAACAATAAAAATCGGCATATTTACAGGTATACAAGTCCAAAATTATAATTTCTCTCATTTATATAAACTAAAAGCTTATAAACTTACTAGTTTCATCTGGGCCTTTCAACCACTCAACTACCATCTTCTTCAAGAGTTTGATCAGTTGTCATGAGGATGGATCTGCTGAGACCTGAACTCAGAAGCTGTTATGGTTTAATCTATAGCACTGTTATGATTTCTCATCTGTATTGGCTTGAAAGTTTAACATGAAAGCTGATTCTTCACCTTGGAAAAAGTAATTTGACAAAACAATCTCCACTAAAGGCCTGGTTACTCTAAAAAAAACGATGATTAAATGTCCTCATTGTCTTGTACTAAAGTATTCCTGTGTAGCTTCCCTCTGCATGCCATTTCATGTAGGACTAATAGCCTTTTTTACAGCAGACAATCTGACTCATTGGAGGAAAATCAATTATATCATCAATAATGAAGATGATGGTTCAGTTTCATTCATGTGTTCCAGCTCAGGGCCTTATCCATGCTGACTCACCGAAAACATACTCAGACAATTAAATGGCTGTCATCAATATTACATGTCAAAATATCTGCTGTGAATGAGATCTATACACACACAGCAGCATTATTTGACATTTCATCTGTGGTTAAATTGGGAGCCTGATATTATATAAGCCTTTCGGATGACAGGCGAAACGTCCAGTTGACTTTGAAGAGCTCTATGACCTGGATGACTGAGAATCATCACAGACACTAGTTAGATACACTTTTTGAATTTGTCCACATATCCTGGAACCATAATACCAGAAGGTGTTAAAGATCTGTTAAATGATATGTTTCTCACAGATGTGACCCTAACCCATTAAAAACAAAACAAAAATAACAAAAAAAACCCCAAACAAAAATACTAACTCCCCAAACCACTGTTTGTGAACACTTGTGATTCAGGGCACAACACTTAACAAAAACATTATTTAATAAAACAGTGAAAACCACATCTCCACATTGAACCTGTTATTACAAAATCATAAAGATGCTGTCACCTCACTATTATATACAGTTATGTTTGTGGTTTATCAGTTTGTAATAATCTGATATAAGTTGTACAGGACCAAACTGCTCTGGAAAGGTGAACAAAATGCATCAACACGTCAATTCTGCTGAGTAAATGAGTTTAACCTGCAGCTGTTCTAACATCACAGAGTAGATATCCCATTCAGCTAATTCTCTGAGCTTCAGTGGACCTGCGCTGCTCCTAAATAATCAGTATCTGATTGCCGTTACATGTCCTCCACGCTCCATTTATAAGCTGCCTCCTGGCCAGCTTTTTTGTCTGCCATCCGTGTGTAGCGTTTCTGTTCAAAACCATTTGATCTGTGAGAGAAAAACAAATTAAATTCCATTTTTATTTCTGCAATGACACCCTCAACTCCATCTTTGATTTGGCACACCAGAGTAAATCTTCAATAAAAGCTCCCTATCAAGCTCATTTTAGAAGCCAAAATTGTGATCATGATATCACATATTGTACAATAGTGTAGGTATAGTATTGTCAATAGTGCAACTGTATGAGATGTAAGAAAATAGTATGAAGAAGGGATCTGCTACATGTGTTGACATTACTCCTATTACTAATACATCCCATTAGGTCACTTTCACAGACTCTCTCTCTCACTCTCTCACACACACACACACACACACACACACACACACACACACACACAGTACCTGTCAACTCCATCCCAGCGATAGCCTGGTTGAATATTGAACCGGTTTGGAGGTGGTGCTGGACCTCGATACCGAGGCTTCTCTGCAAAACAAAAATAAGACAGTTTACAGTGTATACGCTAAGTAAACAGCCACTTTGGATCAGTCAACTCAAGGATAAATGTACGTGTATGTAATGTTTCGCACCTTGTGTCTTTGTGCTGCGAGCTTTTTTCCGTCTGAGCATCGCAGCCATGGGATCTCCCTCCCTTTCCTGCTCTCTCAACATACGGTCGAGATCCTCGTCATCGTAGTGACGTGCCAGCGGCTTCTGGGCTTCGTGCAGTGCATCTTCAAGTTTCTGCTGATGCATCTGGCCCTGGGCCAACCTATAAACACACGCTGACTTTATATCATGGAAACAAGTTGGCACAAAGCACATTTCAATTCATTATGCGGCCATCACACTCGGTAGCCTTATCTAATGTGTGAGAATTTTATGCAAACTCACCCTTTCCCCCACTGAGCATATTTCTCATCCTTTGCTGCTTTTTCTCCAGCTTTCTTCTTCTGTTCTTCTCTCTCCAAATCCAAATCCCTCTTTTTACCGCTCTTGTCTCGGAACACCGTCTGGGAATTGCGGGATTCATCTATTCATAGCAGAAAAATAGGTATAACGTGTCACCTGAATGAGGATTGCATCATCCAGCTCTATAGGAACTAATCCTGATTGTGACCAAAGAAATCTGTAAACATTTGGAGATTACATGGATGATGTAGACATGAGATAGAAAGTCTTGTAAGCTCTGCCACCAACAGCTGTGAAGGGAAAGTATCTTAGAAGAGAAAAAGCTGGGCCAACCTTCTAGTGGCTGGTTGTGTCTGTCTCTGCGTCGGTTCTCCTCCTGCTCTTTCCTTAAAACATCTACAGAAACCAGACCTGCCTTCCCACCAGAAAGCATCCTGTGGCCCTGACAAGAAAAAAACAAACAAACAAACAATGAAAACATATAGCAATCTCGGGCAAATCAAATTTTGAATTAGTCTTCAAACTAACACAATTTTCCTCACCTGTGACTGGCCAGGTCTACGAGGTGGTGACAGATCTTCATCCGAGCCCTTTCCACCCTGCGGCCGCCTCCTGGGTGGAGACTGGTCAGAATCAGAGCCGTGTCTTGTTTTTGACTGCCTCCTTGGAGGAGATTGGTCAGAGTCCGATGCTTCTCTCTTCTGTGGCTTTTTTCGTGGAGGTGACTGGTCAGGGTCTGAATCATGCCTGTTCTGAGCCCTCTTTGCCAGTGGTGACCGACGAGGATCAGGTGAACGTTTGTTACTTGACAATGATGAGCTGGGCTTTCTTCTGCTGGGGGGTGAATCTGACGAAGAAATAATTAGGTGTTTAGTTAAGTGTAAAACTAAACACTTGAACCAAAAATACGTTCCTCATGTGCACGTTGTTAGGCCAGTTGTATATGAGGGGTGACAGTAAAATCTAGAAAGTATTAGGCTGACTGATTAATATATTGATGTGTCATTTATCACATTTCAATGTAATTATATTACTACATTTTTAAATTAAACTGTACATCCTGATACACAATATCATTATCCAAATTAATATCAATCTGAAAGTGAGAGTCTTCTCATAATGATTTCTTAAGTCCATACAGAGTTCTGGCAAAATGAAAATTCAGTGTTTCAGTTTGACCTTTAATTATCAAGCAAATCAAATATGATGGATGTCAACAGGGCAACTTAACTAACTGGGTCTTTTGGTTGTTGTGATGTTTTTGTTGTTCATATTAACCTGCCCTATTCAAAAAGAGATTCGATTCAGCCTCCAATATTGTGTTTAAACACTCACCTTTACTTTGCACCTTTCCTGATTTCCCTGAATGTTGCCGTGGAGGTGACAAGTCTGGCGAGTCATGGCGGCCTCTTTTGGGAGGGGATATTTCTGGAGAGTCGTGGCGACCTCTCCTGGGAGGGGATGTGTCTGGAGAGTCGTGGCGACCTCTCCTGGGAGGGGATGTGTCTGGAGAGTCGTGGCGACCTCTCTTGGGAGGGGATGTGTCTGGAGAGTCGTGGCGGGTCTTTCTGACAGGAGAATCATGCATCCCTCTCTTTGATGACAGCTCTGGCGAGTCATGGTGGCCCCTGCTTGTGTCTTCATCTTCATCAGCTATAAGGAAAGGATACTCAAAGTAAATAACGATCTTCTTCACCACACAGGAAAAGATTCTCTCTACATCTTTCACAAATACCAATTACCTCCTATCACTTTCCATCTGTTGCTGGTTCTGAAAGCTTCTAACTGTTTCACCTCGTCTGGTCGATCATCAATCACCTCAGCTATCTGCGTAGACAAACAAGACAGGAAGTTTCAAGAGAACATTAGGCAACATGACAGGCAGGAGTATTATATGCAATGTTGTAAATCAATGAGGAGAACTGCCTTGTGGCAATAATGGATATGGTTTTTCCATCATTGTGATGATGGAGCTCGATTTTTCAGAAAAATAACAATATCAAAACTACAGCTGTAATGATCAATTATTAGTCGATTGACACAAAAATAATGACCAACTATTGACACATTTTTTTTTTTTAGTAAAACTGCCAAAAATTACCTTGTCCAGCTTCTCAACTGAGAGTTTTGCTGATTTACTTTATCTTATGTAATATTAAATTGCATAATTTTGGTAGTTTTGTGTCAGACCTAACAAGAAATTTGAAGAGCCTATCTTGGGATTCATGAAGTTGTGATCAGCATTTTTCACATAAAATTATTCAGAAAAGAATTGTTGGTTGCAGTAGAGCTGCCACTAATGATTATTTTCATTATCGATTAATCAGCTAATTACTTTAAATCTTAAAATGTCAGAAAATAGTGAAGAAAAAAAAGGCAGCTATTATTTCTCTGAGCCTGAGGTTACATCTTCAAGTGTCTTACTCGACCAACAGATCAAAACCCAAGGATATTCAATTTACTATGAATATATGAAAAAAAGCTTCCTAACACTATCAAAAATTACTTTTCTATCACCAAAATAAATTACTTCACTTTAAAGCTGGTCTAATCACAACATACATTGATGTAAAATTGCATATTCTGTTTCAAGACACGCTTGTCCGTCAATAAAGCAATGCATTTTGAAGTTATTTTTTCTAACTTAACTTATCTCTTAATTACTCTGTTGAATTTATATTTTATTACAAACCATATAATAAGCCGATGAATCCCAGAAGAAAATAACATCGATACAATTAAAATGAATGGTCTCGGGCCAAACAGCGAGATTAAGCTAGCTGTAAATTCTTACCACTGGAGCTTCATCTTCGTCCTCTTCAACCTCCTTCTCCTCTTGGACCATCTGTTTCCAGTCTATGTCATCGTCTACAATTTTAAGTCTAAAATGAAAGAAGTAAAAATGAGTTTGGTAACTTCACATACACTTTTCATTCAAAACATGGTGTTTAAGGCAGTGAACGGAGCGACCTCAACTAGCTTAACGCACACTCGCACACAATATGCCCGGCAACAACTTGATTAAAACGTCCCCATCGACTCACCCTTTCTCAGGAACTTTATGTCGTTTCTTTTTAAGCTTCCCTTTTGATTTCTTGGCATCTTCATCGGTGGATAAGTACCGTTTTAGGTACTCAGCTTTGGATAGTTCTGGTCCTTTACCGCTGCCAGCGAAAGCGGCCATCATTATGTTTTCGGAAACTACGGATAACACGGAGGGTCATGAACGTCTGTTTCGACTATTTCAAGTTCCGGATGTGAAGCCCTGACAATCTCTAAAATAGTTTGTACCAGGGGACAGATTTTGTATAAGGTCTCGGATGTTTTAATTTGCCTCATTAAAGTGTACATTTAAACAGCGAAATGAAATGAGTACTCGTTTGTAATTTTAAATTTTAGTCTGGTTTAGGTAGTGACTGGTGACACTGTACAGTCATGAAATATAAGCCATACTGTAGCTAATGGCATGAAAATATGGAGCGTTTTGAAAGAAAAACGTAAAACAAAATCTACCATGAAAAAAAAAAACGCTGCCACAGTGAAAATAAGAATGACTGAATAACTTTCTCAGTTTATTGTTTCATTTATTTCACTCTATTTCTTCATAGGATTATTTATTTCCTGGTGTCTTAATATTTGACACTTGGCGCACTGGGGCTCCATAGGTTCCAACAATAATCAAACAAACTCATTAGATTTTGTGGGATAGATAGAGATGATTATATGCCTTTGTGACCTCCTGGACTATTACTATATTTCTGATTTTTGAAGTTAGATCAAATTAAAGGCAGCCCCCTTGGACGTTTTCATGTTTTATTGTTCCCAACATTAAATCAATGTGGATTTAATATGGCTTTTTGGGCGAGGATCAACGGAAAATAGATATCCACAAAGTGTTCTGAAATAATTACAACTGTAAATGACAAAATATCTGTTTGCACAAGTATTGAAGTCATAATTTAGCAAAGATTACAGCCTTCAGTCTGAGTGGATAGGTCTCTCAGGTTGCGTGCAGCATTGTGAGTGAACAGCCCTATAGCTAAGCCACTCCAGGACATTTTCTTATTTTAAGCCATTTCTGTGCAGGTCTTTCTCTCTCCCACTCTCCCATTTATCTGTCACTGGTAGAGAAACCGGCCACATTTTATTGTCTGCTCAGTCTCTCTAATCTGAGCTTTAGAAGCTTGAAACTCCTTCAGGGTTTTCACAGGTCTTTCCCTCACCAGTCTTCTTGCACAGTCACTCAGTTTTGAGGACAGTCTGCTCTTGGCTGATTTACAGCTGTGTTCATTTAGCTTACTATAAGGGATGTTCAGCAACTTGGAAATTTGCCTGTATCCACCCCTTCTGCTTTTCAATCAGGTTTTCGCTGAGTTGCTTGAAGTATTCCTTTGTCTACATGGTAAGAGGTTTTACAGCTGTACTACCTCGCCAAATATTGCAGACACAGTGACGATCTCCAGTCGACAAATGTGACTTCTAAAACCTGAAGATCTTTTTCACAGCATATATTTTAACATCCCAAAGCAGGAAAAACACCAGTGTAATTAATAAGGAATTGATGAATTAGTTTTGGCAGTTCTCAAGACTTTGCATTGTGCATGCTGGCTGAATGGTGAGACTTACTTGAACCCTTAAATGAAACAGAGCCATAATTAATGTAATCAAACTGTTTTAAAGTCTCTGCTGCTGTGACAAGTCAAAATATCTGCTTTGGAAAAGGTGTATTGGCCATGTTCGGGATGTTACTCTTATTTAAGTCAGAAAAAACTCTGTTTTCATTTTGATGTTAAAGTTTTTTTTTTTAGTTGATCTGTGTCAAAAAAAGCCAAATTACATTTACTTTGATTCAGTGTTGTATGACAATGAAACATGAAAACTTCCAAAGGGTGTGTATCCTTTTGTACATGTGCTGTAACTCAGATGCTCCTCACCCAACTCTGAATCATCAATCACACATGTTGTAATTCTAATGATGGAACACATTAGCTGTCATTATTAACATTAGTAACATCTGTATCCAACATTACAGAGCTTATGTTTATTACACAGCTTTTAAAAGCAGCGGATTATCCTGTTGGACCATATTATTCCCATGTGAACCCCAGTTCTGTCCCATGGACATTGTATTCACAACAAGTCAACGTCTGACTTTAAACAGCATCCCTTTATTGAAAACAAATGCTCCAGCTTCCAAAGTAATATTTACATGGGAGTGCATTTATACACATACAATACAGTGTGAGCCTCAGCACCAAAAAAGCACATCTCTAAACATTTCTGCTGACTCTTTGAGTCACCTTCATTCTTTCTCATCAAAGAGAGTTACAAAAAACACCTTTTATTTCTACTCAGTGCTCTTGGGAGGAAAACAGCTGCAAGCTGTTGACAAAATCTTTTTAACATGTGGTGTTAGTGTTGGGATGTTTGCAGATGCGGACAGATGCATAGGCAGGGTTGGATGTGTGTTTGTATGTGCTGGCGCAAGACTGCATGTTTCTTTAGCTATGTGGGCAGTAGAAGGCGAGCAGCAGACAAACGATCCAGGAACCGGAGCTCTTCAGAAACAGGCTTACCGCTGAACACGGGACAAGTTGTTCTGCAGAGGAAGAAAAGTGGGATGCAAACAGTTGAAAGAAAAACCCCAAAACTCTCGAATATGTCTCCTACTCACTTACTCTCATGCTCACTCCCTCAAATCTGCACACACAATCACCCCACCTACCTGCCTCCACATGGACTTTGGCAACCTCCCCAGTTATTCTGCACATGTAAGTGGTGTTGTGTGGGAGTTTGTCTGTGAAGCCGGACAGGGTCATTCTGTAGCCATGGGGCTCCAGCTCCACCACGGTGCTTTTTTCCTTGAACTGGCCTTCTGCCGATGAACCAGACACATTGGTGTTGATGAGGGACTCTTTGTTGCCAGAGGACCAAGAGAACTCATAGCTGTTGATCTTGTTAGGCTCGGGCTTGACCAGACAGTCTACTCTCAGGTCCCTGTCATCTTCCAAGCACACAGTGATTAGAGTGCACTTTGCGGGAATCAGCAACACTAGGGCAAAACAGAGAAGAGTATGTGAATAAACACAAAGGGGATAAGAGCATATGTAGAGATATTTCATTTATAATAATAATAATAATATTTTTTTACTAGAATTTATATACCATATATTCTTTAAAATGATTCTCACCTCCCAGCACTCCATACACAAACAGAGACTTGAGCATGATGGAAAAGCACCCATCCAACTTTGAAAAACAAGAGAGGAAATGTGAGAGAGGAAACCACATTGCAAACCACATCGTATCAAAGACAATCTAATCTAATCTAATTTAATCTAATCTTAATCAGCAGGTCAGGCTCTCTAGACAGTTGTGAGGTAATTTTAGGTGAGGTCATGACATCATTCATAGCATGGAGACCAAAAAAAAAGAAAAAAAGAACAAAAAGATCCCAAAGGAAACAAATTACAAAGACAACGTCCTTCTTTTGATAAAGCAGACATGACTTTGTGATCTGGGTCACAAATCAAAGAGTTTGAGCTGTTCTGATCTAGTTTGTGAATGTTAAATGTATATGCCCTCTAGTTGTCTCCGGAACCGGAGTCCACCTTTGGCCAAACCCAATGACTGGTCATGATCCAAAGTGAAATATGAAACAGATGAGGTTTTTTTTTCTCCGTTCTATTGCCTGTTTGTTATACTATTCCTCACATTTTCCCACTGCCCTTGACACAGTTTTGCACATATCACTATCCTAAGCTTAATATTACATAATGAGTTTTAAATGTCAAGTTATAAGGTAATGTTTACATATCTCTGAACATAAGCATTCTCTCTTATCACGCCTTGCATATCTACGTATTCTAGCCCATTCTTTGTCTTCCTGATAAGACCCCAGTGCTCATACCTCTTCCCCCGATCTGCAGCCGAACATCTTTGAGGAGACTTACCTCCTGTCAGGGCTGGATTATGTAGCAGCTCCTGCCTTCGTGGGTAATATGCAGCTGGTGGTAGTTGCCTCAGCACTGCAGAGCATCTGACTTCTGAGACAAGGTAGCAGCGACACAGAGAGGTGGGAGGGATGAGGGTGGGCGAGAGAGAATGCTGATTCGTCTTTCTCCTCTGCAGTGTGTCTGACGGAGGACACTGAGCAAGCACGCAGGCAGGCGGGCTGAGACCAAACTCGGTCAGCGTCATTTACCAGCAGGGTGTGATGACCTTGTCTCCTTTCCTCTCTGGTACTCTCCTCACCTTTGTCTCACTTCCAGAACTCTCTTGTCCTGATTTGCCCTTCACATCTCTCTATGTGATATTCTCCCTATGTTTTTCCACTTTTAAAGCTGCTCTTTTAAATTAGAAATGACTTCAACAAGGATTAGAGTGATTCTTGTGATGTGCTCTATATAACAAGTCTATGATTTACATGTATAGTGGTGAAAATATTGACTGAAATCATTATATTATATAAATTAAAGAGAATATATAGATTTTATTGAAAGCACGTTTGCACAGGGTGAATTTGGGAACCCCCACCCCCATCCCTAGAAATTTCTAGCACTGTCATGCTAAATGACTTGCGTATGATTGCTCAGTGTCTCCACCTTAGGGCCAATAAAAGGAATTCGACAGAATGAGCTGAGTGCATGTTCACAGCCTGCATCACAAGGTGACAGTGTTGGGCCATGTGATGTTTAGTGGTTGCTGCATGAGGGTGGATATGACCACAACTACTGAAACTGCACTGGGAAACTTGAGATTCATAACATGGAAGCCATCTGCATCATCTAAAGTCCACCTCTTCCTTTTTTTTTTTTTTTTGAGCTAAATGCAACAACAACATGGAGGAAAAAAAAGTATAAAAAGAAAATTTGACAGAGTAAAATCTTGGCTCATTGGAACATTTTGCAGGTAAAGTTATGAATACTAATTTACTCCTTTTACCCATGTCATGGTCACAGAGGACTGCGCTGTTTCCAGCATGCACTGTGCAGATGGTAAGAATTTGGAGAGGTCACTTGTTTAATAAAAGGGGATAACACTGGTAACACCAGTCAATCTGACCTATATGAAAACTCCACATAGAAATGAGTCACACACACACACACACACACACACACACACACACACATATACACACACACACACACTCTCTCTATCTACACATATTGATTGTGACAGATAAACCTTTGAATCTTTTGAATTAATGCCACCATGAATACATTTCTCTGTCAAACAGATGTGTCATGCTGCCTCCTACATCATTTCTTTAGCTTTCATCTTCATCTTCAGACACATTCTAAGACTCTTTCTTCCTATTTCTAGTATGTGTGTGTTTCCTTCACTTTTTCAGTTTCAGTGTAAGT
Organism: Seriola lalandi dorsalis; assembly: GCF_002814215.2. Taxonomy (NCBI): domain Eukaryota; kingdom Metazoa; phylum Chordata; class Actinopteri; order Carangiformes; family Carangidae; genus Seriola; species Seriola lalandi. The sequence goes on from NW_019525225.1 coordinate 1,118,356, forward strand.
CATTTCTCACTTGCCAACACTGGATTCCTCCCCTGAGCTTCCCTCCTTTGCAAATCATCCTGGACATACAAGCAACACCAGACCACTTTTACAATTATATGTCCTTTCAATGATCCTTTGGTAAAATAGATGTATGTCGATGTAATTCGTATGATACAGGGCTTCATATTTTATCATATCTTTATGCTATACAACAGCCATATAGTCCACATATGTTTATAGGCATCAGATTATCGTTTCTATTTATGATTTTTTTCCATTAATTTATTCATCTATCAGGATGTGTCATGGAGAAAAAAAAGAATAAATCATGCACATAATTAAAATTTAAATGTATTCACTTTTACACACTTTTGTACCATTAGGCTCATCTTGAATATATCCTTCACATTGTCATTCTTTTATTTTGATCTCGGACAGAGGTGTACTTCAGGTTTTGGCTGTTAAACACAATGTTGTGTTATATTGGAGATTAATTAAACATATTTTACAGGATAAACTCACGGACTGCTTCTCCGTACAATATGTGACGTTACTGCAGATGTCATCTAGCTCACGAATAAACAGATTCAGGGTACGTCTTCTTCACACTCCTGCTCCAAGAGGGGAGGAAACAAACTAGACAATAGCAAAAGATATTAAATCCAGAGCACAAATTAAGCAATTAGAGATCACAAGTTATTCAAGCACATTTTTTTCTCTATGGCACCACAGGCTCTGTATTCATTTATATATCAAGTTATAAGTCACCAGCACTAGCTATAGATCAGGTCAGTGTTCAAATCTCTTCATCTCTCTTCATTAGTGGATGGTGAAATCAGGACAGCAGCACAGCAGAGGGGGCCTACAGTCACTGGGAGCTAATTCCTGTAGCTACGCCTCTGTCTGGGCCACTAATTGAGTCTATTGAGTCTGCTCATTTAAAATAGCCTGACTGCGCCTTTTCTCTAAATGTGCACAGCAGCCGGCGGGAGGTTTGCTCAGCTCAGCTCAGCCCTCACACACTGACAGATAGTTGTCGGTCGGGACTGGGGGTAGGCTATCTCGGAAATAATCTGCCCACGCGTTAAGCTGCTTTATCCCCGCCAAGCCTCAGCCGGACAGAGACTGCTGCAGCTCCGTTACCGGTCGGAGGGAAGTCGGAATTAAGAGTGGGAGAAAGAAAAAGTGACACAAGGTGCGGGGACAAGTTTGAGAAAGCTTTCCAGGCTGACAGTTAGTGAAGCAGGGGTGAGTGCGGGTAGCTCGGTTTGCCGCAGAGGACATGGAGACCTGACGGGACCTTGAACATACGGTCCTGAGGCTGAACCCGCTGCTGTGTTCAATCTGGGGGGGGGGGGGGGGGGAGGGAGGGAGGCAGGAGGCAGAAAACAAGTGCACACTGGGAATTTAACCACAGCGAGACGCTGGCCACGGTGGTATGGGCATGGAAAACACTGGATTTTGGATATTCCTGATAACAACTTGTGTTGTTCCAGGTAGGCTGCTCTGCTCTTCTTAGCACCTGTTAAGGAATAATGAAATGACACCGGTGTTATCAGTCCAGGTTAAAAGATGTTGATTTCCCTGTATCCTCTCAGTGAGGAGATGCAGTCATAGAGGATGGAAGTAATAATGTGCAAAAGAAAATTTCAGTGTTTTTCCTGTTATGAAAATTTCATATGTTGTAGCCTACATTCAGTGAACAGTAAAGGTTAAACCCACATAAACTCAGTCTGTAAGTGAAGTAAAAGTAGAAATCACAGTACAATAGTGAAAAAGGCCTAATCACCTTTTTATTTACCAACTTCTTGCTCACAACCATCGGTATCCTGTGTTGTTGTGTTGTCAAGCATGGTAGTTTAAACATGTTCTTTTTAGTTTCAGTTTATTGTTTTGATAAATGATTGAATATTAACATCATAGTGTCTTTTATCTATTTTACATTACTGTTATATAACATTTGAGTGTTCATTTAAACACTAATGAGTCAGTTTACTTATATCACCTTCATCATCACCCTCACCATTACCTTCCTCATCATTTTCTTCAACAAAGTATGAATGAAAAAAAACAGGCAAAAACAAAAAAAAAAAGACAGGTCACCACTTTCTGATAAGTTACCTTTTAAGAGTGATATATAATATGTATCTGATTGCTGATTAATGACATATAAATAATTTACTAATCTGTTGTAAACCAGTAACATTTGAAAACAAGATTTGGGTCACCAGGGTGTGAAAAGTCCTCTTCCATGATTATCATGTCAGGTACAAATGTTAACGTTTTCACAACCAGGCAACTAAAGAACTCTGGCTTATAACTGATGTTTTAAGCAGTAAACAATTATTTATTAACTATTACTGAGGGGATTTGTTCCAAATTAAAAGTTTTTTCATAATTTTTAAAATTAGGTCAATTCTCAACGTACTTTGGGCCATAGGTTCATTGATCTTCTGGCTCTTTTCACTAATGTTTGTTCAGTTTTTCCAGTGTCTGATGTTCAGTGCCCTAGTGCCAGTTTTCCTTCATTCAGTGGGAGCATCAAACTCCTTTCATCCTCATATGTAAATGATTCAACCTCTGAAACTAAATGTCTTTACTCCTGATCAGTTCAGAAGTCAAACCAGACCATTTCAACACTGTTGTTATTTTTCAGTCAGTCCAGACTTCACTGTGTCCAACTAAACTTGCCTGTTGCCAGCAGGTGCACTGCTGTAATCACACTGAGATGTGGCCACTCCTGCAGATGGCATCCCCAGATCTTACAGTGTGTGTGTGTGTGTGTGTGTGTCTGAATGAATAGACTAACTCTTGCCTCACTGTAACAGGTGCAGCTGTGTAATCACACTAAGCTGGGGCCAAACATATAAAGCTGGCATCAGAGTTGGGGATGTGTAATAAAGGGGGGGCAGTGGTGGTATACATAATACGCAATGACAAAAGCGATTGTGGCAGCATACGCATGTGTTGAGCTGCTGTGACATCTGCTGTGATTGGTTTTTTCATTCAGTCAGTGATAAACCCCCCTATGCAAGTTGAGCAGTAATTTTCTTGTGTGCATACATATGTGTGTATGTGTTATTAGCGAGTGGGAGGCCACGCCATGTGTGTAGGATTGTCATGTTGAAGGACAGAGCAGTGGATTAAAGCTGCACAGGGAGCAGGAAGGGTGTAACAACATGATTGCTGCCAAGTCCAACCCTGCTGACTGTTGCTGCAGTGTGTCTGTCTTCTCCTGACTGGTGCAGACTCAGAGCACCTCCGCAGGTCTGTCATCTCCTGTAGGGTGCCACCAAGTTGATGCGAGTGCTGTCACAGATAGGCACTGATATGTTTTTCCCCTTCGCATAAAAGTTTGCAATCCTCCTCTGCAGAAAGACACAGAAAAGGCTGACTAAGGCTGACAGACAGACAGACATCCTCATGAATTTTAGCATAATCCACTGTCCACAGCTGGAACACACAGACGCTACCCCACAGAAATAATCCAGCACAAACACACAGCCCTTCTGTCCTCTGCCTTTTTTGACTTTCTCTTTTGTGCACCTCTCTCTCTCTAGAGAGAGTCGGCCCACTGGAAGCCCCATTTTTTCCCCCCTTCATTGTCTCTCAGTCAATTGATCTTCCTCCACAGACATGATTTCTAAACATCTCCTCTCCCTCTTGTGTTTATATTCGCCTGTCATGTCCCAAAACACAGATGCAGCAGCAACAGTCATCGTAATCCTGTGAGCTGCCCGCTGAACACTGGCCAAGCGCACACTCCGCGTTCCTGCAGTGCCACAGAGATTACACACCCACACAAACACGCACACATGTACATGCATGTGTGCGTGCACAGATACCAGTCAAAAAACAATGAGAGATTATAATCAATTTAGGGGGTGGGTGGGCGAGAGGAGAAGAAGTGTTTTCTCCATTTCAATCAGGCAAAAATGGACAGGAGTTTACATAATTTGGTAAAGTGGAGGTCGAAAAGTCAGTTTACATTGTCAGTAAAGTTGTTGTTTTTTGCTGTCAGGCTATGCAATCTGTTGAGAGTTGCTATGTAAAATGACTAGTGACTCTAGTCACAGGTAACGGTAGTAGTCATATCACAAACACGTTATTAGTTCGAGCGTGTGTGTGTGTGTGTTTGTGTGTGTGCACGTGTGCATGTGCTTGTGTGTGTGTGTGTGTGTGTGTGTGTGTGTGTCAGTTGGTCTTCATTCTGCCTAAGGTTTCCCTATATTGTAAGTCACAAGGCCAAAGACACAAACACAGTGTGTAATCCCAGATCAATCACAGATTTCATGGCCTAAAGATTAAACAGTTAATCTGCCCTCTCCTCTTTCTCTCTCTGTGATTTTCATTTTCTCGTATGTAGCATGAGGTCAGTTTTTCAGTATCTCCCAGCTTCTGGTAGCCAAGTGAGGGAAGCTGAAGTGGTTTGTTCAGGCCTGAAACGTTTCATTTTAATGTGACGGTCTGCACCACTGCAGACAATGATGTCACCCTCATATTCTTAATCTTAGACAAAGGCTTGTAGATACCTGAAATTTTTTGTGCCAGTGTGACAGAACAGATAACAACTTCCTTTAAAAAAAACTATCTTAAGGGAAAAACATTTTCGGATCAAAGTGACCCAGTTTGAATTTGATAACAGTAAATTTTAAAAAATAACTTAATTCTACCAAAAATATCTACAGATGTATGGCTACTTATGTTTTTTAGTGTTAATGAATTTGTTAATCTCATGAAGTTAATGTTTCAGATTGGTTTTATCTATTTAGCCGTGCTAGCAGCATGGCTCTATTGATGGCAATGTTCATCTCAGTACAGATGTGTACTTTGAAATGCTTTGAAATTTTGCACAGGCATTCGTGACCCCCTGAGGATGAACCCTACTGTGTTTGGTGTCTTTCCATCAGGCTGACATTTGTGGTTTTATATGGACTGAGGGCAGAGTGGACGCTAAAGTGACTCACTAAGGCCTCATAAAGTACAAAGTGGTATTACGAGATGGGACAGGACAGGGCTAGCTGGTTAGCGTGCTAACTTGAGTAGATATTTCTGAAACACAAGACATACAGTCGATTTCTTATTACATTACATTCTGTTGATAATTTTAGTTAATTTTTTTAATGTTTTAAACTAAAATACTTAGATATAGCACCTTTTAAGTTACCTTTGATGCTGATTCTAGGATGAAATAGTTTATACTTATAATAGAAATTAAGAAGTTAATCTCAGTGAGACCTATACTTAAAAAATTAGATATTAGCATATACATTTTATTGGTGTATGCAGAAAAGTGTAAACGCTTTACCAACAGCAATCAGAGACTGTGCTGAAATAATGAAGCAATAAGATTTCCATTTTCCAATCTTTTCTTAATCCCCTGCAGCAACACCTGCCACTCTCATACATACAGGAAAAGCTTAAAAATAGGTTGTCACATAATTATTAAGTTTGGTGAAGAAAGATTGCAGGATGTGTCCATTCAGGATGTAAACAAAAAGCCCAGCATCTTGCTGTGATGCTCTTGCTGTTCTTACATGCTGCACATTCAAGTGCGAAACAATGTTTCCATTGTTTTGTCAAGTTCCCATGGTCGTCTCTTGCCCATGTGCTGCTCTTTATGGGTAATTGTCAGGTGGACTGTTGACATAATTTCCTATAGTCTAAACAAAAGAAGAATGTGAATGGACCCGGCAGAAAAGAGGAAGGTGGGAGAGATATGTGTGTGCGTGTGTGTGTGTGTGCGTGTGTGTGTGTGTGTGTGTGTGTGTGTGTGTGTGTGTGTGTGCGTGCATGTATGCGAGTGTGCATGTGTCAGAGAGGCTCCCTTTCTGCTCTGACCTCACCTAAAGCCCCTAATCAGCTCAGCTACAGGGCTCAGCAGGGGGGGACTCTCAGTGGGATGTGTGTGTGCCTTTAAAGGGTAGTGTTTAGACTAAAGTGAAAGGTATTTCATCTCCCTGATATAAGGCAGGGCTGAAATTACAAACTGACTTGTTAATGAGGCCTGTCTGTGTTTACTGAGCGTGTGCGTCAAATAAACACATAGTGTGTGCGGATGGAGGGTTGCAGGGGGGCCATTAATGCAACACAGACTTTGTAAAGAAACGGTTTGACACTTTGGGAAATACCCCTATTGGCTCTCTTGCCAAGAGTTAGATGAGAAGATTAATACCACTCTCATATCTGTATGGCTATCATGAAACTACCTCAAACAGCTTGTTAGCTTAGCTTCTCTTCGCATAAAGACTAGAAACATGGGGTACTAGGTAGCCTGGCTCTGTCCAACGGTAACTAAATCTGCCTACCAGCTCATACAAATCCAATATTTAAAGGTAACTTTTATGAAAATAACTTTTTGTCATATTTGCTGAAACTGTCACATACCAACACTTTGGGCCCAGTGGCTAACCCACAGAAACTGTATTTGACAACTTGACAATCAGCTATCTTTCTCCAGAATAGTCTACTGCACTTGTTTCATTAATCTGAAGTGTATAATACTGAAGTGTAAAAATAACAAGTTGTGGATTTATGGGGGATATGTGGCAGACTACGTCTTGACCGGGAGCAGTGACTTCCTTAAAACCAGTGGACACGCAAGGAAGTCACTGCTCCAAAAAATAGTCCAACGCATAATCCCCTCGTAGAAACACTGCTTGTTTTTACACGTTTTGGATATATCTTGTTCATTTTTGAGCTTAAGGCATTGGTAGCCATATTTAGTTAATGTTAGACAGAGTCAGACTAGCTCTTTACCTGTCTCCAGTCTTAACTAAGCTAATGGCTGTATCTTCATATTCATCATACAGACATGACGTATTTCTCAAAGTGTGATCCTGTTCCTTAAACATGTCTTATACAATTCATCATACAATTACCCTCTTACAGATATGCAATGCATACTGAACATGCGTCAAATCTTTGTCAAGAAGTTCAGTGTTTTACATGTAATTTGACATTTTACTGTTTGGATGATTGAGATGAAACTACACAGGCATTTCATAAAGCATTTAAATATGAGATATGTTGGATGTTTTGGAAGGATATTCCAGATTTCTTTGATAAAAGGTGGACCCTGATGAAACTGAGCCTAAAATTATCACAGAAACATCCACAAAACAGCAAATATTCCGTGAGTTTAACATGAATTACATTAACCATTAAACTACTAAAGTTCTTCTTCATATAGGTAATGGAGGCTTAAAAACACACAAACAATCTGGTAAGGACTGAATCCACAAGAATTCAGCACAAATATTTTGTAACCGTCCATATGTACTGCAGCAAACAGGACATAAACTCTGTGATGCAGATGCATTTTAATATCCTAAATCGTGTAATCTACTCCCACTGCTGGCCTTCTTCCCTCTCAATGAACCACACAAACACACACAATAGGTTATACAAGTGGGCATGTATGGCACAGTGAACTCCTACTATAATACAAAACTATCAAACATATTAATATAACAAAACACATATGGCCCAAGCCGTACTTGTCATTATGTGATGACGTTGGTTGCATTTTTTATGATTGATGTCGGCAGTGCAGATGCTTGCATGCATAGAACAGCTTAAATATGCCACATGCAGTTTTGCATATCAGATGCTTTTTTAATATGCTTATTGATATGAAAAGCAGGGAATGAACACTCTTATAATTCTATTTTCTAATTGAGGCTTTGTTTTCAAGTAGGAAACTAGGTAAGAACTAACATGTCCTGCCTTTTCTCTTTAAGTCTGTGCAATGTGTGTCATGCCATCAGTCAATTTTGAAATTTTAAGATTTTGATGCTTAGTTTATAGCTCAAAGAAACCAATGAAATCATCAACATATTCTTATTTCGTGCATTCTTATTTTGTGGCAGCAAAGCAAACTTAGTGCAGTTTTAAAAGCACAGAGAGACATTCAAGCTCAACAGATTTGTCTATGGTTTTCTATATCTACTGTAGTCAGAACTAAACTTTAAGACCATTTCAGGTAAAACAGTGAAAAATATCATTGTAATTTATACGCCTCATCTACAGTCCTGTGAGGAAGTTACTGTTTTTGATTTAGGTCTAGAGCTCTCCTGGTTTATGGGACACTGAATTATATGAATCTGTCTGCTTGCTCGGTTTTTAGGGGCATTTGAGAATTTGCAAAGACCTTAATTCTTCACTGTATTTCAGAGCTGATTAGCTCTCTGTTCATGCACAGGCCTATTATGTGGCTGACCTTTATTTGGCTCATTGTTGAAGGATTTTCTTATGTCATTCAGAAATACGATGCCATTTCTAACATTAGATCCCAAGAAGCCCTCTGCACTCTCCGGCAGGTCATTGTCTACAGATCGGAATCTACACAAACTCTTTCTCTGTGTAACATATATAAGTGCTTGAAACTACAGACATTTACTGTAGGAAGAGGTTTGTGAAAACAAATGCAATTTAATACATTTTGCCCAATCATTCTGTTTTTCTGGGATTTTTATAGACTATTTGAAGATATTGTTCTGTCATGACTAAAAGATAGCCAGATGAAAGAATCAATGCTATGTTTCCTCTATGTCTTGGTGAAAAGTAACAGGGCTTAATCAATGATTAAACGTTATGGCAGGATTTTGAATGGCAGGTTTAATAATAAAAGCATTGAGTCATCGTATTTCTTCTCTTGTGTTTAGTGTAATAGGATGATTGGGATTAAATGCGAGATATACCATAGTTGTGTGTTGCCAGCACACTAATGATAAAATATATACAGGGGTAGCAGGTGTACAGAGAACAGGATAGGACCCAGAATTGACCCGTGGGGCACAACACACATTGAGCTTTGACTCAGCCTATCAGTAGAGCAACTGTAGGATGTACAGACAGTTTTCATGGATAGTGCTATAGCAGTTGATGGTGTTGTCAGGGCTTTTTACAACAAGTCACCAAATGAAATGATGAAATACATAACGAAACATGTAAGCCACTTATTTTTCCTGTTCGTGCAAATTGATTTCACCTCTACAGTTTGATTGGTTAGAGTTAGGGAAAGGACATGGTTTGTATCAAAATAAATACCTGCTTAAGTTTCAGAAACCATCGTGGTCATGGTTAAGAGAAACCAAAGTTGACTGTCAGTATGAAAGGGAACCGACCAACAGTCTCCTGTGTCACTTAAATGTAGACACGCATCATTTTGGGACGTGCATCCTGTTACACTGCACATTACACTGCATGAGGAAAAGTCTACATGTACATATACTACTTCAACTGTTCTTGTGTATTCATAATGTATCACCAGAGAGCATGTGGCAGTATTAATCATATATCCTCTCCGTTTTGTTCAGCCTTGCCAAACGGCACAGCAAGAGGCTATTGTTCAGTTACTGTGTATTGTATATTTTTCTGCAGGAAATAACACGTTTAAACATTTCTGCAGGAAGCCTCTACACGGCTCTGATAAAAATATTGGGATGCCAACCTACTGTTTATAGGTAAAAGCATTATTTCATGGTTAACAACCTTGAGGGGTGAACAGATGTGATGTCTGCCCTGTCAGCCTGAGGTGTTTTTTTGACTGACTGTGTCTGTGATAGAGACCATACTAGGACACTCATGCACCGATCAATATTCCTCCATTAATAACATGGAAATATTGGACGGCATGATGAATATGGAACCTCATATTTCAAACATGGAAATCACCCCTGGGTATGAGTTACATCCATACAGTCTAATACAGCTACATAACATCTAATAAAATGTCCAGTTGCCTGGCTTATGGCATTAAATGTTTGAGAAAGTTAAAAATGACCAGCTGAAGTAAAGTTTGCTGAGGTAACTGAGACCTTACAAATCTAATTTTGTGACAAACCCAGAGGTATCCTTTACAGTAGTATCAGGGATGGCTGTTCTCATAATGACATTTATTGGGAAATGTTTTCGAAAGAAAGTCACAGCTTGTTTCCTGCAACCGTGTCTTTTATTTTTTGTTGTGAGACTCTGATAAGATGCCTAATAACTACCTTTGCTGTTTATATTTGTGCCCAAAAATAATCTTCCAAAACTAATGGGACCACCAGACTGCTCTTTAGGGTAATTTTTATTGCTTTATCTAAGGAGGAAGCCAAATACAGAATGTCTTGGGAGGAAAAAACAGCTCACACAATGATATTTGTGTATGTGTAACATTGATTTTATGCTTCAAAGCTTTTATTTTGGCATAATGACTCAGCATTTACCAGAAGGTTTGATGAAAAATGTAATTAAAATGTGATATTTTTCCCCAAATGAATGATAAAATACAAAGTAAACAAAACCCAATACATTTCAAATACATATGGTGAGAATACTTCATATCTTAAAGAACGTTCAGGTAAAGTTACACGATGCATTTCTCTCCCATCGGCATCTATCTTTTAGTATTTGGCTGCTGCCATACTAAAAGGGAGAAGGGACTTTAAATGGATTAACTATAAAAAATGAAATCATTTCTTCATAAAAAAAGTTTGTAAAGATAAAAAATATTAATGTAAGACTGGATATTTTAATCTAGGATGGCTGATTGTTAGTGACTGAGATGACACAATTAGGGATATTGAGAATGAAAGGTTCCTCTCTCTCTCTGTCTCTCTCTCTCTCTCTCTCTCTGTGTGTGTGTGAGTGCGTGTGTGAGTGTGTGTGTCTGTACTGTATAATAATAACACGTGTGTGAGAATGGGAGCAGCCATTGTCCTCAGCTGTTATTTTCTGTCCTCTATCCTGCACCATGAATAATAATCATTTTATTCTTTATGAACCTTCCAGATTGAATATGATGTTACTGGAAGTTTATCTGACAAACACAAATAAACACACGTGACTCAGGTACGCTCAGGAAGTGGGCGTGGCTCTGCTGTGGATTTGTTAAAGGGGATCAGTAAGTCAGTGGGAACAGTAACCAAACAAATCGTGCTTATTTATACCCTCACTCTAATCCACGACCTTTGACCTCAGCTCACCTCTCACCCTGCTAAAGTGTATCACCTTTGACAGCTCAGCTCCCTTTAGAAGCTCAACATGCTGTGCTGACTGTGAACAGCTTAGAGCATGCCAGTCTGAGGCTGCCAACATGTGTGTGTTTGTATATTTGTGTGTGTGTGTGTGTGTGTGTGTGTGTGTGTGTGTGTGTGTGTGTGTGTGTATGTGTGTGTGTGCCCTGTGCCCAGGTGAAAGTGTTTTCATGTCTTTATGTTTCTCTTTCAGGAATAAATGGCCAGACTGTGGAAATGGATGACGGGAAGTCGGGGTATGTTGGCTCAAAGGTGGATCTTCGCTGTCGGTTCATTAACAGCTCCCCGCCCGTCAAAATCTCCCAGGTATCCAGTCGCCCACCTGAACGTGGATTACACCAAATTGTAAATACATAAAAAAAAAAAAACCCATAAAACTCACAAAAAAAAAAACCACCATTCACACGCAGAACACGCCTTCCAAATTATAGATAAATCAGCAGAAACTCTGTCTGTGTGTTTATCTGCAATTCCATAATCAATCATTTTCAGCTTTCTGCAAAACCTGATTTCTTCAACATCCTGCGATGAACTCAGTTTACTTAACTGTTTCAAGAAATTAAGAGAAACCCAGTTAACACTGCTAGATTTTTGCAGGAGGAACCTGATTTCTTGTAAATCTTGAAAGTGAAACTGCTTTGCAAAGACTTCAGACAGGGAAAGAGTCTGCACTGAAAGTGACAGCGGCAAGAAACAATTTTCAAATTCAATACATGCAAATCTTATACAGTACTATGATTTTTGCATTTGAAATCTGTTTCAAGCATTAGTTTTTTTTTCCTTTTTTAGCAAATTAACTACAAATCACATTATTTACAATACATTTCCAAAAGCAAAAGTTCTTAGCCTAATTTCCCATTTTGCAGGCCATCTTCTTTGTAAGCTGGTAAAGTATGGGTGTCTATGTGGTAGGGAGTCAATCTTAAAACTTAGTTGTTGTTGAAGCTTGTTTCAGTTGGCTTTGGTGTAAAATGTTTCCATGTAGTTAATGAGACAAAACCACAAGTATCATTTGGTTAGATGTGTAACTGCATGCATCAGACTTTTGACTTCTTATGCCCTGATAGGTTTCACAGTCATTATTCGTCTTGTTTATTTATTATTCAATTTATTATTGAAATATACATATACGTTTACAATACATTGATTCACATGCACTGTAGCAGTACAACACACTTCCTTACCCCTTCATTAACTCCTTCCATTTCGTCTCTCCGTCCTTCTCAAGGTAACATGGCAGAAACTGGTGAACGGCACCAAGCAGAACGTGGCGATCGCCAACCCCTCCCTGGGTGTGTCAGTGGCGCCGCCCTACAGGGACCGCGTCACCTTCAAGAACGCAGCAGTGAGGCGACGAACTCCGACCCTTGAAGACACCACCATCACCTTCTCCTCGCTCCGCCTCTCTGACGAGTCCACCTACATCTGTGAATACACCACGTTCCCCGCAGGAAACCGGGAGAACACAGTGAACCTCACTGTCTACGGTAAGAAAGAAGTATGATGAGCTGAGTTTCAAATAAGATACAGATGGATTGTCACTATGTCTCTAGCTTCATATTTACCGTATAGACATCTAACTTTTGGTATAAAGCAAGTAATCTCTATTCCTTTAAGGTGTCAAATGCCACACCAAGTAGTCCTCATTGATTCAGCTTCGTGCCATTTTAAAAAGTTTGACCAGTTTTGGATTTTTAAAACAAATTTTGACAAACTAGTGTTTCCATGTTCAATATTGAACATTCACACACTTGAAAAAACTGTATACTGGTTTCCGAATGTAGAGATATTGTGAGTTTTTTCACATTCATTTCTGTACTTGTATGTTACATAGAAAAGTAGCCAATGTAAAAATTTAATTTTGGAAATTTTAACTGTTGCTTTTTTTTTTTTTGATTTTGGATTTAAATCTTAATTGGATGAGATGAAGATTACCTGTAGATAAAAAATAATAGTCATATTTTGTAAAATCTTGACTTACCATTGTGTTTACTCGCCTTTTTAGAAAATGGCTTTGTTGTGTGCAGATGCATTTTGTAAAACATGATTTACTGATGAGGCAATCGCTGTTCATATTAACTGCAAAGTCGAAATTGCAGCTTTTGCCTGTCATCACCTTGGATAAGCTGTAATACTATATTATCATGATGTAAAAATATTCTCATGCCAGATCAACTCGACGCCTTTGATTATTTTTATTCCCGCAGTTCGCCCAACAACTCAGATGAGTCTGTCCTCACCGACACTAGTGGCTCGTTCATCCAATCTGAAAACACCGGTGGCCACTTGCATCTCTGCCAATGGAAAACCACCTGGAACCATCAGGTGTGTAACAGATGTTTTGTCTCTTGAATTCACCCTCCCTTACATTTGGTATGGTTTGCATTGTTGCATTGTAAAACTAATCTCTCTCTCACATCTGCATGCTTTTCTCAATATGAATTTATATCTTCTGCTTCTTCTTGTGTGCGCGCTTCCATTGCACAACCGTAAATGAAACCCTTGCCTTCTGTTTAGTGTATACACATATACAAAATGTATCTATGTACGTGTGCGTCGTGTGACACTGATTCCTGGTTGGTGTGAGCAGGTGGGAGACAAAGGTGCCGGGAGAAGTGACCACTCGAGAGTACAGAAACTCAGACGGGACGTTCACTGTTCAGAGTGACTACGTTTTGGTGCCCAGCAGAGAAACGCATAAGGAAACGCTCACCTGTGTCACCAGCTACAACGAGGAGGTCTTCACTGACAGCGTCACCCTCGATATTCAGTGTAAGTCTCTCTCATACACTACATAACTCGACAGTTCAAAATAAAGAAGTGAATTTTACAGGCTTATATTTTGTTACTGGTACGTGTCTGTGTGTGTGTACCAGATGAGCCAGATGTTACAGTGGACGGGTTTGATGGAAACTGGTATGTGAACCGAGAGAACGTCCAGCTGAGCTGCCAAGCTGATGCCAACCCAGCCGCCTCTCTGTATCAGTGGAGACTGTGAGTACAACTCTTTAAGAGGGCACACACACACACACACATACGCACACACACACGTCACATGACTTTTTCCCCAGTACACCATATTAAATTTACAAAACGTTTCAGCTATCTTGCCTTCATCAGAGTGAACAGACAGAGGCTGTTTGAAGTTTCCTCATAAACAACACACTGAGCTGTCATGTGACTGATATGAAAAATGTCATGGCCTTTAGTTGAACGTTGTGTTGTGTTGTTGTTTAGTTGTGAAGAAAACTATTTACCATAAATACCATAAATACAGAGTACAACAATAAAATCATCATTTCACAATATTCTGCAACAAATACACTTTTTCATCTTACCATAATACAAGTGAACAATTTTTATCTTCAAATCACCTTTGAACTGAACACATCAATCCAGGAAGTACACATCTCAGTGTCTTGTATAGAACTAAAACAGAAACAGCCTCAGACACCAGACTGATGAGGTAGACAAAAATGTTGAATACAGCTTGGCAACCGAGAGAAGAGTTGTGTTAATGTAAGAGAGAAACCATCCCTGCCAGTAAATCAAGGAGGTGATGCCATGTGTCTTTAAATTGAGAAACTGAGATTTACTGAAAATGGGTCAGTTATAAAATAAAACAAAATCTGGTTTCTCTTCCTTAATTCGTGGAGAGTCTGTCCTTCCCTTCTTAATTCTTACGCTAACACTGTTGTCTTTTTCTTTTTCTAAGTGCCAGCGAACATAAACCACGAAACAACACACCTTTCTTCTTCCTGTTTTATAATGCGTGTATTGTCTTAGTTTGTATTTGATTTTTGCATCTATCATTGAATTATATCATCGTATATGAAGGGCATATTGCTGTTATTGTTATTCGCATGGACAAAATGTCGACTGAAGAGAGTTTTAGTTTCATAACTTGTGTGCACTTTTTATTTAAATTATATTTTCTGCACATTCTGTAGAATTAATGGCTCCATACCAAGCAATGCTGAGATCCGAGACAATGTCCTTACCTTTAAAGGACCAGTCACATACGACCTGCAAGGTACCTATGTGTGTGATGCAACCAACAGCATTGGGACACGGTCAGGCTCTGTGGAGGTCAGCATTATAGGTATGTTTACCTGAGGTCCGGGGTCATTTGATAATAATGAGAAAGGGAAATTAAAAAGTATTCCTGCTAATATTACCACTTCTAATCCTGCAGCTGCTGTGTACTGAACTTTTCTATTCACATTTTCTTTCCTGCACGACTCTTACTGTACCTCCAAAGTTACTGTAAACCGTGCATGTGTTTGTTTGAATTTTTTATTGATGTGCGATTGTTTTCTCTGTAGAAAAGCCACTACCGCAGATTGCAACAGGTGATGTCATCAGTGTAATCGCCTTATTGCTGGCTGCTGGAGTGCTCATGGGCATTACTATCACAGTCCTGGTGCTCAAAATAAGAAGTAGAAAAGACAACTCCTCGTACGTAAACGGTCCATTCTCCCTCCTGCCCTCTGTTTCACAGGCGTGTTTGTTCCAACACAGTTTCTTACCATCCTCATCATCCATCTTCTATTCTCTTTTCCTCCTTGATCAGAAATGATTCCCCGTCCAGAAAACTGTCCCAGCCAATAAGGAAAAGACCAGGAGATGAGATCCAGGTAAACTGCGTGTGTTGTTTGTAATTTACACGTCACATGTTCAAAGGGTTGCCAATGTGCTTGAGTAAATTTTCCTCCGATTTTTATAAAATTGTGGCAGGTATTTCTTTGGCAGGTTCACACTACTTGCTATTCTGGAAAGTAAATAATAATTGTAGAATAATAACATCATTTACAATAGAATTAATGCTGTAATGTTACTGCTGACTGTGCCACCAATACTAAAGCTGATGTAAAATAATACATAAAGCTGCTATTACAGTAACAAACAATGGACTGTCCATACAGAAAATAGTAGTCATCTCTATTGTCAGTAATGCATCAGTGCTACTTGGACGCTTGAGAAATACAGTTTGCAGCACTAAAGATCTCAGTTCATTGAGTGCACGTTAAATATTCACCAACTGCAATAATAAATAAATAGATGAATATTTGATTCCACATTCACTGACACAGACCAGTCAGACCCGTCAAACACCAACCACCGAGGACACAGCGAGGACGTCAGCCTCGTTACCTCTCTTACCTTAGCGATTCTCTTTGTTCCTCACAGAAAACTCATCTCAGCAGCTTTGTGAATAGCTCTAAAAAGAAACTCTTATTAAGGAACTTTTAGTGGCTTTTATAACCTTTATGTGATTTTAAATTCCTGTCATCTATCTTAACATTTTGTGTCCTTCCACCATGTTGTTTTTGTTCTGAAAAGAAGTCTAACCAGTCTAAATAAATGAAAACACCTATGTGGGTGCACCATGGGTATGTAGGGTCAGTAATACCACTTAGAGACATGAACATGGTTATATTTGCTTATTAGCAAAACTTCACTAGCATAACCGTCATCGTAACAGGTTATGTGCATGACTGCAGATAACCTTATTAGACCAATTGCTTCAGACCATTATTGATTTATGTAGATATAAAACACTCTCTGTGTACTGTTAGAATGTTCTTAAAGCAGAATCTGTACTATGTTATGTACCATTTGTAAGGCTTTGTCTCAACAACTTTTATAACTGTTGAAATTTTGGACCAAAATTCCCTTCATTTCAGTGGAATCTCTGTGATCAGAGGATTTGCTTGTGGAGAGCTTTGCGTGAATGTTAATTTGCGGTGTTTACCAGTTCCAAACCACCTTGACAGGTCTGAACTTTCAGGGATCGAAGAGAGGCAGAAAGTCCAAGATGGAGGAAGAGATATTAAATTAGCTGCGTGTTGCACAGCTTTTTCTTAATGGCCCCGTTCCTCTTTGTCGTTCCTTCCTTATTGTCTCCCTTTTTAAATTATAATAAAATACATTTTATTTATAGACTCCTTTCAAGGCTCTCAAGGACACCTTACAACGCACAGTAAAAAAATAAAAAGCTAGTACAAGGCATAAAATACAGAATAAATTAGAATAAATGTAATTCCATAAAAAATAAATATGATTAAGTGCTGGTGCTGGAGTTAAAGAGAGTAAGAAAGTTTGAAGAGGTGTGTTTTGAGGTGGGATTTGAAAACAGGAAGAGAATCAATATTACAGATGTCTTGTGGAAGAGAGTTCCAGAGTCGAGGGGCAACATGGCTGAAGGTCCTAAACCCCATGTTAGTAAGACGGGCAGGAGGTACAGAGAGATTAATGGAGGAGGAAGCACTGCTACGAGGTCAGGAACTCCAAAGTAAATACTATATGTACTGTTTGCATGTACAGCATGTATGTGTATTGTTTCTAAATGTGATGTTTCTCCTTTCTCCACAGCATTCAGGACGGTTTTATGAAGAGCTTCCAAACACAGCAGACTATGTGAGCTACAGACTGGCCTGTAACAAGGAGGACTACCCAGAGCCCTACTCCCCTCCCATCAACCCTCCTCTCTCGTTCCTGCCCCAGCACCCCTACCACTCCTCACAACCGACCACTGCAACCAGCAGCATAAGCACCACCACGTCAAAAAACACCTTCTCTCCCCCTTCACACACCACAGCCATCTTTAAGTACCCCTCAGTACCGGGCCTGTCTTCTCCTCCTCCAGGAGTGGCGGCGTACACTTTTCCCAAAGAGCAGTATGTCTGAACCGACATCTTGTTACAAACTCAGACCTCTCCAGTGAGCTCAGATGAAACAACCCGATTCAAACCCGAACCTTTCCCAAGAGGAGGTTGGAAAAATATGTTGAACTCTGGACCATCAGAAGGTGTCTCTGCACCGTCTGCACCGTTGTGGATGGCTCGGGAGGTCAAAGGACAATGCAGCTTTTGTTGTTGCACCTGGAATTCAGTCCAATTTTCTCTCTTTGGTCTTATCTTTTACTGTGGTATTTATTCTTTGAAAAGGGAAGACTGTTGAACCATGTTTCAAATGTTTGTGAGCAAGTTCAAGTTTTAGGTTACAGGCAGGTCGAGTTAAAGATGATTTGACTTTAATTGGAATAAGTATATATTGCATGGATGTATTACATTTGATGGGAAAATACTTCAAACAGAATGGATGAAATTATCTACTGATGTCCCATGTGGTTGACCCCTTACTTTATCCTCCATGGTATCATTTTGTAATAAAAAAAACAAAGAAAACAAAAATAATACTATACTTTCCTACTCTCTCTTTATTCTGTGATGTACACACTGACCATCCATTTACTGAGGAGCAGCAGGCCTCACCTTTCGGTTTTACCCTCTGTCCTGATGTAATACTTTCACTGTGTTTGTATTTTGTATCACTCATGTTTTTCTGCTTTCTGAAAAAAAACCATTTTTATTTACTGAAGACATTTTGTCGATTTATGATATTGATGTTTTTATTTGTGGTATCTGTGGATTTTAGTATTCATTGACACTGGTTGTTGGATGAACCTTGAATTTTTAGCGTTTAAATAAAAATGATCATTTAAACTTGTATCAGTGGTGTATACTAGACTGAAAACTACAATAATCTTCTCTTTCTTTACTCTGAAGAGCAATAGTCTAATATTTTATTCATGGCCAGTATTGAGATGTTCACCCTGAAATATGTATTAACAATTAAAAGTCTACTGTACAATGTTTCATCAAAAATATTTTAGACTAATTATGATGGTTATTTTGTCAAAGACATCTCCGTTAAGTGTGATTTAAGCCACATTAGCAATATTGATCGATGTCGGAAAAATAACACACGGTTCGCTTAACCTGCACATTTTTCCTAATACTGCTCCGAAGCAGTATTCAGGGTTAAGTGTGTTATACAGTTCACCACAGTCTACTGTGCCGCACCAGTCCAGTGTTTGTAATGTGCTTATAAGCTGATTTGAGGACCCACAATAATCAAGAAGCATGAACAACTTCGCATCAATAGTCATATCCAAACACTATGAAGTTAATGGCAGAATCTCCACACGTAGCAATTTATTCCTCTTAATGAGACTGGTAAGATTAATATTGAATATCTGACATATATATATTTATCAAATACTTACTTTATATATATATATATATATATATACTTACTTTGAAAGATACATTTGATGCTTAAAAATTGTGAGACAAAAAACATCCAAATATGCTATGCCTCTTCTATGTACAGTAGACCTATGTGTTTCTAGACAACTTTATTTAACATCTTCATCAATGGTATCGTCCTCTCCGCTCCTTAATGTATGTTTTTTTTTACAATGTACAATGCTTGATGCAACTCATTTGTACCAACAAATTATCTGAGCTGGACTGTGCCATGTGCAGTATTTGTATTAGCCCAAGTGTTCCCTGTTCGCACTGATAAAGTTCTGCACTCTTACAGTCTTAACAGGCACTTGGGCACTCGGGCAATTACCAGAAACTACTGGAATAATACTGGAAATATGGGTATTGGGACGTCACAGCCTCTGAGGTAAACCCTCTCTGCAATGCTGCATAGATCATCCTGTTAAAGGGGAGCTTTGAGGAACTTTAGTTTGGATGCTGACGCAAAAGACGTGAGTGACCATTTCCAGTCACACCAGTTTTATGTACTTGGTACCCTCCCCCACCACACACACACACACACACACACACACACACACACACACTGTAACTACACATTTGCATAAACCTTCACAGCTTTAGCCAATTATTTCTAAGATCAGTTCTGTCTCAACAACAACAGGATCACGAGTCAGCTGACCACCCTCACTGTAAAAACAATCAGAGACGACAGGACGGCTGATTCCTGCTGAAGACAAGACAAAGGAAGCTGACGCCTCGTTCAAACTCCTCAATCAAACATGTCTTTACACTAAAGGGGCTCAGCTTTGGACAAAACACATATTTATATCTTGTTGAATATTACTGATGTCTAAGGGTTTCAGCTTATATGACAAGCAAATTAATAATAACTAAAAGACAAAAACTCCTCCATGAATCCATTCAAGGCTGTTTATTGTTGCAGTTTAATAAGATCTACTTCATATATAAGCCCAAAATTTGGTGATACAGTAACTTTGATGTTCAAGAGGATCTAAAGTAGTGTCGGTTATATTTGTATTTATTATATCTTACTTAGTTAAACTAGTATTTCTAGTATAAAAGCTTTAAAGATGCTATAATCAATAATTTTATATCCACATTGGATCACTTTAAGTGACACATCCATGGACATATCACCTAACTATGCAGTTCCTTTGAGTTTTACAGAGCTTTTTAGTGACTTTTAGCTTATTTGTTTTGGTTCAACACCAAACAGCAGACAGGCAAAGTAAGCAACTAGCTGGTGAATTTAGTGGAGCATTTTTCTTAGGAGTCGGTCGAGACTGAAACAGAGCTAAAAGATGTGTAACTAGGCAACTGAATGCCAACAGGTTTGCCATATCTGTCAGTCTTGTGTCTACACTTTGTTTTTGATGCTCCCAAGTGTTCAGAAAATCAGTTCGGACAGACTTTAAATTAGGTTATATCACATTAGCTGGCAGTTATTTTTCATTTCCATCACTCCAGGGTGGACTACGCCTGCCTCTCTCAGGGCGTCCCCTGACTTTTCCAGCCTTGATATTCAGCTTTAGCTTTGCATGTCTGAGAATGAGGTCAACAAAACTCCGACTGGTGTCATTTTACTTGAGGCTCAGAAGAGACTGTGTCACTGCCTGACAGTCAGAGACTGAACCACAGTGCTCTACTCCCATAGTCCTGCTTTCCAGGGAGTCATTCATGATTAACAATGTGCGAGTGCTGTAAAGGTCACACATTAAACTATTCAGTGTAAAATACATTTCAAGTCTTTTCAGATATTTACAATATGAATAGATAGTAGAGTATGTCAAGAAAAATATATACACAGCATGTTATGGTTTTAAAGTTAACAAAAGCAGAATAAAAAGCACTTTCCTACTGCATTCCAGTGTGATAAACCACTGAAGATACATATTTTTCGGGTGCATCTTCATATTCGATAGTATTATTATAATTTTCCTTTATGAAATTTCACTTGTTGTGTTATTTTTATATGGATATAGATGAGTGATTGTGGCCCTCTGTACTTATCTCTGCCAAGTGAGGAAAATTGATCTCTGTCCTGCATTCATTCATGACAAACATCTCACATTACATACTCATGGCTCCACTCAACAGTCCCTCCTCCTCTCTTTCTCCGGTATAAACACATAAACATAAACTCATCGCTCGTGAAGAATCTTTAAAAACACAGGATGAATACCTGTTCCGGAGATCAGATGGTGTGTAAGTGCAGCATGGACCGTGCGGCTTTACATCTTTACATGGTGGCCTGCGGAGTGTCGAGGTCGCAGCATGTCGTGAGGAAACACAGAGCATCGCTGTGAGATGCCAGATTTCTAAATCTATTTTAATCCTAATCCCATCAGTAGAGTTTACTCTGCTCTCTGGTCCTCACATGACCCCTGAAATTAAAATCTGGAGCCTTTAATTTTACAACTCACCCCAAAATGACTAGAAAACAGAGGGAAAAACAGTCTGATACTATTTTAACTAAATAAAAGGATGTCTTTGCTGAGCTCATCATCTCCCAAATCAGTTTGAAAAACTTGTTTTTGGTCCTTAACATAATACTGAAACAACCAGCAAAGTGAAGTGCAACTTAAAACAAGTCTTGTGTGGAGAAATGTTCATGTTAAGACCCTGAATATCACCTATTAGTTAATGTGCAGGTGTGTGCATAAGTGTATGTGTGCTTGTGTGTGTGTGTGTGTGTGTGTGTGTGTGTGTGTGTGTGTTTCTGTGTGGAAAGCTAACCTGTCCACTCATGCGTCTGCTTTGTAAAATGGATGAGCTCAGTATCAGCGTGTTATTCTAACCGTGTTATTCTAACCGTAAGAAAGAGGGATAGAGAGAAAGAAAAAAACACATGAATAATTGAACCCAAATCAGTTTAGTGACCCTCCGTCCCTTCCTACTCTCAGTCTAATGAAGTCAGTGCCTGCAACTGGATTCTCTTAAAAAGCTTCAGGAGCGGAGAGAGGGAAAGACGTGACATCAGGAACCTGAGGGAAACCAGTTTTTGTTGTCCAGAAGGTTTCTACCATTCAATCATCTCTACTACATTTTCCGGAGTAAAGAGGTTGTTGGACTCAGGATCATCATGATACCATGGTGGCCCAACTGCTAGGGCTGGCCTTTTTTCTTCTACCATTTCTACCTACCAGCCTGGTCACCTTTACAACTTATGGTAAGGGTTTTCCAATGCCTTCGGATTCATTTAAACTTTTCTGAGTGACAGTTAATGATTTGGCTGATGAATATATTTGGACAAATTAAGAGGACTGCCAAAAATTCTTTAACATCGACTGTCAGTAGAATCTGTTGTACAAATTTTAAGCATGAAAAATACTGATATTGATATTTTGAACTGTAGTTTCAGGACAATATATTAATATTCTTTTTTATATATGTATATAAACAAAAAAGACAACTTAAATTTATGACCATGATATTTCCTGAATGGGAAATTTTACAGTTGTTAGTGTTGTTTGGGGGAGAAACTATATAGCAGCAAGACACTTTCTAGATTTCCTCACAAGTATCTTTGGCATTTTTGAAATGTAAGTTCTTGTTACTTATTGGCCAAGACATACCACTGATACCAATATATCTGCACTGAACTAAAATCAACGGATACATCAGCCTTGCCACTTTATGTGGCAAGTCTGGCTCTAATTCAAGTCAAATTATAATTTAGAACTGAAAGGTTTTTGTTTCACATGTGAGGAGTTGTTTCTGATGTACATTACATCAGAGACAATGGAACATTTCAACCATATCGCCATAACTATTCACAGTTCTCTCAGAGTAACAGAGAAAGGGAATAGCTAAGGAAGCAAAAGATGGTTGATAAAGTGAATGTTTACGGAAAAATAATGGGACTAATCCAGTTATCTGTTTTGGAATCCCTTATTAAACCATCAGAGTGTGTCTGAAACTTACAGTGTAATCAATCCTGTAATTGAACACTGGCAGGGCAAATGACACCACCATCTCCTTTTCCTTCACACACACACACATTTGGCTGCATGTCCGTGTGTGTCCTCTCCCTCATCCAGCGGTGCAGATCAATCACAACGGGGAGGTGGTATACCAGGACACCAGTGTGTATGGGGTGGTGGGCAAAGCTGTGATCCTGGAGTGCGGCACCACTTTACCTGACATGTACATATGGAGCTTCACCAAGCCCGGCACTGAAGCTATAAAAGCTGTGGTCTATGATTTGGGGCGAGGGCCGAGGATCCAGAAGCTGGCCGAGACGCTCGGACAGCTGAAGATCATCTCAAACAGTGCAGCTGTGAGCATCGAGAAACTACCTCCGGCTGCACAGGGCCTGTTCACCTGCCAGGCCTTCTATGACATCGAACGAGAGCCCAAAGTCTACTACTACTACGTGCACCTCACTGTCCGAGGTAAGATTTCACTCCTTCCTAGTGGTGTAGCTAGGATGGAGGCACAGGAGGGGAAAACACTCTTAACACCTACACCGTTATTCCATCAGCCATATGCAAAAAAAGCTGACAACAATATATTGGCTGATATTCTGTTTTTCTACATAAACACATAACAAACATTTCTAATGCAGATCCTTTAAATTGTCTACTAAGCAGGATGATAATAAACCTGTCATTGCTCTCAGGTGAACAAAACATATCTTGTTCATCAAGTATCAAGCTGTACTCGGGTTCTTTGTGATTTGCCAATAATTTCACATAGATGAGGTTAACAACACCGTGCACTGTGTTGTTATAATTTCCAACCAATGGACAGAGTAGGGACGGATCTGGCCAGACAGGCGGATTCATATCTGTACACTAAATATGAGGCTGTAGACAGGAGACAGTTAACTTAGCTCTCCGGTTTGTCTCCAGTAATCACCAATTTGTATTTTGTTGGCCATTTTGTATTTTACAATTAACCACGGGTCACTAAACCAGAGCATCATTAAATCAAAACGTGAAATAATCCTGCACAGATAAAAAAAAACTTTTGGCTACTCTCTCAGCTTGGGGCCTATGGGTGTCCATACCTTTACAGGCTGCAGATGAATAGTTAACATGAGCTGTCTGGATACATGGACACACACATGTACTGAACACTGTTCTTCATCTGCATTAGAGACAGTAAACATACCTACATGTTGTGTGACTTACAGTTCCGGTCAGTAAACCTTACCTCCTGATGAGTGATGCTTCTCCGGTGGAAGGATCTACAATGTGGATGCGCTGCAATTTGGAAAATGGGACCGGACCGATCCAATATGTGTGGCAGCATGAAACCCGGAGTGGCAACATCTCAGTCTTTGCACAGGGCAACACCAGCGCGATCAACGTGACCGACGTCAACCGTAACCACACTGGCTGGTACCGCTGCGTGGCCACCAACCCCGTCAACAGCGAGAGCTCTAACCGGTTATGGCTGGACACCATCTGTGAGTATTTCTGGGTGGTTTGGGGTAAGATTTGGGTATTCAAACAAAATATTATTGTACAACGTATAGCTTTTTAAGACATCACAAGTGTTTATGAGTAATAATACTAGATCACAGTGCATGTTTTTTTTTTTTACTTACTTTTACTTTAGCCCTTAAATGTCAAGAGGAGGAACAAGTCACATTAGAAGAAAAATACATCAGAGCACATAAAGTTATGAATTTCCAGTCAATACTTATTATTATTAAATCATCACTCACACTGTTTAATGTTTTAGTCATAGGTCAGCTTTTTGTATTTACTTAAAATTCTCACTTAGTTATATTCCTTATCTTTTGAAAAAAAAACATTGTATTGTTTCTGCTTTGGCTTGTATTTCAAAAAGCTGCTTGTACTTCAAGTGTTAATACTTGGACTCCAGTGGTTTGAATTTGAGTCACAGAGACAGCTAAGCGAAAAAAGCTTTAAAAATCCACTGTACATCACCTGCTCAGCACCAAACAGCAGACAAACAGTAAGAGACAAGCTGGTGAACGCAGTGCAGCATGTAGCAGCTAAAGAGTCAGATATTCTCCTCAGGAGTAGGTGGAGACTAAAAACAGATTGAATATTGGACTTAAATTCACTAGGTGGCTACAAACACAACTCCAAATGATGAATTGTTGCAGGGTGGAAATATACTGTAGTTCTTAAGAGAATAACATGAGGTTGCTCACCTGTGTATGTAACATGTCCATGTCCATCATAACTTGAGTGTGTTCATATCCTTTCTCTTCAGTTGGTCCAGACATTCCTCAGATAGACGTGACTCCGTACAGTATGACAGAGCGGGGATATTCAGCCCTCGAGCGAGAGACTGTTTCTTTACTCTGTCAAGCCCAGTCCAACCCGGCCAGTCAGTACGTCTGGTTCTACAACAACTCCCAGGTCTACACCGGGCCGCAGTTCACCATCACCAAGATCCTCCGCATGCACACTGGCGACTACGCCTGCTTGGCACAGAACACCTACCTCAACACCCGCTCCAAAAAAACCATCAGCTTGACTGTCTACTGTGAGTGTGATCTCTGACCTCTGACCTTGGACTATGCCATCACTTGTTCTACTCTACGGCTGACCTCTCAGTCTTAACCTGTGTTCTTCTGTCTTGGTACTGCAAATGGCAAGGACATGAGATTAAATAATTCATTTTTGACATTGAAAGTACAAGACCAAGAGAACACAAATCATCTCATCTATGTTAACCCTAAATCTACCTGATGATTTCACTTTCAAATGCACCTCTCCTGTTTTTAGTATGACCCAGAAAACTCCTCTGATTTCTCTGTTTTACTATTTTAAACATTCTTTCTCCATTCAGTACATCAATTCTCATATTTCAAGCTCTGCATACTCACTAAGACTTCAAAACACATCAAAAAATGCACATGCAAATGCACTCATACACCTACACACCAACACACAGCAGAGTGTGGAAGTGCTGCAGACCTATTCTCCTGTTCGGGCCGTCTAAGGGACTGTTGATGGGACTCTCTGGCAGGTACCTCGCTGTGATGTCACAGCCATGGCAAGTGTTGGTTGGCTAGAAAGCCGGTACTTGTCATTTCACTCTCCTGTTTGGTTTTGCAGAGTTTCTGCTGTTCTGGCAGATACTCAGATCATATATCTGATCAACAATTTATCACCCAAGAGCGTTAGAGACCATTGCCTTTCATCTTTCAAATTAGAAAAAACAGGCCCTGTAGTGCTGACCTGTCATTTGCCTGTGTTACCCAGCTCTATCATGAGAAAAGGTTGCAAGTAAAAAGAAAACTAATGAAAAGCACATTGTTCTTTTATAATTCTTGTAAGATGATTCATAACAAACATCCTAAATACCTAAATACTAGGCCCACAGGCACTTTCTTTGGCTCTGATGACCTCACATGATCCCCATCTTACACACCACTGCCTCGTTACGCTGTATTTTATTCCCACAGACCCACCCGATGGCCCCCCCTCCTGTTCTGTGCAGCCGGCTCTGAATCACACCTCTCTGAGACTGCTTTGCTCCTGGCCTGGCGGATTCCCCTCCGCCTCCCTCCGCTGGACTGGAGACCTAAAAGGACTGGGACAGGAGGAGGCTGACACAGGGCAGCAAACAAATCCACTGAGCAACACTGCCATCTTGCTGCCGTCTGAAGGCCTGAAGTCCAACAACAGCTTGTTCACATGCATGGGCTCCCACCCCGCACTCAAACAGTCAACTGAGTGCAGCACACGCACATGTGAGAATCACTAAGAGGAACAGACACAGGTTTGGTTTTGTATGTTCACTGGTCTACAAACCTCTTACACATCCCTTCAACCTCTCCTCCTCCACCAGATGTTCCACCTGCACTGCCAGTGTGTTTTGCCTATGTGACTAACAACCGGCAGTATTTGATGCTGTCCTGCTCCTGGGATGGAGGGGCCCCAAAAGCCTTGGTGTGGTGGGAGGGCCCGGGGGGCCAGGGCAAAGGCGGGCAAGAAAACTCAAACATCCTGATCCTTCGCTACGGCACTGCCCGTAGCGGGAAGCCCTACACCTGCCATGCTAAACATCCACTTCTGGTCCAGACCGAGACCTGTAGGCTCACACTGGGTCAGTGCACGTTGTCAGAAACAGACACCTTACAACAAATAGCAGATATGGTTTGTTAATTAACTCATTTATATATTTACTTGTCACCTGTAGAGGCCCCTGTGTTGCTGACACAGCGCAGAGTCGTGTCTGTATACGAGGGGACCGATGTCCAGCTCACCTGCAACCTGAGAGCCAACTATCTTCCCGTCAGTGAAATCACCTGGTTCAACAATCAGGGTGTGGACATCCAAGACACCTTGAAGTACACGCTGCTGCGAACATCTGCATGGGCCAATCTGACTGTGAGAGACACGGATGAGACTCAAGACAGTGGCGAATACAGATGCACCACCTCCAACGCAGTGGGAGGAACTGAAATCAATGTCACTTTAGTGGTCAAGAGTAAGAAATTTTTTCTTTTCTTTCTTCCTTTTTTTTTTAAAAATCTATGTTGTTGTAGCTTTTCGAAAGAGTAGTTTGACATTTCATTTAACTGCTTTCTTGCAGGGAGTTAGTTAGGAAGTTGAGAAGACTCATGTTTGTATGATAAATATGACGCTTTAGCCAGCAGTTGATTAGCTTAGCTTAGCATAAAGACCAGAAATGAGGGACAAAAGGTAGACTGGCATACAAAACCTAAATGTTTAAATGGCCAGTTGTGGTTTACAGAAGGAAATTGTATTGGACTATTTATTTTCCGGGTGTGCAGTGATTTTATAACATCTTGTCAGGCAGCAGTAGAGTCACTGCCCCAACCAAAAAATAGTCAGACACATAGCCACCCATAAAAAAGACAACCTACCCTTTTTACACTTTTGTTTTAGAGTGGATCAAACCAAACTAGTTGTGAACATCAGCATGCTGTAAATAACAATGCTAACATGCTGCAGTTAAGAAGGTCTTCAAGTTGGTTTAACCAAAGATCCTCCAAGTCTCTGGTTTAACCTGTTAATGTGCTAACAAGCTAATTAACACTAAATACTTAGGGCGGAATTGACGACTGGAATTTGGAACTGAAACAAGTACTGGACAAATAAAGGTTTTAACCTGTTAGTGGTACTTGACAAAAAATGAGGGGATCACCAAATTCGGTTAAAATTTTTGTAGCAATACATTTGGTTGTGTTCTTGCTTTTTATCAGGGCACCCCATGCCACCCAATGCAACCCTGATCAAAGTGATGTACAACAGCCGGCAGCGTAACGAGGTGGAGCTGGAGTGGCAGGTACAGAACGAGGAACAAGGAGGTTGGACAGGTTTCATCCTGGAGCACAGATTGGTGTCAGAGAGACCAGGAAGGAGAGGCAGCAGCAATGGTTCAAAAGAGGAGATGGAGGAGAGGATTGGTCCACAAGTCTGGTACCGTAACATCATCCAGGACCCAGAAGTCAGGAGTCATACAGTAGGGAGACTGACCCCGACCGTTACCTACCAGTTCCGCATCACGCCCATCAACCACCGCACCATCGGACACTCTTCTGCACCAAAGACTCCAGGTATAGTATGTAAACATAGTGAGGAAAGTGTGGTCAGATTTTCAGCAGAGAACTGAACAAAGACAGGGACTTGAGTTAGGGATGTCTTAAACAAGGTGGCCGGTGAGTTAGGTGATTACTCAAAATCGTTGATGCTCGTATTTTGCTCTGATTGCTGTTACAGTGACTTTGATGACAGTCTAACATTTTTGTTTTTCTTCTTGTGTTATCCACTTAGGTGAAAGACTCAAACACAAACAACAAAAAACACATACAATTACATACATCTCACCGCTTCACATCTCCCAGTCACTTCCTCTTTACCTCCTTCCTTACCTGTCCTCGAACTGGCCCTGTGTGCTTCTTCTTGTAAATTCTTTGTGTTAATTGTACCATGCATAGTAGGATCTGGTCAAACCAATCCAGGTGTTTAGGATATAGAAAGGCAGGTTCCAGGGTAGGATAGGCCAGTGGTTTTCAACCCTTGTATTGTTGATGTATCAAGAAACATGGTTTACTTTAAAGTGAGCCTATGTAACTTTTGTCAGACAACAGTCTCTGTAGCTAAAGGTGAAAATTATGGGATAAAAATGCTAAAACAGTGTAGTACTACCACAAGAAAATTAGTCACACATCAGTGACCTGACTCCGTAATGTCAGTTAAATAATATCTGCCTAAAATTTGCTAACATTAGCCATCATAAGCTACTGGTCATACCAGGCCAAGTAAGGTAGTAGCATCAAAACCACAGGACAGGACAAATGTGTTTTTCCTTCTTTTAAAAAGTTACATAGTCTTGCTTTAACTTCATGATTTTTGTCAGCCAAACTTCCTCCCATTTCATGTATCCTGGCTTCCACAGTGAACGCATTTCCAATCATTTGTGAATTTGGTGTATGTCGTGCCGCAACAACAAGACATGGGTTGAGAACCACTTGACAGAGATGAAACATGATGGAAAAAAAAGACGCGTTATGTCAGAGGTGTACTGTTTTGCAATGTGTAACTGTGATGTGTTGCAGCGGAACCACGCTACAACATGTACCCTGCTGTGATTGGAGCAGCTATAGGCGGGATGCTCTTTGCAGCCATCATCACGGCGCTGCTGCTCGTGTACATTATCCGCAACCGCAACAACAATCCTCGTGAGTTCTGCACACAATCACCAACATCCTGATGACTTCTAGAATGAAGCATTTGACCCATTATGTGGCATTAATAAATTAAATCTAAATTAAATCTATTTTTCTATCCCCACAGGACTACATGACATGCTGTTTGGCTTGTGAGTATCTGTATACCTGTTTAAGTACCGTATAGCACCGACAATGAAAAATTAGCAGTTTCTAATGATGTGGACAAGTAATTAAGTGTGTAGACATGCCATTAAAAGTGTTTTTTGTTATGGTGTGTCCAGGCAGCACAGCCAGTCGAGGGAAAATATCAACTTCCCAGAGGATGAAGTGGTAGGAGGGTCAGAGGGAGGAATAGAGGATATTGGTGGATCATCCAGCCCAGGCAAGATGAACCCACATGAAACACACATTTATATAAATGTCAGGGTTTCCACACTCAGTAGGACATAAATATTTTGAGTGTGTCTTTAAATTACTTTTTATCATGTCCCCCTACTGGGGGGAGTAGTAGACTAATTAAGGTAAGATGTTTTCCAAACACACCAATACAATTCTGCCTTTCTTGTGCTTTATTCCAAAACGTATGATTACAGACCCTACATCACTCAGGGATGAAGAGCCCCAAACAACAGTTACACATGCATTATATACATTTAGCCCGCCCGTCCCGAGATGCATCCTGAACGCCTTATTTGCCAATTTTATTTTTCTGCCTCATTCTAGTTTTTGACAAACTGGGCTAGTGAGGAGCTTCCTGTTTCCTTCAGATTTCTGTCACCTTCTTTTGCCTGGCTCACTACCAGCTGAGATTCATGGGGATCATTTCCCTATTGAAACAGGATGCAGCTCAGGTGAGCGGTCAAACAACGGTCAGCTTAGAACAGTGGTCAGAGAATGGTCACACAGCTACATGACAGTTCTCTGCAACACAAATTTCACAACATTAATCTTTATAAAGAATAAACTATAATTTCCCTCACGCATTTTTTTTTTTTGCTAACATATTCTGAGCAAGCTCGGAGGTTTACTTCACATTTACACTTCTTGCAAGTCTGCTCTTACAATGACTTGATTATTGTTCAATAAAGGGAATTGTGCTGCTTCCCTCCGCTTCTGTCTGTGAATCAGACAACAGATAGATACACTCAGCCCGAGGAGAAAGATTATTAAAATCACGGCTATCGGCAGGCCCCAAGTACCCAGGTTTTTTTCCAGCCAGCTGGTAAAACTATCACTAGACTTTGATGGACCAAAAGAATTAGCAATCTTCTTCATTTCTTTTATAACACTTTCCATTTTATCTGAATTGTCTGGGATCAGGGTAGCGCATGCACTCTGACACCATAGGTTTCCTCCTGGTTTTGCCATTTTATTCCACCACAAGTGTGAGGTTTGAGACGTCACCAGTATAAGCTGTTGAGCAAATGCTCTATTCTGATGAAACCTGTGATAATGAACTGCTGGTGCCGAGGACGGAATAGATATCTATGGTTAGGTTAGTTTCCCTGCTAATGTTGGCTAGATGTCTGAACACAGAGTAAATGTTTCTGCTGGTATTTCAAAACCTCCTGGGTTTTTTCTTTGATATCTGTCCTGCTTGTTTGAGACAATTATTTGGGGAGAACTTACGACACTGGTAACCTATTCACTGTAATTACTCTAACAGAGTACAACAGTGTGTGCCCAAGTGTTTATATTATATTCAGGTATCAAATAGTTTCAGTAGTAATGAGCTACACACACTGTTTTCCAGGAATTGGTTCCTGTTCCTAGTATGTGATGCTCATGGAAAAAGGTCTCTCTTTGTCTGTGGGAGTAATATAGGGTATTGCAATACTTCCCTTTTCTTCTCACTCCTCCTTATACAGTTTTTTCTCTTCTGTCGGAGTAATCAGTGGGTTTTTAAACCTCCAGTTAAGGTTACTCTTGTTGTTTGCTTCAGTGATGCAGACAGTCTGTGTCTGTTGCCTTTGCTGCTCTGCCTGTCTGCAGAAACCTGCTGTCCTTCTGGCATCCGCCTGTCCGACTCCTCAGGGCTCCCCGCTGCCTTCCTGCAGTGGCTGGGGTGAATCCAGTTTTGTCACCAGTAACACCTGGAAGGGTTTGGTGGTCAACAGGATCAAAATTCATACTTTGAAACGTCAGTGTTACACACACTGTGGGAACTTTGAGGGCTGAGTTTTACATGCAGTTTTCTGAAACGCATCTGAAGTGACAGAAAATGAACTGTAGCATCTGACTGTATACACCATTTTATTGTAGGCTGCTTCTATATATACATACAAATAATGGTTATGGCTTTAATGATAACATAAATAAGTGGTTAAACTTGCATCATTCAAAAATAAATTAGCAAAAATAAGAGTACATGAGTATAAATATTTACCACACGATTATTTCGACGTTTATTGTGTCCTCACCTTATTTTGAGTTCTTTTACCCCTTTGGGATCGAGAAAGACCGCGATGATTCAAGCGTCCGTCCGGAGATGCCTGTGTGAGAGGCTCGGACTCCGTTCACCTGCTGGAGTAACCAGTGATTCTTCGAGTTACACACAGCGGACAAAGCCACATGCTGGACACGGTCAACACCACAGGTCACCAAGCTTACCTGTACTGTGTTGAGTCCACCTTGCTTCGCTCGGAGCTCTTTCTGCTTACTTTGACTGAGCCGATGTGCTCACACCGCCAACAGATACACCGCTGTTTTGTCTAAGGGCCAAAAGGTTGTTGTTGCAGCTGCGTGACATCACATCCTGCCAACTAACAGGGGGTGTACTTAAGTTGTGCAGGGTTTAATAATAAAAAATCTTACTTTGATCTGTCATAGTTAAACAAAACTTGATGAATCCACTGTTTTTCAAACTATTTTAAGTTTTGTGGAAACTGATGATGTTATGAGAAGTGCGTTTTAAAAAAAATCTCATCGTTCATCTACCATGATGCTGAACCTTGATGCTGGTCTCTTCCAGGTCCAGCCATGGCTTTACCCCGGGCAGCTTCACCCCTCACCACCCCCACCAGCCAAGCACCTTCCCCTGGAGATGATAACGAGCCTGTCAGCGTCACCATCACCGTCAAGGCTACGGGCTCATAATCATTTATCACAGACTCCCACAGTAGTAATTTAACCTGGAATTCCCGCTTTTGTAGACAGTTAGTTTGCACAGTCATTACCATGTGTGCAGCCCGTGATCTCAACTCAGCTATAATAACAGTTGCAAGGTGTCCTCATGTATCTTTCACTACAAAACCTGGTCATACCATCATTTGAAGCATGGACATAAGATGTTCAGTTCATTTCTACATTAAATGATATGAATGTATACTGCTCAGCTGTCAGGAGGGTTTTTGTTTTTAAAAAAAGGAAACTTTTATTTGAGGCTTTTATATTAACATGGATACTGGCTAAATCTGGGCTCATACCCTAAAATTATTCTTCTCCTCATCAGTGGTCATCCTCATTGTCTGCATTCATCATTCATCACAAAACCTTTAGTTTGCAATGTTGGTCTTTCGATAATTTATTCAACAAGTGAGAAGTGGCTGCAATGACCAAGGTCGTTGCAGCCACTTCTCTCACATGATAGAAGTAAATG